>NC_069135.1:33055755-33655755 GCF_026914265.1 Mya arenaria | reverse complement strand
GCATTTATTTATTCTACTTCCATCTTTGAAATGTTTAAGTATCTATTTCGGACTTCCACGGGTGGCAATGCATTAGATGTATTACTCTTATATTAATGCATTGCTCATAGTTCTTTCAATTGTGTTTTACCTTAACATGTTGCCAATGAAAATAATTGTCTTAATCATGAACAGACCTGCACAGAATAGTGCTCGTCAACACATATTACAGAATGCCGTATAGCTTCTTTTACTCGAAGTGATCGCCAAGTTCTTTTAACGGCAAACGATATGGACTATCAGTAAACTCATATATGAATTCCATTAATAATTTCAGTTCTTCTATATGAATGTATTTTTGCATATGGTGTTAGTTTGTTTTCGGTGTTTGCATTTGCGTATGTGATGTTGATGTGTGTGTGTCAATAGTTCATTGTCGTTTGTTTCCTTGTTATATCAATATGCATTTAAGGTAAAGTGAACTGACATTAGGACCACAACTATTAAAATTAAATTATTTATCAAATGGTAGTCTTAAAGTCGTTTGTTTCCTTGCTTTGTGTCCCTAAACTGGGATTATTTTATGAATTCACGACTACTGGACTTGTCCCTGTATTTTTCATAGTATTATTATAATATGTTTATATGTTGATACATTATTTTTCAGTTACTCAAGCAAATGCTCTTTACCAAGACAACGCAACTGAGGTAGAGCTAGGATGTGCTTTGGAAGGGCTAAGTCCTGGAATTCCTATCGATTTTTACTGGTACAGGCAAGGTGGTGCTAGGCTCCACGGCGATCGATACAACATATCAAACAATTGGAAACTGCGTATCGAAAAGCCAAGTAAGATATTGGAATATGTATATTAATGCAATGATAATAAAATATGTGTGTCTGAAACGCTATGTACATACTATAATGATTACAACAGGGACTCGTCAGAAAGTAAAAAAATAAATATAAAACTTGTTTTATCCTTTTAAGCCAATTATTTATGTTTCATACATCGCTGTGCATTTTCCTCGATAAAATGTGTTGTACTCCAGTACAGCGTATGTTTTTAAAAACTCAAATTCATTCACAATTCCTTGATTTATTTAAGCTCTCTCGGACATCGGATCGTACAATTGTTCAGCCAATTTCTATCCTAAGACAGAAGATGAGCAAACATTGTTCCTCACGTCGGTCTATCTCAATGGTAATGTATTTATGGCCATACTTATTTATGTTATTCCACACTAATGTACACGCAGATCAATATTATTAAGATCCATGTTAACTCATTTGTATATTAATTCACCAATAAGGCCTTATATAGAGGACTATTAAAATGGAAACCACTCCAATTGCATAACAACATATTTTGTGTATCAGTGTTGAAATTTGGGGCATTTCTGCTGTAATAACAATATTTTATCCTGTTACTTTGTTTTGTTTATTAATTAAGTATTATTTAAAGTAAGGGGAGCAACTGTTTTTTCCTTGTTGACGTCATCACACTCGGTATCCATGTTTAAATTGCCCCCAAAATAGTTCTCAATACGTTTATATTCAAAGTCATTGCATTTTAATACGTAAATATCAATTCAAACCAAACAAAGGCTTTGAAAGTGCATAAACATGGATCAGTCCCCAAACATTATCTGATGATGTAACAATTATTCCGCAAGTGACAGAGTACAGTAAACATTATTCAAAATCACAAGTGTTTACAAACAACGCCACATGTTAAATGGATTTAATTCATGTTGATAGTGTTGAATGTTCAGAACTGCACCGACAAAGAAATCATTCATTTCTGTTGTAAGTGAGATTTTGTCATTCACCACAGAAATGGAATAAACTATCGACGAGTATCGTTGAATTTTGTTTCAGTTTCCAGCATTTGCGGGTGGGGTAAGATTTTCACATCACACATGTAGGTTTCCGGTCCATTGTTTTGCCAGTGTCATTATTATGCAGATTGGTGGGAGTTTATGGGCGAGTGATTGTTGTGTTCGATTGGTGGCACTCTATTAATAAGATAATGAAACAGTATTTGTGCTTTTCCTCTGACATTGCAGAATATAGAAAAGAAGTTCGTTTCGCGGTCACATGACCACCTGACTGTAGATAAACATCACGTGGTCTACTATCCTAATAAACTTAAGTTTACACGGCACCTTGTTATAGGACCGACTTGTATGCTAGTGACAGAAAAAAAGAGCGTCTATCTAATGAAGAAATCAATCTGAAACAAAATTGTTAATTGGCTTAGTCTATCTAAAATCTTTATATACATCAGTAAGAATATGGTTTTAAAAGTAAAGTGGAATGGACTACTAAAACTACACACGAGATTAAATCCAATATTTAATTAAAACAGCGCCTACACGGAAAACTTGGCCAATGCGAGACACCTGAGTCATAAAGAAATATAACCATTTGGATTGGTTTGAAAATGGACGAATACGGAAACCAAATGTTTGATTAGTTTAATACCAGATTTTAAACGGGATCAATTCAATTGTAAATAACACATTGTGGTATTTTTTAAAGATGCACTCTTACTCCCAGATAAAATTTACCACAATTAATAATATAGTATTAATATACCAAACATGGTGGATAAATGTTGAAAACAATAGTTCTTATGAAAGATACCGAGTTTAATTTGAAAGAAATGTGCAGAAAACACGGTATATCTATCTTAGCAGACTATCACAGTAATTATTTCAGCATTCACCAATCATTTAATATTTTAACGTTTTCAGATATCAAATACACGGTTACAATCTTGTTATCAGTAATTAATATTTTCCATTTAATGCATTATTTAGTAAGTAGTTTAAGGTTAATCAGTCAAATTTGATGTATGTTATACATGTGTATGTTTTGATTTTGAATGAGAGTGTCACTTTAACCAAATGTTTTTATAAAACCGTCTACGAAATGTTCAAGTACTTTGTTTTTACCTTATTCATGAAATCTGTAATGGTGATTTCAAACTGTGTGCTGTTCGTATTGGCCCGATGCAGTAGCCAATTCCGTTAATAATAGCAGCAGAATAATTTATATTTTCTATTTACATATCAGCTGGACCAAGAATACTCAATATTGAATGCATAAATCAATTTCCACTAACACTTAAATGTAACGTTGCCGGTTATCCACAACCAAACGTCACGTGGGAACAGGATGGGAACCAACTAAAAAGCACTATCGATTCGTTTGACGTATTGATGGGAGAAAGTGTTATTGTTCACAATAAGAACTACTCTGGTACATATACGTGTCTTGCAACGAACGAACATCCACCCTACAATGCATCAGATGAAATACATATAAAAGGTATGCTGTGATCTCTGTCATATCTATACCATAAAGTAAGATTTTGATATTCCTAGCAAAGAATGATGTTTTTTTCCATTATGGAAATGGGGACTGTTTCAATAAAGATCTGTTGCGGTTTCAGTAGCCAATTTAAATTAGCTTATTGTCATGGTTTTATCATTTTGGTAAATATTTGTGTAAATTGAAATTAAAGCAGTATTCAAATGTACACACGGTTGAGGAGATGAAATTATTCAATGTGATGTCATTTAGGATGATTTTACAGATTGGAGATAATTGTCACGACTTAAATCATTTATTGAAGCGGCCCTCAGAACTGATATGATGTTATGTGAGAAAATCCACAAGCATGATGCGCCTAATTGAAAAGGAAATAGCATCTCCCAAGAAACACTATTACACTCATCGAGATACAATCTTTAAGGGTGAAGGGCTATTGCAACGAGAGTGATTAATATAAGTTGCAATTGCTTGTTTCACAATCGTTGTTAAATTAATTAAATTGAAACGCATAAGTCAGATGTAGGGAATGTAGAAGTCGACATGGTTTTCACATATAAAAACATGATTGGTAATTAAGTATTGCTACATTTTTCTTCTTTCAGACGGTCAATTTACTTGTACGGCTGCAAGTGGAAAAGAGAAAATGGCATTCGTTTGGATAGTGAGCCTCATCCTAAGTCATTGTGCAATATTAAACGTGCATTATCTTTAAACCTTTTCGTTAAGTTATTGAAAATGTATTTTATTTATAAGGCATATTCCAATCACTTTCATCCTGTCATTTTATAGGCTTATCATGAATCATCAGTGTTAATGTATATCATCATGTGATTTAGCATAGTAGAAAACATAAAATATATTTTAGATTCAGCAATATATTAATGCTTTTGTTTATCGACTTCTTCAGGTAACTCATATCTTGAAGTCAACGTTTTCATGTTCCGTTACACTGCTGGCTTTGTGTCGACCATCCTTCACTTTTCTACTATTAATGCTTGAACAACTACTTTTGATGAACATTCACAGAAATGCCTAAATTATAACTAATTTCGAATTTCCCAAAAGGAAATGGCCAATTTTTTAAACTTTAACTACTAGTCAGTTTCTAAGAAGTTGAAAAATATTTCAATAGCTTACTTCAGGCATGTTTTAGAATAATTAAATAAGGTTTGCACTTTAAGATCAACGTCAAAATTATATTAATTTGTTTGTAATTGATACAACCTTGCGGTAAATTTGAAGAAATCGGTATGAAGCAGTCACGTGTCCCCCCCCCCCTTGCGTAGCATGCCTATTATATGATATATAATAGTTCAGCTTTTCCAATATGATACTGTGTTTTCAAATTTATATCTTCGCTGAAACAACGACAAAATGAAAAAGGACAAATTTGCGTAATGCCTAAAACATTTAAGCATAATTGTACGCAAACACTTCATTTGTATCCGCATTCGTATTCATAAAGCGAAATATTGCTCGCTTAGAAAATAAAAAGAAACCCTCCCTTCGTCTGCACCTCATGTTCTTATCTGCATGCTTAGGGCGATTGTTAACGGAACCGGACAAGTATCGAGAATTATATTGACAAGATGCTAAAAAGCACGTATTACTAAATGGAAAACGATACTGAATTGCCAGTTTACAAAACTGCTGATTAGAAACACGTGACAATTCCAATGCAAACGCTTTCAAATAAGACAGCACTACATGCAAGCTGTAATATCAAAATGTAACACAATTTTTGGTTGGTGAGTCGGAATGGACCTTTTCTTCATTAATGCATTTATTAATTAATTAATCCATTGTTATTGTTTGTATAGAGGTTTAAAAAGATCAATTGCTGTATTCGTGTTCTCATCATCATCATCATCATCATCATCATCATCATCATCATCACCACATCATCATCATCATCATCATCATCATCATCATCATCATCATCATCATCATCATCATCATCATCATCATCATCATCATCATCATCAACAACAACAACAACAACAACAACAACTTCATTATCTGATCTGACGCACCAAGTGCTATGTCAATTGAAATAGTTTGATGAATGAAAATGAATCCAATGAACGATGGCGTGTGTGTTTGCGATGTTTTTCTATTTTGAATAAAAGCGTGGGTATTTTCGAAAACAAAACCCAATAGTTTATAGTATCTTTTCGATTTGAAAAAATCATCAAAAAGCCACATAATTTTACTGATTGGATGGACTTGAACATTTTTTCACAAAAAATATACATTTTGTCTAAAGAAAGATCCATAAGATGCAAACATTTATTTATCAAATTATTTATCTGATAAGATATCCTTTGTAAAATTTGTTCAACTCCTTAATACAGGTACACTTGAAGCAGAGTGTAATTGTTTGACTCAGGCATATTTCATGAATCAAAACTTAATATAACGAGATATCATTTTAGTTTAATTACTGGCCCTCCCCTTCTTAATATTAATGAAAAGCCTTAAGTGGTTTTGTACCAAAACAATCTACAGATTCAATTAAGTACATACACACGCTGTCGTTAATGACAAATGTTGAGTGTGAGTAACGAAATAATTATCAATAGGAAGTGTAATTATATTTATTTCCCATGATGATGAAAATATTTAAAGTACACTGAAATGCGTTAAAGTAACATACGCTTTAGTTTAAGAATGTCGGCCATCATCGCCGCAGTTTGAATGTCGTCTCAAATTTACAACTTAAAATGTTCTCACAGTTTCCCAAAGAAAACTGTACCCTCTGCAATACAAAATGTATCCATATGTTTCACTGTCAAGCAAACATAGGATATTTGAAGAAGCTTTCTGTTGTCCTTTCAACTTAGCAAATGCATTTTGCCATACATCTAGGTCCTTTGTCAGATGTGAAAATAGCGGAAGGTGGAGCGATGCGCATGGAGTTGTCCAGATGCAATAGGGGTTCTGGTAAATGTATGGATGCTTCTTAGTATTGCTGCCATCAGCTTTGTCATATTTATAGCGTTTATATGGTGTCATTAACTTGGAAAGTAAACACTCTGATTTAAAGTGGATTTGATATAGCGTGCTTCTTCGTCTGCGAAGACAACTTCTCTCTAAACTCTATTTGTATAGGACATAGGAGCTGAGCGTGTCATATTCATTTTGATGAAAAGAAAATCAAAAGTTAAAGACAATATTAATTCTAAAGAAACGACATTATAAGGCTGTAAAATCGTATTCCTTAGTTGGTTTAGATTCCAACTTCTTAAACTATTAAACTGTTCTATATATCAGACCTCAAAACCACTGTGTATGTGTTAAGGTCTTATTGCGACCCCCAGAAATCATCATTCCATGAATACCATTCTATACCCTCTTATAGAAAACAACAAAATCAATACTTTCCAATGGTATTAGTTTGGTCTCAGAAAAGCAATCGGTTAACCGATTAAAATAAACAGCATGAACTTGCAACATGTCTAGGTAACAACATGCTTGACAAAATTTGAGCTTACAGACGTGGTCGACTGGCCGAGGAAAAACTGCGATAAAACCCTATTTCTTGGGAAACTCAGAAACCTCTGCCCGTTTGTCATCCAGATTTACAGATTTAAAGGATTTATCTTGTAACACTAGATATCGGACCTCATCACATCACCTATAAGCCCCTTAACAGTGATGTATAGAAAACATATCATTTACATGATTCATGGATACGTACTATATCTAGTTGTACAAGTGTATATTACATCGCTATGTTCTTTGAAAACAAACTGATTATTCATAATTATGACGTAATTGCATAATAAAACCAAACTTTCACCATGAACATTGTCTTGTTAATTTGAACAATCAATTGAATCGATGTGAACGGATTAGTTCCCCAAAGCTGAATTCATTTACATTCATATGCACACGAATCACTCTTGCTGATAAAACGCCAACTGGCTGTTATTTCATTATAAAAAAATAAATATGTTCTTCTAATTCTTTTTACTCAAACGTAGAATCATATATACAGGTTTTCAATATTAGGGGATGCGTTGCACCCCACAACTTTCACAGTCTATCGGCTCACATTTAAGGCTGCATCGAGCATTCTGTTTTACTTTTAAATCAGTTCGATTGCACCATCTACATGCTTTATAATAATGCTAGATAATAAAGTTGTTTTAATCAAAGACTATCACTGTAAACTTAACCTGCCATCTGCTACGCTGTGATATTTTATTAAATTAACGTTGTTGTCACAGATAAAATATAAAGGATCTTTCAAATGTCGTCATATTTTATACACAATTCGAGTTCAGTAATTTTATAACCTATCTTATAATTATCTGGTAACGTTTCCCGGTTAAGATGACTTCAAACTTTGTTACATGATAATGACGTCATAATTTGTTTAAACACTGCAAGTGACGAACGTGCGGGAACGTGTTGGCTGTGTGTGTGTGCTCTACATAATCCAGGTATGAGTACAAGTTTAAAATGACATGAACGATAAAAAGAGGACATCTTGGTCTTGCAATTATCAGTAACCATACAAGTTTAAAGAGACAGCTGTTTAAACCCAACTGCAAACTTAACATGTACGTTAAACTGAACTTGCAAGACTTCTCTTGCAAAAAGATTATGAAAGTAATTTAAGCTAACAACAAAACGTGATTATAAAAGGGAAATTTATCCTGAGACAATTGGCGGATATTATGCTTAAAACCATTAATAACAGCTATATCGATGGTATCAGATCAAAGCCGTGATATGTATGAGTCAAATGTTATCAATAAGCATTGTCAAAAGTTATATGAACACATGATTTTTACCGCTCCGAATTTCCCTTTGATTGTTGGTATATATCTGCATGCGTTAGTCCGGGGCAGAACTTGCTAACTCCCACCCTAGATAAGTAGTTCCAAAAATTTAGCCATGCTGGAAATTCTAATAGTGCCCACGGGCAAAGATTAAACAAGTACCCGTATAAAACCTGGTCTTGTCGGCAATATTTTTAAATCGAAATGAATTATTTCTCTCTTGAAATGGCACCATTAAAAGGTCTTCACGCTCCATTCAAGTAATAATACTGCACTCTTCTCAGAAGTATTTTCAAGAACGATTTGACTATTTACATAATCCCAATCAGCGCGCACATAACCATAGCAACCATGAATAATCACATTTCTTTACGTACATTATTTTCACTACGCTCATGAGAGTTCCAGCGAAAAAGTACATTTTTACTTTATTTTGTTTTACAGGGGTTGGAAAAAGCATCTTCCATTGCCGAGAGCTTAAGATAGGTTCCTCGTTTCCGCAAAACACCATACGCTCGGGTTAGGATGAACCCATCTTACACTCTCGGTCTTGGAAGATACTTATTGTCATGTTTATGACGTTTTTGTTTTATTCGGGATTATTGGGAGTGAGGTTGTGCACACAAACATGTTCAAATTCCCCAGGAAATGCATATTTAACTGACCGTTCCAAGGCGGTTTCTTACAATCCTTCATAAACACACCTTGTTTTTTTATATATTATATATGTAGTTTGTTGGGTTTTGTGCTGTTTTTCCATGCATCTGGTTTGTGAATGTTTATTTTGTATTCTTTGTATTTGACGTTGACCCTGTGTCATTAAACGGTGTTTATGTTTGTCTTTATGTTTAACTTTTGTCTATTGTGCTTGTTTCTGTAGATTTTTCATATAAATATTATTGCTACACAAAATAACTATTCTTTTGCTCTTCAACTTCTGCCCTCGACCAATTTTCTGTCCTCTTTAGTTTCTTCGGCGACACCATTTATTTCTTTTCAAACGATGTAAATGGGCAAATTACTACTCAGTTTAGTATGTCTTTATTCTTCTGTTTTTAACACAAGACAGTGAATCAAAGTATGATTATACCAGATACATTGACTGTATTGTTTCTTTATGGTTGTTAAAGCTGAATGGTCTGTGATTTAAATATTCTGAACATGTTAGATTTATTTGCTTGTCTTTTGTTTGTTTACTTTTCTATAGCATCGTTTGTTCTCCTACACCGGCTGTGGTCTCTTTATCGAACTAAATAATGGTTACGTCCAACCAATTTCATATTTCTTATACGAACTTTTTATTTCGTTTTCGTAATAAAAAAGTAAATATTAAGCGAAATTTTCTCCCCGTATATGGTCCGTGGTCACGAATATATATAACACTTATTAAAAAAATCCAAAAATTATTAAACCAAAACTATGTTTATGTCTAAAAAAGGAATGAAAAGGAAAAATGTAAGTATAAAATCACAGCAAAGCGTTCATACTGCATGAACGAATAAACAATAAGAATCAATCTGAAAAAAAACGTACCCTTTACTATAAATATAAATTTTAATCATGAATTTCAATCCAATGGCATTATTTTAAAGAAATAAAATCGTCTGATTCGGTAAAAAAGAACCAAATAATGACTCTGTCTATTTAAAATTATGGTCTATCTAAACAACCATGTGGATTTGGTGTCCTAACTATCAGTAACAATTAACTGTATTAAGAACAATATTTTGGAATCTGCCTAGCTTGTCTCACATCTTTTAAGCCATTATATGTTTTGGGCAAAATCTGAGCAAAGAAGTACGCAATAAAACGCCAGAGCCAAAATGGAAAATTAGCATATGATAGGTTTGAATCTGGGAGAAATCGAAAATTCCGTGTTTTAATTGGTTTAAAACCAGGGCCAATAAAGAATCACTGAATTAAGTTGTATTCAGCACGCTAAGGTGATTTTATATTATTTTCCCTATTCCTCTTGGTCCGATGACCCAGGCAATTTCCAAAATGATTGCAGTATATGTTTTCTGTTTACATATCAGTTGGACCAAGAATACTCAACATTATAAGCACCAATCGAAGGCAACTGACAATTACATGTAACGTAGCCGGTTTCCCGCATCCAAATGTCACGTGGGAACAGGACGGGAACCACTTAAATAGCACTTTCGACTCTTTGTACGTTATGATGGGAGAAAGAGTTGTTGTTTACAATCAGAACTACTCTGATACATATAGGTGCATCGCAATGAACGAACATTCGCCATACAATGCAACAGATGATATACATATAAAAGGTATTTGTTGTAAAAATAGTGTTGTATTTTATCGATTTGGAATATGAGGCCCGTTTCAACTAAGATCTTAAGGTCGATTTTAGAAGCAAATTGATAATATCTTATTGGTATGGTTTCATTATTTTGCCAGAATTTTTGTGAATTGAACGTAAGCTAGTGATACAAATTTTGAGGGAATATAATTAAGCAATATTTTGCCATGATTAATGATGTTTATAAATAATTAGGATAATTGGAGTTACGACTATCATCTCCCATTAAGACTGCTCACAAAACTGCTATAACAACATTTTAGTAAATCCACATGCGTGGCGTTCTTACACTTTCTCTTGAGAAACAATATAATAGAAACAATATAATCTCATCTCGTTTAAATTTAAACGTGTAAGCTTAAAGTGAAGGTTAAGCTTCTGTATGTAAACACTTGAACTTTAGTATTGTTCATCATGTTTTTCAGATGGCCATTTCACTTCTACGACTGCAGGTGGAAAAGTCAAAAAAATATTCGAGTTGTTAGCCAGCATAATCATAACTTATTGTGCAATGTTGGAGGTGCAATAACTTAAATTTATTACGAAAATAGTGAGAAATGTAATATTTAAAATTATTTATTTGAAACATTCCAATCACATCCATCCTTTCATTTTATAGGCTTATCATGAATCATGAGAGTTCGTGTGTATCATCATTTAACTTATTATTTTTGACAATGTGAAATATACAAGTATAATAATTTCTTTCTAGCAAGCATATTGATTGGCTTTTACACTTACACAAATCTTGAGGTTAAAGGTTTCATGTTCCTTGTTTACACTGCTGGGTGACCCTCTCCTTCCAGTTTTGCCACTTTGTGTCGATCACCCTTCTACTAGTTATGCTATCGCAACCTGTATTATATTAAAACTAAATAGAATTGCGACAACGGCCCCTTCCGAGAAGATACCGAAAGGCTTCTGGGTCTCGGAGTCTCCCAATTTGACCGTGTGAAGGATCAATGGTATGTAATATGTTTGTTAGTCAATTCATAATACAAACGAAACCAGTTAATTCAGCCAGCCTTCTTTAACTTAGCTGAATGTAGTGGTACCCTAAATTCCAATCTAATTAAAGTATTTGATGTACATTTGAATACAACTGAAATACACTGACATATACATGATCACAATCGCAATTTATTATTTGATAAATTAATGCAGTCAATACCACAGTGCCTTCAGATTGACCAACGTCAGAAATTAAATGCAATGCCCAAGTTGCATAAGTTGTTTTAGACACCATCTCTTGAACTTATCTAAACATTACTTTAAAATATCATTATAAATTCCTGAACAAACAATAGTTCATTTAGTAGACGTCCATTGACCGTGATTATTTTTTCCTGTGATATTATGCTTGTGATCATATCAACACTGCTCATCTTCTTTTTCACCTTAGACGGTGATATTCATAAGACTTTTTTTTTAGTATATACTAACACTTTTTTATAATTTGTAGTGACAATGACACTACTGTACAAATGCAGGTATTGCAAATTTTACATTAGGCAACGCTGAATCTGCTTCAATGAGATATCGCGTAGCTTTAACAGTCTATGGATATCTATATGCACGTCTTTAGAAGTCTGCGCATTCAATGGTAGTCTGAAACTGCCACTTCCATCAAAAACAGTTTGTTTGCAAGACAATCGTCCATCCATGTGACTTTCGACCAAAATAAAAGACCGTGTATTGAAATAGATGGATAGTGTTTGTCATTCTGGGGATGTTATCCCGAACTGATACTTAGCCTTATTTACCTCGAAAGAATAGAGTAGGTGCTTTCCCTGTGTTTCGAAGCAGTCGTAACTGACGAACTCCTGAATTGTTTGTGTTTTATGAACAATATGTTTTCCTTGTAACTCCTATGTTAACACTTTTAAAGAAGAGGTTTTCACTTGTGTACGTCGTTGTCCATACTCGATATACATTGTTGTTCAAATCGTTTGTAGACTCAGACGTAGAAAGGCACTCGTATTGAATTAAAAAACAATAATCTTTTAATTATTCCATTTGTTTAACAAAATGATATAGTTTTACATGTACTTGTCAGTAAATGTAATCATTAATCCTTAACTTGACATGAAGTGAAAACAATGTCAAGGTTTCTGTTTTGCCATCTGAGTCTGGACTCAGTCTTGAGATTGTTTGTAATCATGGTCACTATCATGAAACACGTTAAACACTCACCGTTAGCTTTACAAAACAAATAAAACATTATACACTTTAATAATTTATTGTGTATTGTTTTAATGCGTTTTTCCATCTGAAGACATCCAATGTAATTACAGTCGGTATAATAAGTTGAACGTTCAATTTTGACTCTAAATTGTGAAACAAAAAAATGTGTTTTAGAACTAAACACACCAATTGAAAGTAAAACCCTCTGAATAAAAGCGGAGTAGATTACATCTTCTTAAAATATTTAAGAGTTCTGGAAAGCAGACTTTAAATGAATTAAACCATTGTGTTATTGTTACTCCTTTTTTGGTAATTTTACAAATTAAAATCCGGAAACCACCATTACAAGGTATGTGGGGATATACGGGGCACCGATACCTTTCACTATCGGCTCTCACTGAAGGGGGCATCGAACTTACTTGTATTCTTCTATACTAAAAAATCAATTTGATTGGACCATCTGCATGAATAATAATGCTGGATCTTATAAAGTTGTTTCAATCAAAGACCACCACTGTAACCTTCACCATAAAAGATATCTACCACCATGTTCGAAAATAGGTAAATGATAAGAAAATTGTGGTAATTGCATTTATCAAGACAGAATAAATTGAGTTGTGTATTTAACTACGATTTCTCGGAAATACTAGGCTAAATACGGTTAAACATGCTTAATTTAATCAATCAGCAATTACCAATCTATGTCCTAGGTCAATATATTTTGATGTTTAATAGACTGTCAATATGCGATTTGCAGTCCATGTCGACACTATTTGCATGTTGTTTTAATATGTGGTGCTACGATCTATGATGCATGTCAACAATATTTTTATGTTAGAAATATTGCCGATCAACGATGCAGGTCGACAATAATTTAATGTTTTTTTATTTCTCTGTCGAGCTACGATCTATCACATAGATCCACCAATTATGATGACCATTTCATTGTCGATCTATAGTCTATAATTTACAACACCAGTGGATGTTTTTCATGTGTTATATTTCGTCTAGCTACGATCTATGACTCAGGTAACCCAATTTTGAATTATATTTCGTTGTCGATCTACAATCTACGTCGACAATACGTTGTCGATCTAAGACCAAGGTTACCAAGTTTGATGTACTCATTCGATTGTCAGTCTACGATCAACCATCCAGGTCGACATTATTTGAATATTGTTTTATTTTGTGAATCTACCATCTACGATCAAGGTCAGCCAAATCTGAAGTTACATAGATTGTCGATCTACAATGTACGATCCAATTCAACAGTTTTGCATGTTGTTCTATATTTACGTTTTACTACCAAGGTCAACCAATTTTGATGTTTAACGGATTTTCTATCTAGGTTCTAGGTCTACATTGTAAACATGTTGCTTTCGTTTTTCCAGACATGATTTATGATCCAGGTCAACCAATTCCGATGCCGATTGTATTGTCGATCTACGATGTACGATCTAGGTTAAAAATATCTTTTTTTATTCTGTCGAGCTACGATAAATTACCATGGTCAATCAATTTTGATATAAAACAGATTATCGAGCTAAGATATTCGATCAATATCAACAAATATTATCTAATTTTGATGTTTAACATTGATGAGCTACGATGTATGACCCAGGTCAACAAAATCTGATATTTAAAAGATTGTCGATCTATAAGGCAGGTTGATAATATTTTAATGTTTATTTTTTCATTTTGTCGAGCTACGATATATGACTAAGGTCAGCCAATTCTGATGCACATTTCTTTGTCGATCTACGATCAACAGATTTGGATGATAAACAGATTGTCGAGCTACGATTTACGATCCAGATCAACCAGCTTTGATTTTAAACAGATTGTTTAGCTACGATATGTTACCCAGGTCAATAAATTTCGATACATAGAATGTCGATACTGACAAAATTGGTAGTTTTCGTCAATATTTTATGATAGATGACAAATATATGATAACACTCGCTTGGACTGTGAACAAGATAAACCATTGAAACGGTAAACGGTCCATTGAATAACTTGTTTTAAATTCGTACAAATTAACGCTAGATCGAGAGATAGTAAATCGTATTCATTATTTTACCAAATCGTTTTTCATCATTTCGGATTTACAACTCTACTTAAGCGGAACGCTCTCTCTGTATGTTTCCGTTCGGAAAAAACAAAACAACATTGTTCATGTCACATAAAATCTCGCTTTCCGACAGATATTTTTGACAGTACCGATATCTACCGATACCATACGGATAGTTTTTAATAGGAATGTAATTAGGACCACACTCATTCATAGTTTGTTAAATTTTAAAATGTTTAGATCCAGAATGTATCTATAAGTAATACAATCCGTACTTGTATTTTCCTTTTTATTGTTTTAATAATTTCAGTGAAAAATAAGTACAACATTAAATTTAATTACTAGCGACATGTTTTGAGTATTATTGTCAGAAATTAGTACGACGGAAGAGAATGATATCTCTAATATCTTCGCATGAGATACTACGAAACGTGAATGACTTGTACTATTTATTTAATATTTATATAAAAAAAAACTAGAGAAACCGCCTGTATCAATCTACAAATGAATCCATATTAAGGTTTTTGGTATTATATTTAACCAAAGCAGAAATATGGCATCAAGCACGCATAAACTGAACACCAGACCACTAACATATTCATCATTGCTAAGCAACAGGACTTACTTATCAGTTTGAAATAATCTTCAACACATACTTGTAACGTGTCATTTACGATAATTGTTGCGTGATGTCGAGCATATTCAAGAATCCTGATTTCTAAAGGATGACCTGCGATACCTATTTTAATATATGGACACTCGTTTAAATGAGTTTCATTTATATGAAATAACCGCAGATAACCAACGTATAAACTAAACACATACAAAACTTCAAGGTCCTGTCGAGAATTAATGAGAGAAATGTTGGAGATAGTGACTTCGTTTCCCATTGAAATCGTTTGAAATTTAAAGTTATTTACGAATGTTTTGGTGTTTGTAAGTATGTCGTAAACTGTGCACTCATGTGAAGTAAATATGGATAATTCTACCGAAGCGCTGCTCATGTCTAGCCTTAAAATATAGAGTGAAATAAATGGGCATGGATGATCAGCGTCAACGTCTATAGTATAAAACTTAAAATGTCTCTTTAAAAAGCGAACCATTCGGGCTCCAAATGTATTCGGATCAGAAATGATACCAGTCGTTACAACGTTAAGCTCAATTTCAATCGCATAATTGGAAAGTGTCCTTGCAAAGTCTTCACACACTCCAAACGCAGGCACGTAGAACGTGGGACAATGGAGCTGAGTACAAACATCCTGGAAAAGATATTAATGATAAAGTAACAATGTAAGTGCCTTCTAATTTATATCTCTAATGTTCTTTTTACATATCTAAAGGAAAAAAAACGCATTGAAAACCTCACATCACTCTTCCTTCTGTTGAGTGCTACCGTCTACAGATTGTAGTATAAGGTCAGGAACATACTCTCTAAAACAAATGTTTTTTAATGATTATATCTGATAAATAATGTTGTCAAGAAATAACTTGACTGGTGTCTTTTCGGGTACATTATGTTCTGTGTAAAATCGTATTGCAGTATATTACATTCTTGCAGAAAACAGTGTCCAAACCATAAAACGTCTCGGAAGAGCAAGTTATCAAGTTGAATGCTATTGTTGAAGCTTTTATAACGATTCAAATCGACAAGTTCTGTGTGTAAACAAAATGCAAATTGCTTTTGGCCATCTGCAGAATAAGTAAATAAGTTTTTTATTACCTGTGATGGATCATATATTTCTCCAACGCCGCATGGTCTTACACTTTGTTCTTCCATATTTGTGTTCAAAATCAACACAAATGATATCCCACCACTCTTAACTTCCTCACGGTAGTCAAGACATGTACCATTATCATCATCATGTAGAGCACCAACATTATAATCATTACTCTCCAAACATTGAAGGCAGTTTTGTGTTTTGTATATAACAGTATTAGCGTGAGCATGGGAAAACTTGCTGTAGTTTGTGCACATTTTTTGATCGTTGTAGTCGTTAGGCATTTCTAAATTCGTACAATTGCTGTATGTCGGCGTCAATTTCAAACATTCGTATTTAAGAATATCTTCGTACAAAACACGAGGTGGCGTCGAATTAATAATGCATGATTCAATAACAGCTTTTCTCATCTCCTCAATACTACTAAATGTTTTCTCTAACACATTGCTGCACAAAAATATATTCAATTCCCATTCAACAACATCGTGAACGCCATTACAGAGTGCACATTTCCTGTTTACAAATATGCGACCGTCAACTTTCCATGAAACCGGGATATAATCATTAAGGTCCGTCATGTCCATGCATGAAATATTTCCGATATAGTCTTCTGAACAGTTTGTGATGAAAACAAAACCCTTTTTGTCGTATAATTTCATTAACGTTGTACTTCTTGGAATGTTATATAACTCATCTTGAGAGTGGCAAAAATGAATTTGTTTCTGGAAGATGAAATTAAGTCCTGGATTATAATCGTAACAACACTTGCCAAACAGTGAACAATCTTCTGTACATAAGCAGCCTTCACAACATGATCTAAACATTGCGTTTGCCGTCATATTCTGCAACAAATGAAACAAAACATAAATACTTTTGGGGAAGAACGGTAACTTATCTCTAGCAACGTCTTTACAAGCCTAAACTAAATATTGGATTAATTAACCTTAAAAGTTTAAGTATTATAACAATTTAAATTGCACATTATTGGTATGTAAATAGCATATTGTGCATAAGTGTTGTACGTATTTACCTTTATCCATAAACCATTATTTTGCTCTTCCGTAAAAACGTTTTGATACATTTTTAAAGTCATGCCTATATTACATAAGTTGTATTTGGTATCTGCATGCTTATAAGGCGCATTGTTTAGAAAAAAATGCATGCGCTTATACGTGATTACGTACGACACTAACGCACAATAAATAAGTAAACTAACAGTTTAATCAGAATTACATTTAACAAGACATATCTCACAAACAAAAAAATGTATATTGTACAAACAAAACTGAACTGAGATGACCATTCCATCTTATCTATTGCTTGGTTTGTATTAACTACAAAAGGGACAATGCAACATATAATATGTCGAGAAATTCCAAGAAGTTTTGATTCGAAAATTAGTAATCATTTGACAAACATGAATTATAAAATCTGGAAATGTTAGTGCAGTTACAATCCGGACAATTAGATGATTTATTCAGTGACACTCATATTTGAAATAGTACACATAGACACAAGTATATCAACCATATATTAAGAGTGATTTACTTTTTACTTCAAAATTATGCATTGATGGAAAATAATAATAATTGATAACAACTTTTTATTAAATGGATAAAAACGCATAGACATGAACTAACCGGTGTGTCCGTATAAATTATATCTATCAACCATCCTTTAATTAGTTAGAAATACCGTGATCCTTTCTTTCAAACTAAAACGGTATCCTTCATAAGAACCATTTTCTTTTTTCAAAATTCTTTCGTACTTTAAGGAAAAGTAAAACTAATGTATTAATTGTGGTCTTGTTTTTTTAATGAGATTGCATTTTTAAGTTGCAAGGCTTAAGTGATTCATAAGGACAGAAAATACTGAAACTTAATGAAATGTGTGTAACTTTAGTTTAATTGGGCATGCGCATGATCGAGGCTGTTTAAGTAATTTGGAGAACATTACCCGAATGTGACCATTAGGACTGATTGACAGACGTAACTGAAACGTACACTATTTGTGTATAACCATAGTGTTGTTGTGAAAGTAAACGTGTTATTTAAATTAAATCATTCAAACATTATTTTACTCAAACTTCCATTCGTATAGCGAACACACCTGTTGATGATGTATATAAGTACGCCATGTAGTAAAAAGTAAATATATATCAATTAAATACAGAACATATATGCTAACAACACCAAATCGCATACTAAAATTTTTACGCAATTTATAATTATACAGTTTTTTATGTTGATTTCCAATGGTCTTTTCTTCGACGATGAATTATTCTGCGAGGCAATTATTACGGCTATAATGAACATGAACTGTAATGCGTATTCGATGCACTTTCTTTCCTTTTGACTGGACTATTTCCGTATTTTTAAAGCTTCTTTTCATTTTGCGGCTATCGCTACCTTTTCCGATCAAAATTTAAAAACAAATATACATATATTTATGTATTATACCAGACCCGGCTCTGACTCTCCCTAGCTAGTAAGTTATCAACAAACGACCAGGATAGGTTTGTATATGGGCAATATATATGCAGATGATGAGAGTTTTTGGCTTGTATCGACTGACATATATTACAAAGTACCTTCACAGGACCGGACGTGCAGAAAGTGTTGTAGGGACAGATTTCCGAGACATTCAATAACAGCATTGCGCCACGAAAGTTTGCCGTTAACATCACGCAACATAGCAGCATTGTGGACAACATCTTGTACCGAGATACCTGTAGTAATAGAAACAGAAACTGTAGTAGAAGCAGTTTTAGTCGTCGTGATATGAAATGGAAAAATGGAAATTATAGTATTGTAATAAATAAACCAGTCGCATGCGTAGTCAAAGAACAAGCTCATACTCATACAAAGATCACGAACAACATTATTTAAGAAACTCGCAGATTACACTTAAAGTATATTTTATTGTGTAAATGACAGATTGGACCGAAACATTTTATATTTTACTGTCGTATTTTATCTATCTATCTACCTATTCTCAAACACGCACTTTAATTTATGTTGTTTGTACAGAAAATTAGTAATGGATGTTGCCGCATGAACTGGATTTGGACCTTGATTATTCAAGATTCTGGGACATTGCATTGAACAGTTACGTTGTGACAATGTTGTCGCAAATAGCGAGGTTTATTTTATTGAATAATAAGTTGATTAGAATAAAATTATATATGTCAGTTAATGTAATACAAGTAGTTATTACGTTAGGGTTGCTCCGTCTTTGAGTTATTGTTTAAAGATTGCTCCGTTTGTTATTGTTTACTAGCATTACTCCGCCATCTATGTTACATACATAAGAACTGTTATTTATTATATAAAACTTACTCCGTTTTATAGCGGAGTTTATGCACGAGTTATTCATGTTTTTAGCTAGTATATAAGCATTTTGATTAGAATAAAGTAACAGAGCCAAAAAAAGATTTAGTTGTGTACGAACCAAAAGATATTAAGTTTGATTATTAAAATTTCAGTCTTAATTATGCCCTCAAAGTGTAAAAATTAATAATGAATTGTGGTTTCAGTTGCAGCCTTGATGTTTAAAGTTGACTAATCAAAAGGTAACATAATTCTGGTTACAGTTTAATGTAACCAGCGTTATCGCGGCACACAGTTCCTTTTACCATACAAGTCTATACTACCGTAACCAGTCTATCATCTCTAGAATCTATCCGATGACGTCAGCGTTTACCTTGTTACTTCCCTATTCTTCTACAACTTCCGAGAAATGAGCCCGTACATTTTTTTCTCAAATTTGTTTTTAATTTTATAACGGCTTTATCGCCCCCGTGGTTTAAAATAATTGTCTCATCACTTGTTTAAACACCTTACATTTCATTAATGAGAGCTGATTGAGCGCAATTTAGGCTTTTATTAGGCGATTACAACGGAGTTAGATAGGTCCCTATTTTCCCTTTTTGTCACATAACTGTTTCCAAAACTGGGTTTAAGATTAATTATTCCTCGTTTCTTTTCATATACTTTTCAATGCATCGTGTGAATTTGCGGAAACGGGCCCTTCCTGGAAGCCATGTGGCCGGCAGAACGCGCCCGTACCCAGTGGCAGCCCAATCTGTGGCAGCATCGAGGAAGTCGCGGGGCAGCGCAAAACCCGTGCCAGCGGTGCCTGTCACCAACCTTCCGGTCTACGGCACTACAAGCCATCCAAGCACAGTACCGGAAGAGGAGCCGCCACTACTCGCGGCACCCGGTCAAGTACATGTAGTATCTGCACCGACAGCAGAGCAGCCCCTACTCGCGGCACCCGGCCAAGCAGAGTCGCTAATAGGGTTAGGGTTGAATGGTCAGCAACCGAGCTCAGTGCCACAAACCGGTAATTTTGACATGCTTTTTAGTCCTGTGCCTATGCTATCCGCATCATTTGGTATATTGGTAAATGTAAATACGAAGTCAGAAATTATTGCTAGTCAGTTTGTTGACCTTGGTCAGCTTGATACTCCTGAACTGAATGATTCGCCTACCAATCACATTGTATTGACCCCTTCTGGCGAATTTGCAATTAAGCCTACCTCTAAGCGCAAAATTAACTCTATCGAAGTCTGGACTGATGCATTCTTGATTTACTCTAGTGTTTACTTGGCGGGCCATCCCAAAAAAACTCAGGATCTTCTTAAATACGCCAGTTTAATAAGAACAGCATCAAAAAGAAGTAAATATGGTTGGTTGAAATACGACGAGCAGTTTCGGTATCGTCAAGCCATGAATCCCGTCCGCTCTTGGGCGGAAGTAGACTAAGAATTGTGGCTTCTTTTCATCTCGTCATCTCCCAATTTCGATAATGATGCTAGTGAGGCAATGTTATGACTTTAACACAGCAACTTGCTTCCGACCTAGATGCAGATTTGCCCATGTGTGTCTAAAATGCTTCACTTCGCATCCCTATAGGCTCTGTCCGTCCGTCATCCGTCCTTCCGGTAGTACAACATCCGCGTCAGGTCGCCGCTTCGGTGAATGGTCCGCGTCCCCGCTGCGCGGACAACGCCCTGTGGGACCTGGGAAGTTCCCCAATGGTCCTTTCAGAACTTAAGAAGCTCTTGGATCGGTGTCCAAATAAGTCTGTTGCTAAAATGCTTTTAGATGGATTTACAGAAGGATTTAGGCTGAATTATACCGGCCCAAGGTTAGGAATGGAATGCAAAAACCTATTGACTAAAACTTATTTTTCGGAAACCCTTGGCATAATAAACAAATAAATTGCATTATCCCGTATGGCCGGTCCTTTCAAGGAACCGCCTTTAGGTAATTTTCGTACTTCCCCAATAGGCGTTGTTGCCAAGTCTAATGGGGGATTCGGCGTCCCTATTGCCGAAGAAAAATCTGTAGGGCCAACAACTTGTTAAGTATTTCTTGGCCTATTAATAGATTCCTCCACTATGACAATATGTATTCCCCGGGAAAATGTGGATGATTTAATATTAACAATAAACTCGATGCTTAGAAAGAAAAAAGTTCAATTGCGGGAATAACAGTCCTTGGCAGGGAAATTAAATTTTGCCTCTCAGGCAGTGCGTGGTGCGCGTGCCTTTATCCGCCGGTTTTACGACGCAATGTCCAATGTTAAAAACGCTTTTATATCCGTCTAACAGTCGCATTAAAGGAAGATCTATTGCTATGGCTTAAATCATCCTCAAGTTTTAATGGTAAGGTCAGGATCCCAGAATCAATTTGGCATTCGAGTGAATCTTTGCAATGGTGGACTGATAGCGCAGGGGCAGTAGGCTTAGGCGCAGCCTGCTACATGCGAGGTCGATTGGCTTTCTTTCAATGGCCCGCGTCATGGAAAAACACACATTTGTTCAAAGATTTGGCTTTCCTAGAGCTAGTCCCGGTCTTATTGGCTGTTTATTTATTGAGTGAACACATTGCGAATAAAAAAATCTTGTCTTGTGGTCAGACAATCTTGGACTGGTGCATATTCTTAATAAGCAAACGGCTAAATCGAAACCAGTAATGCACCTCCTCAGGCCTCTTATATTGTGTATACTATCAAACAACATCACGTTCAAAGCTTGCCACATATCCACCAAACTTAATGTAATATGTGACAAGCGCTGAGACAAGTTCCGGCCAGCGGCGCCAGCAACGAACCAATGCCCAGATCCAATCCCCCAGGCGTTCTTGTCAGTGATTTACTCGACGAAGCTGATAGATTGTTAAATGTCTTCAGTTCCATAAATACAAGATTGTCATACACGCAAGGCATTAGTGCATTCTCACAGTTCCGGTGTAAACTGTTAGGCGTATTCGATCCAACGTCAAGTTTTATAGTTTTAAAGTTACTAAACGGTATGAAAAGGCAGTGCATCTGCAAGGACCCTCGCTTACCTATCACGCCTCAGATTCTATGTTCCGTGTTAGGTGTACTTCCAGTTATTTGTAGAAATGCTTATGAACAAAAAATTTTCTCCACTGGCTATATCGTCGCCTTTTCTGGGGTTTTACGGGTCGGGGAACCGTCACAAAGGGAAATTCACCAGACATAATAATTTCGGCGGCCGACGTCTCTGTTTGTAAGGAAGTTGCTCAAATAAGGCTACGCTTTTCAAAAACAGACCAGTATGGGGCGTCACAGTGGATCAAACTACAGGCTTCTAGTGGTCTAATTTGCCCCGTGACAGCAATTACCAAATATCTAAGTATTCGTCCAAATTCGAGGGCCCCCTATTGTGTCATTTCAATGGCTACCCAGTCACCAGGTAACAATTCTCGGCAGTGCTTAAAACGCAATTTAATTACGCAATCGATAGCTGTAGGCCGCTAGACTTGCAGACTTTTATAACCGTAAATCGGAATCTTTCATCGGCAGATCGACATAATTGGTTTTAGTATATGACGAAATAATGCACCCACGGACGTATTAACCCCAGTGTTGTTTGTATATAATATTATGAATAACTTGAAAAATCAGCCACGATATATTTTAGAGTCAATGAAATATTAATGTTTTGTGGATACATATATAGAATATCAACCCTTGAATGTTCTAAATGCATGTTTTCTTTTGTGAAAACTTTAGATGGCATTAAGAACTTAATACAATTTCATTTTCACCGTGTCTGCTTGGCCCGTTCATTCACGGAACCATGTCCGCAGCCTCTATAATGCAACGCCTTCTGGTGTAACACACGGATGTGAATTTGTAGTGATCGTCTTCTTAAAAGTGACTAGCCACATGGGCCACATATGCTTCTCATTTTCTGCAATACGGAACCTTGAACGATTACTGTTATATATATAACCCGATCTTATCAGGCATTAATACTAGCATCTCTTATCTGTAAAGCTAATCGGGCTGGCTTACGGGGGAATGTGGATGGGAGCGCGATTTTGATCATTGTTGCGCTAACGTGAATAACGAGAAAAAGCGAGAATAAAATCGCGCACTCTTTTCCCCTTGATTTTTCATGGTATTTTCGAGCTTAAAACTTAGTTATTTGTTGTCAACATAAAAACACGTCAATTTCAGCAATAAACCCTCTGCAACACTCATTGTTGATATTTAGTTGATCATAACCTGTTAACGTATGTTTAATTTACCGTAAGAGTTGGTCAGCTGTTGGGCTTTTGGACTTTGGTAACTACGTTTGTATGACGGTAAGGTGCAAACATTTCTGGCCGATGATGTGAGGCGTTTTTGAAATAAAAAACAGTATTATTTTATTTATTTGAAACGAAAGGACATCAATCAGAATATGCTTGATCATGAAATGGTTGTTTATAATCGATATTTGTTCACATTCTGACAAACTGCGCAGTAACAGAGACACCGTTTCCCGGTTTATCACGAGGAACATCCGGTGTTAAATTTCAACGTTTCTGGGTTCAAATTGTGGAATTACATGTGGTAAGTGCAAATAAAGTGTTATTTAATCATTAAATGATTATGTTTAATCAGTATAACACAATTTACAAGCTTGATAATGCAATTTGACTGTAATTTCACATGGCAATCAAAGTTATTAACAAAACCCGGAAGTGAATTCTGCGACATTTTTGTTGTTGTTAGCAACCGATAATGACCGGCAAGGTTAAATGTTAAACGTTGTCACAGGCCTCGACGGTACCTTATGAAATAGAATATTTTCAAAATGATGATCCCGATTTTGCAAATGAACTCTTTTAAATTTACAATCATTGTTTTAATGAATTTGCAGTCTTCTCAAAGTCAAAATATAAAAGATTCAGGTGAAAGGTCAATTTTATCATGTTTGATAAATAATGATGATTTTGATTGTGAAATAATCAACGATGATTTACTTACTTTGTCAAATGATTATGATGGTACTCTGAGACCTGAAGATGTCAATAAGATTCAAAATGTAAACAAACTGCAGTGTATACTACTATCATTTGAATGTTACTAAATAACGGTTCGGATGACCTGTTTTCATAAAATAAAATATGATTTGATTTTTTTTATTTGCTATCATTATTGTCTTTGAAGGTGCTGAACCATTTAGCCAAGATGTGCACTACCACTACTCATGGGATTTTGCCCAGCAAGTCCACTATCCACATCATGCGCAACAAGTTGGGCCGATATATTTCGCCACCCCACGGAAGTCATTTGTTTCGCATGTGTGCCTTAGGTTCATGTATGTTTTTAGGTTTAGATTTCATTCTGAATTAAATATGGAGTAACAGAATAAGACAGATCTTATACAATAATGATATGTACCTGTAAAAATTGTCTTTCCAAGTCAGAATTAATTTTTTAGCTTGGATTTTTTATGTTGTCAGCTTTTCATTCTTGTTCAAAAACTTTTACCTTGGCCATACTTAGAAATTCAACGTAAACAAGTTAAACACTCTTGATCTTAGCTTGGATTTTAAAAATGAATTTTAATTAGAAATAAAGATTGTAAAAGTTATACAGCTATCTGTTAGTGCCATTTTGGGTTGTCTACATTATCTTCTTGCTGACTATTTCAGTAAAATTTTATTATTATTTGTGAAATCATTTAAAGGGGCTATACACCATATGATGAAATAGCGGGAAAAAAAGAAGATAATTGTCGAAAACTGACATAAACTTGGTATCAATGAGTACAATGCATTGAAACTAATTAACTGAAGTACCACATAGTTTACAATTATATATTCCCAGTTTTTTCGTAATTTACCATTAAAAAGATAACTAGATATGTATACCTAGTAGAATTCATTTGTATGCGTGATTGGCTTGTCGATGTTATCACCTGATATTACCAAGTTAAGTATATAGCTTAGATATTCGAAAGGTTTAGAGTAAGCCTTCGTAGCACAGTAGATACAACACTGGACTGCAATTTTGGCGAATCCGGATCGAACATTTACATTTTGGTACTTTTTTTACAATTATGACATCAAAGAATAAAACATTTTATTAAATAATTGTACCGAAATTTGTTAAAGAAAAAAAAACAATTTTTGGTGCCAATTTGGTGTATAGCCTCTTTAACAATAGTTAACATTTATTTGTACAGGAAAGTAGACATTTTATCTGGTGGACGAATTTCCGGGGAAAGGAAGTGACAGTGTCGTGAGCCTGGCCCACCACTACTTTCAGCACTATGGTGTCGGTGAAAAACATGCTGAGATATTTAGTGCTTCACCCATTTAAATTATCTATAGAACATTTAATGGATTAAAGGTTCTAACAAATGCCTATGCAAACTTCATCCTTATTGCTGAGAAGAGATTATGAGAGTTAATAGTGAATATAAAAGATGATGAAACTTAACATATATTACACCATGAAACACATTCTTACTCAGAATTTTGTTTCCATTTCACATTCGATGATTGATAACGATTGGATATTTGGATTCAACCATGGCTTATGAAATGTGTCCCTCATTATAACATTGCTTTCTTCATATACTGCATATAGCTTAAAAAGGAAAAAAAAAGAATGTATTATATTTTCCAGGTTTATTTCGATAATGCTTTCCGCCAAAACAAGAACAATGCTGTGCTTTGGTATGCCATGTGACGTGGAATGACAGGTAAGTTTTCTAATCTGTTATTAATTGTTTGTCTGATTTTTTAGGAAAAATGCACTGTCTTTTGAAATCAATCACATCTTTCATATCTGCGATTGGTGCTTTAATTTTAAAGGATGCAGAAGATAAAGTGTAGTGGGCAGGAATTTGATATGAGGAATATGTTATCTAAATAAACATATATGTTAACACTCCATTATTGTAAGATTTATATGTCTTGAAAACTTTATTATACCCTAGTTTAAATCATTTGCTTAGTTATATTTTTGTGAATATAGATAAGTTTTATTTACACTAAACAGATCTTCCAACAATTTTCAGGGCTGCATGAGAGTGTAAAGCTAAACACTATGTTGGCTGGGCACACCAAATTTGCTCATGCAATCACTTCGGCAACTGGAAGGTCAAGTGGCGATGCTGTAATGCCGAGAATCTTCAAGAAATTGCCCACACTGATTTCGCCTCTTCAAAGTCCAGCCACAACATCCCACAGTTGGTTTATGATCCTCAGCAGCCACTCACAGTTCACAGTTGGAAATCATTCCTAGATACATATGTCAAATCTCTAAAGAATATTACCAAATACCAACATTTCTATGTATCAAAACATAAACCAGGAGTTGTAGAATGCAAAGAGTTTGTAGATTCCTCAGAAATTGAAGTTATTCTTTTGAGGATGAGTCCAGAATGTGGTGTTTTGTCTGAAATAAAGCACGCACCGTGCCTAGATGCTGCACGTCAATGGTACCTTCAAGATTCTAGTGGTCCATTCTTTAGATCTGAGTCATCAAGATCTGCAGTATGCCCTAAACCAACTATGTGTAAAGTCGAAGTTTACTCATTTTATGTAGTTCTTTTATGTCAGTTTGTACATAATTATAATGAGCAATGTGTACTCGTTGTTTCTATGAATTAGTATATGTGTTAGCTATAACAGACAGTTAAGTTAGTATTTCGGCATGGTAACTGCATTTAAAATAAAAACATTTTTAAGAGGACATTGTTTTCAAACTGGCTTACCAATGTGTAACAGAATGATCCATATCTTTTTATTTCTTTGTACAAAAATGACTTGAAACTTTAGTGTTTATACCTTAGATACTTGGTATCATCTACATGCCAATAACTTACAACGCATTGTATATTGAGAACACATTATTTGTGGCAGATTTTGAAAATGATTGGAAATAGCATTTTCATTAGTAACCATAGCAACCGATATTTGCTTTGACCTTTGTGGCCAATTTTTATGTCATTATGGACATTAGCAATGTGTACTTTCTACTTTAATTTTGAAGTTTATGTAACACTAGGAAAGATAAGTTCCATATTTAAACAGGTATTTTGACATATACATTATATTTAAAATTAGAACAGTTTTGTTCACATTGTTTTTTATCCCTGTCTTTCATAATGTTTCCTTTAAATCGTTCGAAATTCAATAAAACCAATAAATACATTATGGACTTACAGACGTACGGACAAACAGTGTGATATCTTAAATGCATCTCCAAAAATAGGCAAGTAAACGCCCCGAATAAATACGGCATATAAATCAAGAAGAGGAAAAGTAGAGTATTTATAAAATGCGTTATTATAATACTAAAGCTAACTGGGCCATGCATCTGACAGTATTTATGATAGAGTTAGTTTACTTGTCACACAACATTATAATGTTACTGTGATAGCATATATGAAGTTCGAAAATGATCTTTTTCAAACGTTTGAAAGACATAGAACATAATAAACAATTTATGGACAGAAGGACAGACAGACGGTGTCATCTTTACAGTTCACCTCCAAAAAGGAATTGTGTGGCCCTAGATGGTAAGCAACGGCGTAGCTTCCGTCTGGCTATTTACATTTTCTTTTTTAATAAATTTGAAATTGTTTTAATATCAGGGGTTTTGAAAATCCATTGATTGTTTTTAATGTGAATTAACAATGTTCTTGTTTTGTTTTCATATTATAGAGACAATAGTATCTATTTATTCCATTATAAGTGGCTCAGGGAACGAATATTTATTTTATGTGTGTATGCTTTCAGATAAAAAAAAGAGGTTGGAATACAGGTCAAGTTTTATTTTTGTTTACATGTTTGAACAACGACCGATTGCATCTTCGATGTTCATAGGATACAATCTTGACAGCTATGGCCAATATTACATGTCATTTCTATAACAAACTTTATTACTGCCAGGCATGTCTTAACCGAAATAACCGTTTCGAGGCCAATCGGCGTAAAGTTGGAGGCCAAGCAGCCTTGTGGCATGAAGTTGGCGGCCCGGTGGCAAAACACCGGGTGCCTTGTTTTAGTTTTTAAAATAAATGCTTTCGGCACTTTCTTAACGAGCCTGCATTACGAATAAAAACAATCGACACATTTTGAGCTTCGAAAAATGCGTTTGAGGTATACAGAGCTTAATTTGAGTTTGACTACCGAACTAATGCACTTGACATGGTATTTAACTTGTATGTTTTCTGTTAATATGGGTTTGTTTGCCTAGCGGAGTCAAGTTAGCCTAGCAGCTTGATTTTTTGGCATTTACTGTATAAAAACATGACGGTTTTGTTTTCACTTATTGAAGTGCAAAAGTGTGCTTTTCGTCGTCGTTGGAAGGTACTATACATGATGATAAATCTTTTAACGCAAATATGAACATATTCCACCCGCTGCAGGAACTGCATTTACGTTTTAATTGATTACTCAATTCCAGGTTATTTTCATGATATTTCACCTTTTCGCTAAACTTCAGTTTTGATGTTTTTGTTAAAACTGAAATTGCCATAATTAGATATGATGAAGTCATGCGATCGGTTGGCGAAGTTATATTTAAAATACCAATAATAATATAACCAAAATAGCATTGAGTGAGCACCGACATTAAGTTTGTGACTGCAAAAACGCATTAGTATTATGTTCACTTTTTCAAAGTAAATAAGGCATTTGATAAACGAAATTACATTACTAGAACTACGTTATTTAAACTATTGATAAATTCATAATATCCAGCTTGAAATTATATTAACAAAATCTTAGATGTATATCTCATGCTGTGTGTTGTTGGTTAAAATAATTAATCCTTTATTCGAATAGTTATAAAAGTCACTGCTGAAAACATGAAATCGGTGAACTTTTAGCATCATTTCGGGACTTTAAACTTGTTTAATATCATCTAATTATTTGTTCATTTATTCGTTGATATACAGTCATAAACGTATTAACGTTTGCTAAAATATGCGTAAAATCACTAGTTTATCAGCTGTTTTGGACTAATGGCGAAGTTTTTGCGAAATTAGTGTGTGGCTACTGCCAGCTTGTAGCTTACAAGTTTCTAATTAATATGGTCAAATTACTGTCTAGAAGAGGGTCAACTGGGAAATATCTGTCTCTACAAATGTTACAAAAGTAAAAACCATCAGTTAAAACACCACATTTCTGATAAATGTTTTCATTTTTATTCTAAAATGGGTATGAGATGCCTCTAAATCCAACAAACATATCAAGCATGCGTGTGTTGATATCTGTTGCTTGCAATTTGGCTGACTGGGCTGTTATTTTTCACTCTAAATTGTACTTCTTTGCCTGCATGCAGTTAATATATTTTCAGCAATTGCTGTAAAACCACGATCTGATGGGAGTTTAAACTGTGTTATTTTGTGTGTTTTGTTTTTCAGGTTGATTACAGCTGAAAGTGGTTTATCTTGTCAAATTTATATCACACGCCACCCTTTGCCGAAACAAAATTAACCTTTGCATCACGCCCTTAAGGTATAAATGTTACTTTTTACATTCCTGTTTGATGTAAAGTAGTGCTCTTTTAAAGATAGTACAGATGGGATGAGCACAAATTTAAATGGTGTTTCAATTTCCCCTTGCCACAGGGTAAAACAAGGGAGGTAACATCTGATGTACACCTGAGTTGTTGCTTTTTAATTTAACTAGGACTCATATCATATCCGGACTAGTGCATTTCTTCAGAATTATGTAACAGCAGTGTTTAAAGCTATTTTAAAGTTAATTTTATTTCGGGAAAGGGCGGCGTGTGATGAAAATTTAACAAGATTAGCCTCTTTGAGCTGCAATCAACCTGAAAAAACAATTCATTTGCAATTCTCTTACACCAGAGCGATGACACAATGTCGATAAATGTTTATAAATAATGATACTATAATTGATGGAAAAACAATTTCTTTAGCAAATCCTTTCATTCGATATTTCATTATTTTTTCAGATGTAAAATCAATGTCCGGCTTTAATTTTTATGGCCATGATTGTCATCCTTCAGCAAGCAAAGCGCGACAATGATTCGAAGCAAATAGGGCTAAATAAGTGTCAAAACAGCGTATCGATGTTCAGTGCAATGAACAAACTTTTGACCCTTTGACCATCTTTAATGGAACGAGCGTTTTGATTGGTCGACGATTATGACGGAAACGTGATGAACTGATAGTGTTTGGATCCGAGGTAAGATTACATTGCGTGTATGTGAAAAATAACAAAAAATAACCCGCGGACAAGTCATCCAGATTAATGCAAACATAAATAAAACACTGGTGATTTAGAATGGCATTTTTTTATGACTACAACATTGTAAGTTGCTTGTGTGTGTAATTCTATTCTGTTTGTCTATCAAGCTTTTGTCTTTATGTGAAAATGTACATTTTAAAGTATACACGATACTTGCAATAGTTAGACCTGAAATGGTAGTGCATTTTTTCAAGGCATATTGATCTGCATCGGGCAAATCGGAGTTCAACGGGCACATTTAATCAAACAATGGTGACAAATGCGTGAAATTGAATGCCACTATATTCAAAATAGCGATTTTGTCTTAGATATAGAGTGATTTTGTTACAAATTTACTGAAGGGGTGGTGGTTTCGAATTTGTAATAATCAAATATTTCTAGGACACTGGTGTCAATTCCGGCATATTCTGTCTCTTAGAATGTTGATATCGTATTTTTGTTTTCAGTTTAATTACAGCATTTTATTTAGGTTCACATTGTTGGCTTGTTGTTTTTTGAAACTGTGTTTGAACGCCTTCACTTTTGAATTTGCGGTAGGTTGAAAACCTGTTGCCAGCTGCCGGTGTGTTTGAACAATGTTAACCTTGTTTCTTTTCGACTATTGACATGATTTATTTAAGAATGTTAGTGGCCACTAAACGAAAACGGCATGCATTTGTTGATATCATTCTCAAGTAATTTGATAGACTGGGTTATAATGTATATAAATGTTTTGTATTTAATATGTTTTCACACTAAATTGTATTTCTTTGCCTTGAGCATAGCCATTTTGTATAAATTTGTTTGTCTATTGAAAGTTGAAAATGTAACTTTTTCGTGTTGATTACAGCTCAAACCGGCATATAGTGTCGACTTTGGATCATCCACCGCCCTTTGTTGAAATGAAGATAACTGATACCGACCGCCCTTGAAGTGAAGTATAACAAAAACAGAATATGCAGGGCCCCGTACTTGGGTAGTCAAAGCACATGGGCCGACTATGGTTGGTAAGTAATGTCAGAACGAGGCGAAGTGACCAATAAAGACTGTGGACCTGTTGTTTCCTGGCACCAACCGATAACGGCCATCATTAAGTCATGCTGAAGACAACGGTAAACAGACGCCCAGAACGCGCCACTTAGTAAACTAAGCACACGGACATACTTAAGCTGGCCGGTACTCCCAGAATGAGGCGGTGTATGACCTCTTGAAACCGGCAATAGGGCCGAAATGCCGCTTATTTAAGGCTGTGAGGCCGTAATACCGTTATTTCGAAAAGTATCAAAATATCGTTTTATCCTAAAAAGAGGTTGAAACAACATGGCAAATACCACGATGTTACAGTAAGAGCATGCAATTAGCTCTGTTATTAATGGAAACGCAAAAGCAGTATCAGTGGTGTTCATTTCAAATTGGCAAAACAACGTTAATTAAGATGACACGTTAGCTATGAAGGCGTCAAAATCATTATTTTGAATTTACGGTATAAACAATAATTAGGCAGCAAACTACAAGGCCGCTAGGCCACTTACTTCAGGTACATAAATGTTTCTTACCTTTTTTACATCAACCGAATCAAAATTTAAGTTAAACCATTACTTAATCGTTGCAAAAGTAACTGCTCAAAAATGTGATGCGACGAAGTCACCAACAGTCATATTTATAGGGTATCTATGGCGTCATATACATAACGTCTTACATTACCGGCGAATAAACAAAATAGTAAGCATATGTTGGAATCATTTTTAATTCAAATATCTTTGAACTAGAGAACAAGGTACCATAAACAGTAATTGGTTGGCATATAGGGTACAGATTGGATTTGCTATCATTGAATTTTTACGACGTTAACGCGATCCAAGAAGGTCCAATTATTGGTATGATTATTAAGTACTCGCCTTTCGAACAGAGCGCTTAAAGGGCGCGGTCGTTAAGACCAATACTATTACAATTGCCACAGCTGTAGCCATCGGAGTATTATGTTACAAAGGGATTGGCAATATACGAACAGAAGTGTATTAAGACTAATGCTACCAAGCAACTCGTCATTTCAAAGTATTCAATATACAAATTATAGATAACATTTCATACAAGTAATCATCGTTGTAATAGCTATAAAACTATATATATAAGTACAGTTATAAATGATATGAAACAAATATTATTAATACAACATATGATACGTTTAAGAAGGCAGACAATGGAAATTCAACTGAATAATGGTTTAAACACTGACAGTACAATTCAAGATTAAGGCATGTCGTTTATCGTAAAAGTTATTCTACTGAATTGCCTGAAACAAGTTATTGCATAACTGTATAACATTTCCTTTGTTCGCCACTCGTGAAAATAAGTTTTTCTATGACACTAGTGAAATTAAATACGATCTTACACTGAAATAAAAATATCCTCTATATATTTCAAAAATTGAAATTCATCTTCAAATTATTGTGCTTCAAATCATATAAACATTTTCTTGGAATTCTGCTTTGACCGTATTCATCTGTTTCAAAGCGTAAATTGTGTTGTGATACGCGTAATTAAGTAAGACATTTTCTTTTTCTTTAAATATATAATGTATTCAGATAATCCGCCGTGCTAAATAAATTATGTAAATGTGAGAATAAAATTTTCAGTTTAGTACTGTAAATAATATGAGCACGCCATTTTTGTAGAAACATACAATTTAAACGCTATTAAAACACGTAAAAAAGCGTTTACATTAGAATACTCCGGATTGAGCCAAATATCCACTAATTCTTTTTCCTTTGAGTACAATTTTTTCTTGGAAGCCTAGTATTTTAAGTCATCTATGCATAATCAACAGATTAACAAAACAAAGAGTTTATTAGGATGTTCTTAGAAACTTGTGCTTTGAACCAAAATAATTTGGGCATTTCTGTCAATGTATAGTGGTATAGCGTCCTCATTAACCGTATACAGCCACTGCACTACTAATTTGCTTGACCCCTAAAAGCGATTTACAACATTTAAGGTGGATACTTGAATATCTATTCATTATTTGTATCGGTATACTTTCAAACGCTATACAAAACATAACAGACATTTTAGGCCTAAATGTATACAATATTGAGATAAAACAATCACTGTTTGAAGGCGACGTGACTTATATAAATGATGACACCGAAAAATGTTTGGCGGCCCTTGTCAATATAATTGATGAGTTCAGGCGGATATTTCTTTTAAAACTTAACACTACTAAGCCAATAATATTAAGAATAGAAACATTGCAAGACTCAAAATTAATTGAGTTCACAGAAAAGTTATTTGCACTGAAAAAAAAATATAATCACTAACTGTACTACCGAACCTGCAAACACATATTATTAACGCTATTAACAAAGAGATATTTAACTTTATATGATTCAAGATTACCAACACGGAGGTCTGAAAATACCTGATATATATGTAATATTTAGATGACATAAAGTGAATTCTTAACGATTAAGAATGGGCAGAGTGGGCGCAGCGAACTTCATGTCATCTTCCTGACTTAGAATACAACTTTACTGGCTGATACACTATCGACGCAAAATCTGAGCCGGGGTTGTGTATCGGATGATTGGCAGTAGGCGGACATTTAAACACGCGCGAACGCTGAAATTCTTAATGATTAAGTCTACTACTTAATGGTTGCTAATCTCATTGGCTGAAAATTTAGGTTGTATTATAAAAACTTGTAAATTCAATTACAACGTCTTGGGTAAAGAGAACATTAGAACGCTCTAACAAAAGCAATTACAAAATATTTTATTCATGTTGCTGTTATTTTAACTTTGACCTTTGTTAAGAATAATTCTGCAATGTTTTCAAAATGTCTAAAATAAGACTGTCGATTTCAGGCTAAATGCTCGTTTTGGCTTCAACATGGACGAAAATAAGAAAATTGTTTGGCAAAATTGGAAGAGTCCTGATTAAAATAAACTTGGTAAATCTCTTATGACGTTTTTTCATGCTACATACCTCAATACTTAGGCGCTATATCATCCTGTTTCAGGTAATACTTTTAAGGTATACATTACGTTTTTAAGGTTTGTGTAGACACTTGGAGTCCATAGACTGGGCTAATCCATACCTCATAATTAAAACAAAGTTTGAACTGTTGCAAACCAGATACTCTTTTTATTATTTGTATGCGTTTATGGTTTAAACAAGCTGTTGAAAACAATGAATTTGTTAAGTCAATAAAAAAGGATCAATTGTGTAGGGCCAGTTCGAATACTAAAGTTTTGCCATATTTGGTAGAGGCAATATAGCTAATTTTAATGCTAAATATATATTCACGAAGTCATGTCTTTTTTAATACGTTTTCTAAATTGGCCAATATATAAACACTTCTATTGGCTAATTCTGACTAACTCGACATTTAAGATGAATATTTAATAATATATTACCAATAGTACGTTCGTACATCAATATCCCGTTCTCCCTTCCAAATCAACCGCGCGCATGGCTTGGACACAGTTTTAACGAAATATAGTACGTTTATGAGGCATATAATAGAAAAGAAAAAATGTGTTAAATGTACGATTGCAATTAACTTCATTTTGTGAACACAGAACGTTAATATTTAACCGGAGGACTACGCCACTCCTGAAATATAGCTTTTGGTGCGTAATAGATGAAAACTATCTGACATTGAACTACACAGTTTTCATTTATGTATTTTCATTTAAGTCTATCGATTTTACGTATATGATATTCCATTGTATAATTCAATGTATGCTTACGGGCATGTTTAGTATCGTACCTCTTTAACATTTTTCAAGGAAATTCACCTTAAGTTTAATTTAAATAAGTCTTAAGAACTAAGAATAATACGTGTTTGCTATAAATTACGCTGTGTCAATGTAAAGTAATAACAAGTTTCTAACATTGGTTAATTGGATTTTTTTTATTTGATATTAAGTCGCACCAGTTTGTCTAGCTATATCTGTTTGTTATCATTGCCTTGGAAGCGTCGTCGTAGTCGTTGTCCAAACATTTGGCCATGACTAAAAACACGTTCGTGATATTAAAATGAAACTTTGATACTTGAGTACTTGAAGTTTGTTTATCAATTTATATGATGAGTTTAATTATTTTTCATTGACTTTTGATCATGGCTCCAACTATGTTTATATGTTTGGGTTTTGCTGAAGTTGATTAATATTGGGACACATGGAACTCCTGGCAAATAATACAAGTTTGAAACCACTTCATAACTGGTGTTTTGCTTGCAGTTCAAATGCCATTACTTCAAAATTGATTGTCTCTCTGGTTTGTTTTGTAGCATTGTGTTTCTCTCGTTTAGTATTGAGCCTTTAAATATTTGACTACTGGGCTAGTCCTGTCGATTCGATAACATTATTTGTACAGAGACAGTTATCATATGTATAGCAAAGCGCTTAAATCAGGATTTAAAATGTGTTGAATTATCTTCCATGATTGACACGACAATTGTCCTGCGCTCCGCGGCGCTCTCATTTAATTCAAAATGAATCAATTACTATGAACTATGATGGGAAGGGAAACATTTAAAATGCTGCTGATAATGTGTCACGTATTGCCTTGAAATCAACATAATTACGTGTTTTTCGTATTTTTATTGTAGTTTACGATTGCTTTTTGGTAGCTGCATGACTTTTTTAATTAACTTTGGTTAATAATGGAGTTTATCACTGACATATCAACAGATATTTTCACTGAAAAATAAGAAAGCTAGTGTACTTCTGCTCATGAAATCACAGTGCAGATTAAAATCAATCCCATATTTGGATTTTAAGAAATACATGAGGGATGTCTTGTGTGCATAACAAGAAACACATTTAATTTTAGCCACTTATAATGAAGAGATATAAACGGATATTACACTTAAATTTAATATGTATTTATATACAGAGATATATGGTTATAACTGACCTTCTTACTCTTGAAACAGTGAAGCTAAAACAGGAAGTAAAATATTCAAAATAATATAGACCATTACCACAATATTACGATACTATCACAGATGTAATTGTCTAATTGTACGCTAGCCGATGTTAAATATCTACCATTTTAATACGTTTGTAGGTATAAACAACTATTTTAAGATGAACAGTTTGTACATGTCGATATACCTGATTTCCTTATTGTGACATAAAAGAACACAGGTAAATCTGACAGATAATAACAGTATTGTAATGTTATATTTTAACAAGTAAATGCATAAAATTGAAAACAACATATTGGTACTTATTCCGTTACCATTTCTACATTTACAAATCACTAAGATGACAAAATTAAACACATTTATCATTATACGGTAGTCTATAACGACAGGTACAGCTGGTAGATACAGTCAATTATTAACGTATCATTCGAATTTCCTTTTTAGTTATGCCAAAAACGCTATTGCATAGCAACACCTGGTTAGTGGCAATACCTTATAAGTTTTTCTTCGAAACACAGTCTAGCTAAAACGGTCCATCCCAAGTAAAGAATGAATAAGTATCATTCGTTTTTGTCTAGTACAAAACATCTCTGTCACGATCGTTTAAAAGCACAAATCTAATATGTCGCCTACAAACTTATTACCTAAATGTTGCTTATCACCATGTCTCTAATTTCTTATGTTTCAAAATAACAAATAGTTTCCGAGTTAATGTGGAGATAAAGTCCCATAAGACTATTGGAAAAGGTCGGCTAGTGGGCAAGGGCTCACTATCATTAGTCTAAGAGCGTAATGGTCGATTCAGAGGGATCGTACTAATGATATAGTCTTTAGATTGGAAAATGTCTCCATCCATTTTCAAATCCATTAAATTAAGGTTTGTTTGTAAAATAATATACTCCCTATTCCCAAACTTGTCTGAATTTAACATGTGCAAAATCAGAGTTTAGGAGTTTCATACCATGAAGTTTCAACTGGTCATGTCAAACCAAACGATGAAATATCATAGTCCTCATTTAAATTATTTCAGTTTCAATAACTGTAGTTCCATATCAAATCGCTTTTGAATTATTTTGCGTACATTTCGCAAAACACAGATTAATTTTACAAACTTCAGAAACAAATGCGGTCACCTATTAATCAACTTTTGTCTTGATCTAGCATCCAGAAGATTTATCAGCAGACGCAAAGAGCATTATGTGTAATTCATATATTCATTACAGCCTCAAATCGCTTGGCAATAAATATTGAAAATCAAACATCAAGGACAATTAGAAATGAACATTTAGGAAGTATTCACTAAAGTAAAATTGAAGGGAATATTCCCTGAAGTAAAATAAAGTGAAGGTTTTTTTAATATTTTTTTTATAATTCATCGCCTGAAGTTTTACTGTCTGACATGATGAACACTGATAAATTTAGCCTTCATTTCAAGAAATAAAGATTTTGACTAAGTTACGACACACTTTGACCAGATTTCATATATATTTTGAAGTTCAATTGTTTTTATGTGTTAAATTTGTTCAAAGGATTGACATTTTAGTTACCAAAAGGGGTAGATATAGCGCCTTTAGCTGTGTTGCAAAGTTTATGGAATAATTGACCTAGTGACCTAGCAACTTATGACCCCACATGACCGTAATTTATGTTATTCTAAATATCTTGGGTACAAACATTCGAACTACATATGTAGAGAAAGTAATGCCCTCTACAAGTATAATAATAATAATAATAACTTTATTTAAAGAAGGTAACACATTAAGACATAGGCATCATATTATAAACAAAACATAACACACGACTTATTTACAATGTGGCCTTCTGAAAGAACATACACACGCACACACACATAAATGCTTAGAATGAAAACGTAAGCATAAATTTATGTTATTTCAAAAGGGTACGTATTAAAATGTTATACGAAAACATAAAGAAACATGAATATAATACATTAATTATAAGATCAATGCCGAACAATACATCAATTTGTACATAAAGGTTAACAAATCGTATCATTAAAATTTATTAACTGAGTAAGTAGGACAGTCACACATGTATTTAACACCTTAATCGAGATATATATAATGTAAAAAAAACAATAGTCATGGAATTATGCGTACAATTCTTACAACGGTTTTTGCAATTGATGATGTAAAAAGAACTTCTTGTTTATAAGTATAAACATTTCATTTTTAGAACGCAGTTCAGTTCGAAGCAGTACGTAAAAACATCATTTTTAACTTTTATTTAAAGCTCATTGCGTGTGACAAATGCAATCATGTGTTTGTAAATTCTCATTTGTAGCATATCCTTAAAGTTCATAACTTGTTAATGTTGAAGCTGAAATTAAAAGGTATTTTAAATGTCATCTTGAAGTTAGATAACGTATATGTTTCTTTAGACTTAAAATGTATAATCGACTTAATTGGAAATAATTATATACACTATTGTTATGGGGTATATCAAACTACTTCTTGGAAATTACCACAGTAAATCTAGAATTAAACAAGAATAAAATATTTTCTTAAAATTAAACTGACAATAAATTACTTTTATTTCTTATAATTTTGGACTGGTTGACATGGACCGTCAAATTACGATTCGCAGAATTAAAAAAGAGTGGCCGAGTAACGTTGAGTAATATTGCGTTCTATTTATGTTTTAAAAGCCCTTTCCCATATTTATAAGAACATTTTCCCCCGGATTCTATTGTTTACACTCCTAATTAGGCCAGTTATATTTCTCATATTTACCAATTGAGTGTTTGGTATCTAGTTTGTTCATCTGTTATTTGTTCTTTGTTTGTGGCCGTTCTCTCATGCTGTGAATTATTTATTGTTTAATGTTCGGACACATGTGAGGTTGTTGCAATATAAGCCCCAAGTAGACACGAGTTTTAGTGCTCTCCTGTTTCATTCACGTGCCAAGGGGGTTTTCTCAAAGCTATATAAATGGAAGTGTTCTTTGTTTGTGATGTTTGTATTTGCATACGTGGTGTTAAAATGTTTTTCCATCATTCAATTTCGTCCATTGTTACTTTGTTCCTTTACTCCATGGCTTTCAAGTTGATGCTTGCTCTGATGATGTCCAAGTAGTTTTCGACAAAATGAAAAATGCAAGTTTCTACTTTTTATTTTGAATCAAGAGAAACATAGGCAAACAAGAATAATACAAACAACACACAGGAATAATGGGAAACAGCTGAGCATTGCTTGAATTGTTGAACCTCGTAGCAAGTTCGGAATTTTCTTACTTTTTAATGTCATTTTCTTTTATTAAATGTTCGATGGTTTTTAAACTATACAAGTGGAAAATGAAACGTGCAGTACTATTTAAATGGAAATGAAATCAACGTACTATGCGGGTACGGTGACAGACTTGAGGAGATTAAGCAACAGCAAAAAATGAACAATAATAAAAAAAAACACAATTCAAAAATATAAAAAACCGTTATATTTTCAATAGGATGTGTACATTTTATCTAATTACAAACACTTTTGTCTTTTTGAGTCAAACAAACTACAATGATTCTTGAACAAAACACAACAAAAACATCCGTACATCTTGATCAATGTTTTATTGAAGCAAGGAGCTTCACCGAACAAAGGAAGTTCCGAGAAGTGATATTTTATTTACAAGTTGTTATCTTGATACAGAAATAGATTAAACAAATGCACTAAATAGTATTATTTAAAAGGTATATTAAGTTAACTGAATCTATGAATTTATTGTTTAGCATTTGTAACGAAGTGTGTTATGTCAATAACAGCTGTAGCACAAACATGACAAAAAAGGAAACATTTAGTTAATAAAGTATGTATTAGAACAGAGACTGTACAAAAATAAAAATAGGAGTAAAATCTTTTCCAAGAATTGACTTTACGAAAGTTATAAATTTTTTACAACTGCCATTTTTAGTTTATAAAGTACCATCTATTTAACAGATAAAACCATCAACACTTTGGTCAGTAAATATAAATAAATAAGTGTCAATGCAAACTGTTTTCTTTACACTGCCGTTATGAAAATGCGTAACCGGAAAGCTTTTGAGTGTATGACGTATTGTCGTTCCAAAAGAGTTATTCATGTTTTAATAACCATGTTTGTTCGTATTATGAAAACTTTGAATAAAGATGTACTTATTTGTTGTATTATTTAGTGTAGGGCGGACAAATAGATGCAATGTTTTTTGTTTTTTTCTAAATTTGCACAAAGTTGTCTTTAACTCATAAAATGTTAAATTCCGCAATCGACCTGTTATGACCAATAATAAATGGTGTGTTAAGTGTAATGTAAAAGGGGACTGATATATTTGTAGAAAATGTTTACAGACGACATAACCATAGTAAAATACCATTACTGTATGCACGGTACTTTTACGTTTCCGGCATGCCACACTGACTAGCCATTAACTGCTCAAAACAGAAAATCCAATTTTACATAAACCGGGCTTCATCCGGGATTATCCATCCGATTCTACAGTTTCAATCTTTTTGTCGCCTAATCGAACAGTAATATATACATTTTATAGCTCAACTTTATAGATTCCTTTACATTATTTCAAGTATCTGTTTCTAATATGAATGATTTATAGTGTTAGTATTAACCCATATCACATCTGGTGTAGTTGATTTGTTTACGGCTGAATACAGACTAATATTTTGTTAGTATGTCTCTCGTTAGTATACCATTATATACATACCCTCCGTACTCCAAACCAAAAATTATAATTCGCAATATTGTTTTATGAGATACGTAAATTTATATTTCATATGGTAAATATATTATCCTTTAACAAATATATAGCCATGGTATCTTGTTCTGCAAAGTATTTCTTTGTCTTAACACGTTATTATTTTTTTGGTAAAGATTAATCAAAGACATCTGCATGCTGTGATACAGTCTCGTGTAGTTAAAATGCATGTGGCTTTCTAATTTTGACCTACCCAATAACTTATTCATTGTTTTTCCTTTATATTCGAATGTTTTATGAGTTGGAAAACATTTAAAATTCCGGAAGTTCATTTGGAAATCACTTTTACTAATATAACTATTCCAAATCCAAAGTCATTGCCAAATGGCCCGTGGCACAATTTTAACAACAAAATATTCTAAAATACGTTACGTTAACAAACAGTTTTGCGCGTTTTTCTGTAAAAATTACAATTAGCCTTTATTTTACATCACAGCAAAAATAAATATTTCTCTCATGACTTACATACTGGGGTTTACTGTCGGTAAGATATATATAACGATTTTACACTGTAACAACAATTATCCTCTATGATAAACGAACGCACTTTACCTTCGTTTGATCAAGACCATTATGTTTAACTTTAACTTTAAGTATTATATTTCGAACATAAAAGGTTATTTGTCAGTTAAGTATTAATATTTTATTTTTCCAGTTAACGTTTAATTTTTGACAATACAGTAATATTTTACTGAACTTGATCTCATGATAAATTTCGTATGCTGTTCATTGATGCTTCTAATACAGTACTATTATTTTAACAAAAGGGCATATAATAATTATGAAATGCTACTTATTTCAAGTACCGTTTTTCACCATGTGTTTTTTGTAATTTCTACTTTTCTAATTATTACCTTAATGTATGTTTTAGTGCAATACGGCCTCACTGTGTGTGTAGTGAATATAGTTGAATAGTTTTTTTTTAATTTTTAAAGATATTTACTTAGATAAAGAAACGTTATGAAAGGTTGAAGCAAATCTAAATCATTTTCCGAACCGAATTCAAAATATGTCTAAAACCTTTTCAGTTGATGTTTTTTCTGCATGCAATTCCTTTAGAGGGGTCTACCTGGCGCGTCCACCTAAATCTGTCAAAATACATGCGTAATGTAATTAATAGAGAAAATATAAACAAAGAATATACAAGAAAAAAACACACGCAAATTGTTTCATTTTTTGCCGTTTCCACTTTTTCGCGTCGTTAGTTGTGCTCCTCCGCTTTGCCCCTCTGATTCCTGGATCCACCAAAGTTTTATTGAAATTTGAAATGAAAACATAATTTTAACAAACAAAACTTGATAACATTTCAAGCCAATCGACACCATTGCAGGATAGCACTTGATGCTTTTTCACAATCCTCCCGAATTAGAGTTCGGTACTTGGATAATCTGCACATGTAAATTATTGGACTTGAAATGGAATTAAAGTAGCTAATGCACAAAGTCATTCCCAGAACCGTCTCTGATACATTTACTTGTGCTAGTATAAGTAAAATGACGATTATGAATGGTATCATAAAAAGAGCAAACATTGATAATATCAACACCAATGTCACTAGAATATGTTTTTCAACTTGTTTTGCGTCATTTGGTGATTGATTACAAGAGGTTGATGTGCCGGCAGTTGGAAAAATTGTTCTCAAGACATTGCTAAAATGTCGCAAAGCTGCGATAGAAAACATGGTAGCAAATATCGTACCAGGCATTAACATAATCGGTCCTAATATGCTTATTAGTTCAATTTCACTGTTTGTATAAACTGCAATTGGCGCGCACATGTTCATGCAATGATATAGTCGCGAGTTTAGCATAACTAGTAAGAACACCATAGGGCATAATCCAGCCAAAACATTTCCAATTACTAACACTCTAATTTTCAACATTGTAGACCATTTTAAATTGTATCGCGCAATTAGGGCAAACAGGAATCGCTGTACACTTACAAGGACAATGTTCACCTGAGTTGAACATATCAATGACACCTGTATGATGACCAACAATCCACATATAGTTGCAGCAGATGAACTCGTCACTGGAACCAACACATGGCAGAACATAATTATACCACTAATTATGTCATTGATAGATACAAAGAAGAGTTGTAGGTAAAAATGTTTTTCATTTTTGGATGTTCGTTTTATCATTCGTACCAAGTATGTCAATGAAAATACATTCAATGCTGCCATTATTATTCCGGTTATTCCAAATGCTCCTTCTAACGTTTTGTCGTCTATTTCGAATACTCCTTCCAAGGAACAATCTGAGAAATTTTGGAAGTGAACGTCTGACCTGTTTTGTTCCGTTTCCATTGTCATTTATTTTTGATTAAATCAGCTTCTGAAACGAGAAAGTAGTAACTATTATGATTCTGTCTTGAGACTACTAACAATAACAATTAGCAACAATTTAGGTTTTGTTGATTTTACTTTGCATTGAGCTGCAAGGAATCAACCGTAAATAGTATAACATAGAGAACAAATGTCGTGTTGTTTGCAGTTGCGTCCTTTGTATAGTATAGATCAGAGTAGTTTATGATCCCGGTTTCGGAATGTATTCCGTGATCGCTTTATCGAGTGGGCATAAGGGTGTGATCGTGTTTATTATCTGAAATTTCTTAATATTAAATTTGCAATTGTTTTTTTTTTTACTTTCAAAGTTAAAAAGTATTTGCTTTCCAAATAATTTTTAATGGAGCAGCGGTACAGCACACTTTCGATTTTCTTAGGTTGGTTCTTCACTTTTTTTCAATCAACGTTTTTACATTTTTTTTGCAACGTTTTCAACAAATTTTGGGCAACGTGTTAAGTGTTTGTTTTCAGATGTTTTTGTTGCAATATTATACTTATAGTCAACATTTAAGAATTAAAGATCTGTGTTTATAAGTAAATTTTATTAAAACAATTAACGCGTCTTTTTGCAACCATTCTTTGTTTATATTTTTAGTTAATTTCAAAGGTACCAATATCGGTGTTCCGTTTTAACAGTGATGGGAAAAGACCCCTGCTTGTAACCGAATCCACACCCTTTTGGAAGCGAGGCTATCACTTATACCTATCAGATTTATATATTTTTGTTAAAATAGTTTTTGCATATTATCTTAAATTTATTTAATTTATTTATATTCATCTGAAGCAACATACAACAGGTGTGCATGACGGATTTCTTTACATGTAAACTAATGTCCATTTAAATGCTTATAGATGACTTCACTGGTCATCCATACCTTTATAGAAATCTGCCTGTGTGACCAAAAATGCTGAAATACAGTTTTGGGATGTTCACATTCATGCTAATATAAATTGTCATTTGTAACATAATCATGTACTAAGTTTAGTAGCAATATTTTTGATGATGGTTGCAACATTTTTGAGTCTTGACCAAATGCAATCGCCGTTTTACTACTTGTCTGACGACGATGAAACTGGTTCATCAAATATTTTAAACATTATGAAAGGAGCTTTATTAACAGAATGTTAAGAAAGTCCGCATTTTCAAATAATCCTTCTTAATCTATGTGATGCGCAATTTTTTGTTTTATATCTTCAGCCAACTCGTTGCAAACTGTCCGAAAAAAGCGTATTGTTATTCCGGAAAACGTATAAAAAGTCACGTTTACAGTTTGAAGTCTGACTTCGCTAATGCATAGAAATTAGCTGCTATAACAGGTGACAGTTCTTTAAAATAACTCATCTAGAAATTCATGCTGTGTTCAAATAGCTTTTGTGAAATTGTTTATTGTTTATAACAGTTTAAAAAATTATATCAATTGTTGGCCATGATAAACTGATCTATGTATATGTTTCTACAGTTTGTTGATATTACTTCAAAGCTTTCTTTACAATTTCGTTCATATCAGAGGGAGGAATTGCATATATAACAACTTTCATGCAAATTTGTGATATCTTATTCTGTGATACTAAATACTGTCATATATGATATGTATATAAATAAGTCTTTTTACAGATGTTGTTTTGTTTTTATTTCTACTCATATACCATTAAGCAATGCATTCTGTATTCCTTGAATAAGTAATAAATAAAAATCCATCTCAAATAGAAGTTAAAAATGTATGAAGAGTTACCATGTTTTTTTTAGTCCCATTTCATTTCAGAATGGCTATTTAAAATTTTCTTAAACTATAAAAGAATTAACATATTAAAACTTATTGAAAGACTACAGAATGTGTCATCCATCCACCTGTACCTTCTGTTCATAGGTCAAATTTTACACAGACTAAAATAGTTTTTTTAAGGCTATTACGACTACATTTATGACTTGCACCATGTTACATGAGTTCAATACTCTGGAGGTAAAATATTCATGACATCATTTTATTTTTGCACATGTTTAATAATGAGTACAGTTTTCACTCCATATGTGGCAGAGACAAGAATTAAGTAATGGTTCAAGACAAATGCATAACACATTTATTTTTTAACTTAAATATAAATATCTTCAATCAAACTCTTTGTCAGCAGAGTTATATATAACTGTTTTTCACCAAATTGGCTTGTTCATTGGGAGTTCAGCTTTAAAGTTTCAATGTAATACACCTTGAGGTCCTGTTCTTGGATTCAGGTATGGTGTGAGAAGGTAAGGCTTACAGCCATACCCACTGTCTCCCAGTATGTACCCATTATGTTGGCCTACAAAAAAAAATCAAGCAAATTATAATAAATGGTCAGTGTTCTGTTTTTGAGATTGATTTTAAAATATTGCAAAATAATACTGTTATTTCATAATCTATAAATCCACCTTTCGTATGTGTGTGTGTGTGTGCGTGTGTGCGTGTGCGTGTGTGCGTGTGCGTGTGTGTGTATGTGTGTGTGTGTATGTGTGTGTGTATATGTGCGTGTGCGTGTGTGCGTGTGTGTGTGCGTGCGTGCGTGCGTGCGTGCGTGCGTGCGTGCGTCTTTAGACTTTGCACTATGAGACAGCCAGGGACCGAACCAATGACCTCCCGCTCCATAGGCGGATGCATAACCACCTGCTGTTTCGATTATGTAGCACTAGTAAATTGTAACCACATCTCTTTTCCCTGATTCCGAAAGGCTGTGGTTACAATTGACTGGTGCATTACTACCAACCTAAAGCAAAAAAATTCAAAAGGTTAGAAAGTTAAACAAAACAAAAAATCACCCCAGGTACCTTGCTCTTATTCTGAAGCAAGGCGTGACTCTCTGAATTTTCTGGAGTCGTGGACACTTCCTGGCCACTTGGCAATAACATTCATAAAACGAAGCTTTGCACCACAAACCATCTGAAATTGTACACATACAACAGTAGTAAAATTTGTCTTCAAAGCTGCACCCTCACAAATTGATCATTTGGTAAACAGTCTTCAAATCTTATAGAGAAAAAAATACAATTTGAGTTCAAATATGTAATGCTATGGACAAGTGCCTTACCCTTATGGAAAAAAAATTATGAATAATACATGAAAGACCTTAGTACAATAAAATACACTGACTTTGGTTGTCCGGTATGTGACTTGCTTTTCATCTGGTCGACCCTGGTTCGATTTCCCAGCTTGGGTGCATGACTGCATCATGCCAGTGCATCAGTGTGAGATTGATTAGTAGATACCAATTTAGACAATTGTATTATCCAGGTACTCCTGACTCCCAAACAACATAAGACCACACTCTCTCATAAAATTCTGCCAGCAGGAATGAATAATATAATGCTTATTAATTAGTTTTACAATTATTGTAAAATGAATAAGTTTAAACTATAACAAACTCATCACAACTTCCTTCCATGTACCTGAACATTGATCGAATGATACCCTTTCCTATTTACATAATCGGCTTCAAACTCATGAGGGGCTCGTGCACGTACTTGAGTGCTGTCTATCAAACCAATGACATTTGGAAATCCTGAAAATTTGATAGGTTATTTAGAATAACATTATATTTACATCATTTTTATTAATACTTAATAAGTACTGTACATGGTGTGTTTGCGGGATAAGAACCAGCTACCTGTTATACTCTGCTGTCATGCTAATGTTTATTCAGTTGTGGATTTGAGCCCCACATTGAGTGCATTTTTCCTCCCATGTTTCTTTATACTAGAAATAACCAGGGAGTGAGCAGTCTGCTTGGTGCGGAGCTCTGATCACAGCAACAATATCAGCTAACCCGTCAGTTGGTTCTTACCCACATACATGCATCACTTTGATAAAAACTAATGTACACATCCTTTAGCGCCGAAACACCTCCTCTCGCGATAGCATCTCAAAGGGGTTTAATCTGTCCCTAAACAGGCGCGGGATAGTAATTCCGGCCGCTCTCTCACGCAGACGCTGCAATCTTCTGTGAAAGTCGGCTATTTTTAAATCGCTCATCCGAGATTTAATCCTATTAATTATTAGGATTAAAATAACGTGATTAAGCTCATTAGATGATCCCGATAATGTTTTGTGAAACCCAAAAATTAACAAGATCATCTTAATCCCGTTTTTGATCGCAATCAGCCGCTAATCCCGGGTTAATCTTTTTCGAGAAATCGGCCCCAGGTCGGTCTTAAACGGCCGAACCAACATTCGATTCTCGTTAAAGAACTTTTTGCGAAAAATCGGAAATCGGAAACTTGATTTTTTGTGTTGACATTGTGGGAATCGCAAACAAGAAAGAACCACAGGAACATACGATGCAAGTCAGAGCATTTGAATGACAGATTCAATTTGCAACTAGAACGAGATTTGCAAAGAAGCTTAATAATGAAGCTCTTATATACTACTACCTACACTATGCAATATTCAAGGGGAACTACATAGGTGTCGGCGTAGCTTTTCATTGAAATCTCCATTTATAAAGGCTAGTATTTTCCAAACTGCTTTGTATGCGTTTTACGCTAAGCTGCCGGCTACTGATTTTAGGTGACTCCCCCCTTGTTATGAACAGAAATACTGCGTCGTTTTTTTTTTCCTTTGAAAAATGACCGGGAAAAATGCAAACTGTGCTGTTTTTGTTTGAGACGCCATTGTTGCTTCAGGTTTACTTTGAAAAAGTGATCTTAACTTCTTTGGCGTTTTTATGTCGTGAAATATATATTATTCGTATGCGTGTACTTGGGTCCGAAATGTCTACCCGCCTTGACTTAATGAAATGCCCTAATAAGTAAAGTACTTGTATTTTATCATTTCTTTTAAGAGCTATTATTGTATTATAATAGGCATCAACAATATAGAAAATAAAACGCAAGCTTAATCGAGAAAATATTGTACTCCCTTCTTAACCGTATATTCAAAATCAAATACTTAAAACACAACAAAACACATAATTCTATACAATACTCACAAGCAAGTGTCCTTATGTCCTTTTTTTCTCGTCGCTCTCGATCAAATGAGTTCTCTCAGAATCTGACATTTATGTACATGTTATTTTCTTGCAGCCATGGTTACAATGAAATACAGCGCGTGATGTTTCATCAGATGTTATTTGACATGTACTTGCAAATAGAAGCATGAGTAATTACCCAAAACGTACAATCGCATAACATTGGTTGACGCATATATCAAGTAAGGTGCAGAACGTAAATGTGATTAAACAAACTGCCATCTGAAAAACAATAATGGTACTCTTAGCTGATGAGATATTTACATAAGTCATTCTATCACTGCATAAATGACCAGGTGACGGAATGTCAAGTCTTCGTTTACAAATGGCAACACTGCAAATCTTTATTTCATATTTCCTCTTGATGAATATTGAAGATGACGTTTGCTGAATTTAATACATATTTGATATGTACAATATATGGCATTAATTATGGTAAAATTAATCGTAAAAGATGATTCCTTGAAATTAAATTAAAGGTCTAGAGTCTAGACTCGGGCTTGAGACCGATTCAGAGCATTATTGTTACTATCGATCGAGAAACATACATTTGTATTAGTTTACAATCACACAGATATATTAAATTTGTTTAAAAGTAAGACTAGTTAATAGTGATATAGTAATTCACTTAAATTGGCTGAAATATTTTTAAACTATTCAAACAATATGACATTCATTTTCTTGTCTTTGCAATTGACAACCGACGTCCTTAAGACCATCTTAACTAGATATTCCGATTTAAAGAACACTTTAAAGAACCATAACCCAATTTCACCAGTCTCAGCAGTTTTTGAGTCTGTAGCAAATGGAATCAGTCGCAAGATGTCGCATCGCGGTCGAAATGTTGTTTGAACCAAGTTTCGTGAAGGTTAAATGCGAAAAATGGTATATATATTTAGTACAACATTAAGCTTAGATAATATCGACAACTCTTGAATTTTATACAGGAGATCAGTCGAAATACGTGATACATCTTTGACAGACTAATATGTCCAGCATCGCTTGACGTTTTGTTTTAAGAACTCGTGATCTCTTGGTTACCTTTATTACGTAAATATATATAATTAATTGACAGCTTCTAACACCTTATTATTGGATGGGTTGATTAATTAGTAATGAAGGGATAGGTTGATCATTTGGTATTAAAGGTTTGAGCCATATTATGCTACTCGGGTACCACCACTATATCGTCAAACGTAGTAACACAACGTGGCGAACATCGGATTAATTCGGCTTGTACCGGAAATTGCTATAATTAAAAACACAAGGCATATCCCCGCTATTCTACATCGTAATATTTGATAATGTGTTGAAGTTTTTCCTTCAGAAATTTTGTTTCATGTATATTAACATTAAACAAACTTACTGACATTTGATTATGAATAATCTTACAAGATTATACATTACAGTAAAACAGTGATTATTAGTAAAATATACGCAAAAAAATGGAAAAATCCTTCTAAAAAAGAAAACTGCCTTGTATTGAAATATTTAGATATTCGTTTAATCAAGTCCTACCTAATAGCAACTAAGATGTACTAAGGACGACTGAGACACAATTAGAAGCTACCAGGAAATGCTTAAAAACATAATATAATGTAATATTGTAACGACAAAACAATTTTGACAATTTTTTATATTCAAGAATTTTATTCTCAAGTTGTTCCATGTATTCGCGTATCTTTAAAAAGAAATGTAAATTAAACGTTGTTGAATGTTGAGTACACGAATAGAACGTTCTTCAAATATTGGATGGGTCGTGAAATACTAGAATGCAGTGTTATTTAAAGCGCGAGTTGGTCATCTAACTATATAATATAAAGAAATACATTTAGAGGTCTCAAACTTGTTTACTGTTTTAAAAGATGTGCGTGAAGGAAGAATTAAACATCCAGACGGAGAGTACAAACATGGAAACTTCCGCCCATGGGGCCCATTCCAATGATGGATTATAATCGTAACTTCAAAAATCTTAATTTTTATAGTGATACATCAATCATTACACTTAACAACTAAGATCGTTTTTTGTAAACAAGAGTTTTTCTCAAATCGTCATTTTAGTTGGTAGTTGGTCATACATGACAAAACATGGGCAAAAAATGTTAAAATTGGTTAAGACTGTAAACAAAATTAATCATTGGCCATGGATCATCGTGTATATTTTCACCGAATAGTTTAACGACCCTTTAAATCACACGTTTTGTACTCTTAAAGTCTTACCCTGTATCCATACGATGGTAAATGGTATTTATTTTTTCTACCAAATTTTGTACGCGTCGTTACAGTATATCTACAACCGATATAAAAATCGACGAAAGCGGCTAACACACTGGTATTTTACCGTACATTTGGACACTTTGGATTTAACAATATGATTAATCTTCCTGGGTGACAATTACTTATGACAGGTCTAAGCTCTACTTAAATACTCATCTTAATAAAAAGAAACAAGACAAAATGATTTCACCTGACGTGTTATTGTAATACCGGTATACATGTATATATGTGTTATACAGAAATATATATGATCAACAATTGAGCCAGTTACCCAACAAAAAATATATTCAGCTGTGCCTCGAATCGCCCACGCAAAACCAGAGATAAAAATGGCCTTTTTGAAAAAGTCACTCTGGAAACGTGTGCCCGTTTGTCCCTTTTGCCGGTAAAAGGTTTCAAGTCACCATGTCGGGCCTCACTTGCTGAATATGTTAACAATATGACTGATAATCTAACTATCTGACAAAAACAATTATTGTATAAATGTTTTGTATCAAAAATACATCAATAAAAATATTACTTTTTTTTCTTTTTTTTGAAAAAATTTGATGTTCACTGTAAGCAATCGTCCGGTAGAATGAACAATATCCAATATTTTTCCTGCACGAAAACCTCGTGCATACAACTAATCTTTATAATACTGTACCGCATAAGACAATATTTTCTTCGCAATTCTGCGAAACGCTTGAAAATTCAAGTCTAAGCTCTACTTTAATACTCATCTTAATAAAAAGAAGCAAGACAAAACGCTTTCACCCGACGTATTATTGTAGAAAATAAAAAGAACGGGCTGAGAAATATGATTTTAAGTACGTTTTGCAGCTCTTTTACAATTCCAAAACTCGAGACACTTCCAGTCTCTTTTCAACAGAATCTGCAATATAGCCATCTTTGCTTGAATCGCATTTCCAGCGACCATGCCTCTTTAAACAACGATCAGAAACCCCAGAGTTTGCTGCCCTTGTGGCGCCACCTGAGCGTAAAGAGTGCAAGCCTAACTCTAACGTGCCGGCGACTTCTCTTAGCCGACCGACCAAACACTCTCGAGCCCTAGTGTAACTAAGTGCTTTATCCTTGTATATCAGTTTACAATTTTTGTTTTTGATCGAAAACAAGGTCGAAAAAGGAAATTGTCCGAAAACGTGTTCTGTCCAGATAATTTCAAATACTTCTCTAACAAAAGATAAGGACAAGCGGCAGAATTCCCTTTACAAATTACTATTTCGTTACCAAATCTGTATTGGTCAGTTTTACTTTTTCTTAATTTTAAGGAAAAATATGAATCAAAGAATTTTATATCAGTACATCTCAAACTGCTAAGTTCATCGTAACGTAAAAATCCAGCATATGATACAACTATCATACATAAATCTCTGACAACAAGTAATTCACTTACATGCGAATATTTGTTACAAAGCTGAATTAACATTTCTGAAGTAACTGGCTCTTTCTTAACTACAGGTTTTGAACACGATCGTTTAGCAGTCTCTAAAAGATTCTTTACAAACATATTTTCTGTAGGATCCGATAAATTTCGCATGTTATGCGCCCACTTAATTGCATAAGCAGTAGAAGAAAAAACACTAGTTGAACACTTTTTATCAATCAAATCTGTCAAGTAAAGTGCCACATATATAGGCGAAGCTGGTAAAGCCGATCCGCCTTGTGGCACAATAAATTGTTCCCACTTCTTGAAATACGAAAAATACTTCACATTTGTATTGTCACTTTTACTCTGTGTCATCATGGTAGCCATCTTCTTGGACAAGTCCATAAACCGGCTATTGTTTGCCTCCCCGGCGCGAACTTCCGCCTCTATGGCTTGCTCGATCCGTATGCCTGAAGATATCATAAACAAATCAAAATCTGCATTATAATGCTACAAAGCCGAATTTAAGCGGCCTTCCATCAAATATGCCGTTTCTACCTCGGCCTTATGACGTCAAAACTCCGGGCTGAAAAAACTCAACGCTAGTAACAAAGTACGCGCGATCTCGATCACCTGCAAAAAGCAAAGGCCAAAAAGGCGCACTTTTACATATTGGAACCATCAGTGTACATTTAAATTTTTCTTTCACAATTTTTCGAATACATTTGCATATAAATGCGGGAGGCGGAACAAGCCAGTTTATATCATGCGACCAAATATGTGCAAAATCATCTACACCGGAAGTACCCGGACACCAGTACCTAGAATTAAAGCATAAGCACTTTGCATTATAGTTTGTAGCGAATCTATCGCAAATGCGTGGGCCCCACAACTCGTCCAGCGATCTGAAAATCCAATTACAAATAGACCAGTCGTCACAGTCGCCATTTCTACTTAACGTATCTGCTTGAACATTGTCACAACGTGGTACCCATTTGGTTTTAAGATCAATGTCTTTTTCTTGGCAAACCTCGTAAATGGACAAAGCAATTTCATGCAAATATGGCTTTTTACTGCCGTTAGAAATAATTTGTACAACATTTTTGTTGTCGGTGTTAACAAGAACTGCACTTCCTTTCAGCATTTTATTTTCACTACGTACCACACGATGAACAGCCTCTAGCTCACGCCAGATAGAACTCAAAATAGCTTCTTCTACTGACCAAGAACCTACTACTTCACTGTTCTCGTAGCCCTCAATATAACCACCATAGCCTGTAGAGCTAGCATCGCAGTAAACCTGCACGCTATCGACTACATCGGATACTGCTATACTAGCAACATTTAGAGATTTTAAATGTTTCTTCCAAAACAAGAGCTCATCTAGAGTTTTACTCGTCACTATGACGGGGTCCTTCCAGCTCGCTCTTGACAATATACAGTCATATAAAAACCTGGTTCGGAGCCTTACAGCAGTGCCTCCAGCACTTTTCATTGACACAATCTAGCCAACTAATTGTGCCAATCTACGGGCAGGAATTAAAACGCCTCCAGCGACAACAAGATTAATTATCTCGTTTAACAAAACCAAAGCTCTTTCGAGCCTTTCGTCCGTAACATAAATCTCACCTTTTTCCATATCCCAGCGATAACCAAGCCAAACAAGCGTCTGACAAGGAGCCCAGTGACATTTTTCGTCAGCTATCAAGAAACCAAAGTTTACCAAATCCGAGTGTATATACTCACTAGCCTGCAACGCTCTTACCAACTATTGTTCACCTCAAAGACCATCATCTAAAAACATTATTACCTTGTAACCCATGGCTCTCCATTTGCTAACAACAGCTCGCAAACATTTGGAAAAAATATACCCAGCTGTGCTCAGTCCGAAAGCTAAGACATTGTAAACAAAGTAACGATCTTTTCCTTAAAAATGCCATGAAAAACCCAGATATCTGCTATGTTCTGTAACAATTTGGATATGGTGGTAAGCCGACTTTAAATCAAAAGTGAAAATAAAATCCCCTTTCTTTAACATCGTTTTTGCAACTTCTTGATTATCAAAGCAAAATTTGAATTTGTACAAATGCTGATTAATATGTCCACAGTCCAATACAAGACGAGCTTTACCATTTTTGCCATATGCTACCGTAAGCGGGTTCACTACGTGCGGGACGTCTGTCACTTCACTTATACATTCCTTAGCTAAAAGCTTGCTTATATCAGTATTAACGAAACTTACGTTGTCCCTGGCAGATTTGTTATTACCCAAAACGACCTTATCTGGAATGTCCTTGAATGGAATCTTATATCCGTTTCGGATATCATCTAAAACATGATCATTTGCTCCTGCCTGAGCCCAATGTGCGTAACAGGATTTTAATCTACCAACTGGAGTTTCAGTACCAGAACTTACTTTTTTGTTTAGTATTACCCGGCACCGCTGCCTGGGCCGCCCCAGAACGAGCCCCGGTGTGGTCGCAACGCCAATGCCCGGGCTTGCCGCACTGGAAGCAAACGCCTGGACGCCTGGGAGCCGGAAGTGACTGCGACACTGGCGGAGAATGAGCCGTGGAATACGGGTTGAAACGCCTAGAACGAACCCGACGCTCATCTCGGATCTTGCGGTCTGCCTTGAGCTGCGCTTTGTATATTTTCTTTTCGTCGTCAGAATCTTCGGCGAGAGGGTGCGCTTCATACTCCTGAACCACTTTCCAGCCATGCTCAGAACTGTCAGCCAATTTTACCAACTTTTGCCTATGTTTGAGTAAGTCTATACCTTCTACAATCTTTTCACGCGCTTTCAGAAATGCCTCTTCCGGTTGGGCTGAGGTGACATCTTTTAGACTAGAGCCCGCCTCCTGGAGTTTCTCAAGCACGTGCGCGTTAGCCTTGAACTGAGCCTCATTTCCTTTTTTCTTAAACACATTATTATTGCTGGTTGACAAAGAATGTTGAATTTGCGTACTTAAATCCCCCTGTGTACTATTAATTATTTGTTCAAAAGACGAAAATTTATCGTCAATTAGTTTTTCAATGCTCGTCAAAAGCACGTTTTCAGAAGCCATGCCGATAACAGTGAAAAAATTTGATGTGCACTGTAAGCAATCGTCCGGTAGAATGAACAATATCCAATATCTTTCCTGCACGAAAACCTCGTGCATACTACTAATCTTTATAATACTGTACCGCATAAGACAATATTTTCTTCGCTATTCTACGAAACGCTTGAAAATTCAATACTCAGGGCTCCTCTGGGTTTGTTGCCTCTTTTCGCCGGGGGTTCTGATACCTACCGCATGGGTCATGTGCATTGGTTGTGTAAGTGAGGTATAAAAGTACACACTGACGTATCGACCACACTTAATCAATCCTTAGATGCAGTCTCCATTTTTATTTGAGCCATATTGTCATTTTAAAAGAAGTACAACATTGTATTGCATTATTAGCAACAGAATATATTTTGATTTGATTATTAAATTAGCAACGACATAACATAATATCAAGCAATACTAAATGTACTTGTATATATGTAAACCTTCTGGTTCACTCTTCACCAAAATAATTAATGTTAAGGTTGTAAATATTAACCATTCGACCTCCAAATGTTTTATTTAGTATTATTCTTACAACAACAAGGACTGTTGTGTGTAGTATGTTATGACCGTTGACATGGGAAAATTCGCTGTAGGTTTTGCAAAATTGTGTTTGAATACGTGAAGCAATTTCCAATTCATACAATTTATGGATATCGGCATCGATCCGGTAAATTCCCATGAAAGAACATCTTCATAGCAAAAAAGAGGTGGCATCGAATTGGTAACGCATGCTTACAAAACAGCTCTCCTCAATGTCCGAATACTACTAATTGTTGTGTTCAACACACATCATATTAACCCATCATAACATTTAATTGCCATTCAATAACACCATCAACGCAACTGCAGAGTGACACTGCCTGCTCACAAAAATACGTCCGCCAACTTTCCATAAAACCGGGCTGCAATCATCAAGGACCGACATGTCGACGACTTGGTAACCCGTGCGCGTGGATTCAGTAACATAAAATATGTATGTGACATTGCTTTGTGCGTGCACCGCGTAGGAGGCGTAACCTGAAGATACACATTATGGCTATAATTGAATAGCAAATAGTTCTACCTGTTGCTTACTTAACTTGGTTGTTATGACCTTAAACTTACAATGGAAATACAGAGGCAAGATCCAAAGCAACATAGCAAAGAATGGCGATGATGCTTGAGTGAATCAATGCATTTAGCTTAGATATTGTTTGTGTACCCAGACTGACTGAGAGAAACGGTAGTGTGCTGGTATAGATAGTAAGTTCTTATAAATAGTAAAATATCCTTTGCGCAGAGTGATTTTATTCACATGGGAAATAAATGAAAAGAAAATGTTGCACAATATATTTTCTTGTACTAGGTATGATAGTTTCCAGTGCAATATAGTCAGAATAATTACATGGGATACCGTTAGAAACGGCGTTACCTCCCCGACAGGGTACGCATTTGATTTTGTTTTTAATTTTAAGGACTCCTGGACTCGGTCCACATCGAAATAACAAAATAATAGAAAACGTTAAACGATTGACCGATGTTTGTAAAGTGCAAAACCCTTTGACAAAACAATTAAACATCAGCTTATGATTGATATACTTATGTTCTTTCATCCAAACTTCTCTGAGCATGATAGTATTCGAAGCACTTTCTAGACGAATGTCATATTATTTCGCGGGTAACGGAAAGTAACTTACGGTATTATACAAAGCGGCGTTTCTAAAACAGCCAAATATCAGAAGTGCAAAAGAACTTGTGTTTAATAACGATTCTGAGACTATATTTACTTACTAAAACGCGTACTGGTTCAACTCATCTCCTCTGAAATAATAGGGTCAAGCTTTTTCAATGAATGTTCTAATAGACAAAGCTAACACCGGAGGCACAAACCTCACGGTAGTTAAAATATTCGAGTACTGAATCAATGTGAGTATACCTCGTTAAAAGACAACCAGGCATAGACTCCTTCCAAATTCTACCCGGCATATCAGTTCAGACCTGAAAAAGAGTAACTTCTAAAATAACAAATCAGTTTATTAAGCACGGAAAGCATCATCCATACAGCCTAATATAAACAAGTAGGTAGCCACGTGTCTAATCATGCAGTGCGACCATTCCTCTGCATGATATGAAGAACATGCATCGCAAAATGAGACATCAAATAATTGTATCAAACTGCATAAATTATGTCGCTATATCACCAATTGAAAGGTTAGCCGACCTATGGTTATAAAAAAAAACTCTTGTTCAACTATTCTGATAGAAAAAAACCCATCGACTAGCCCAGTAATCGATAATTAAAACACACACACACACACATATTTACAAACACCACACACATTTCACATACACATTAAAAAGGCTTTACCGGTAAATGATGAGATAACCGCCTTGCAACCGTCAGTAAAACAGAAGTTTACTGAAAAATCATTATCATTGGTCTTTGCTCCCTCTAGAGAACAATTGCGACATACTGCGCAATTCATGTGCAACATTTTACCTATTCCATGTCCTTTCATCAGGATAATAAAAGTACTATGGACATGCATGTACTTTTAATGCTATATTTGCTAACAGTACAAAATATTTCACAATATCTGATATTCAATAGTTTATTTCCATCCATGTCAAACGCAATAGTGTTATAGAAAATATGATTTAGGTTACGGATTTAGTCATAAATGCCAAGACTTTCTAATGTGCATAAAAATAATATTAAAATAGTAAAACATGGCATGTTCGCAAGCAAAAGCTTTTTAGTGCTAAAGTTTGAAATAAGTTAAATTTTAGTATATATCCATTAATTGCGACTTTTCCTGTCAAAGCTTGATTTAACAACCTGCTTCTTGATTTGAATACCTATTGACGGTTTGCGGAAATCTTGAACACGACCATTGGCTAATTTAGCCAGTTATGTTGTCTGTAATGCGAGGTATAAGATTTAAGATAATGAGTTTTATTCGTAGAAAATCGTGCATATATCTTGTATTTATCAACCATGGCGATATTCCATTTTTAGCATGGAAAATAATTAATTCGGCTCATATGTTGATCCTGTTGTAATTCGATAATATCTTCCTTAATTAAAACAAAACCTCAAATTAGGAAGAAATATGTAATTATTCAAGAAAAAATGTATAAATATCTGATTCACTATTGCGTACTTACATGTCAGGAATATATAGTTTGTGCATTGAAAAAGTATTTTTTTTCTTTAATCTGAAATATCACGGTAAAAAATTGCCCAATCTATGTATATCTGTTTTGTTCTGTTCTATAATACATATATTTAATATTCAGTTCATTGATTAATAACGGATTCTTCTTTTGACAATAAGTCAGATGTGTTGCATTAAATCGTTAAATAGTTAAGAAAAAGGACCATCGTAGAAATATACAATTCTTAATGTTTATTTGACATAAGCATATGCAGCTCATCGTTATAAACACAAAAAACAAATTAACAAATATGCATATTAAATTGTGCATGAATGAACGAACAAAATGAATAGTTTTAATAATCTATTTACAATCAAATTAAACAATATCGAGAAAACCCTTCAGCTAATTTAGCAGTTGTTAAAGTTGGAGTGATATTTCCTTTGATTTTGTTCGTGTCTGAACTGGAGCTGTTCGATGTTTCGGAGGTGCTGACGTCACTCACCCGTTATTAATATATATGCAATCAACACAGTTTGATGATATCATATGAACGTACCAATAATTGTTAATTTCAAATTATATAGATAAAAAAGTCTTAGCAAATGATAAAATAGTGTGCAGTTTATTTTACCATTTCGACCCTTACATATCGGATCAATTTAATTAAATTAATTATTTAAATTAAATTTAAGTATACATGTCTGTCGACATTATTATGCTTTTAACGAGATCCATTTTCTATGAACAACTCCATTTTCTATGAACAACTCTATTTTCTATGAACAACTATTTCTACGAATAAACTGATTTGTCAACATGTTTAACAACAACACGCGAACACATTGAACAATTTGGTATTAAACTTCTTGTCTGATAATTATACATTGGGTAAATCATTATGTCAATTAATTATTACATCACAAAGTGCGTTTAAGGATGTCTCTGTAGTTTAGTTGCACTTCGCAATCCTGTGTACATCTCAGTAGCTATTAGTGGCTTAAGCCAGGACCTCCTTTTCAAACAAATATCTTAGTATTCCAGTACCTGGCAAGTTGTTGACGGTTCATTTCTTTTCTAAAAACAGCCACATCCGGCACAGGTTATATAAATCCGATGTTCGTCACAATTTGATTCTGCCAGTGACAATATATCGATGTTACCCGAGTTGCATAACATGGCTGATACATTATATACTAATTAACCTATTTCTTCAATACTAATTAATCAACTAATCCAATCATAAGGTGTTATAATCTGTAATTTATTTTCATTAATGGGTAAATGTTGATAAGGGATTACGGGTTTGTTTAACAGAACGGCCAGAGGGATTAGATTGTGGGAGATGTACTACCTAGTTTAAATGATCTCCTGCATAATGTGTATGTTGTGTTTGTTGTTCTAAAGACCGCAACATCCGCTACAGGCCATATTAATCCGATTTTCGTCACGATTTGTTTCTACAAGCGGCGATATATTGATGTTAGCCGAGTTGTTTAATATGGCTTATACATTAATTACTAATTAACTTAACCCCTGGAATATTAAAGTAATCTATCAATGCAACTATAAGGTGTTACAAGCTGTCATTTATTTTCATACATGTGTAAATGCTGCCAAGGGATCACGGGTTTGTTTAACAAAACCACCAGCGGTTATGAACGTATTAGTCTGTGGGAGATGTATCAACTAGTTTGACTGATCTCCTGCAAAGAGTGCACGAAATGACGACATCCTTTCAGAGTGCTTTTCATTGGCTGACTGGTCTTTCCAACTTTATCTTTCAATCGGAGTTCATTGATGTAATAAACGTCGTGATTGTTTTTCTCAGGTTTTAGGGTTGGTGTCCATTGTAACAACACTTTCGAGATCGTTGGCCAGTAGATAAGACAACAAGATTAACCATTTTTTTTTCTTTTAATTAACAAAAAAGCAAACACAATTGATGTTAAAGGAACCTGATGTCAAGACTGGCATATATAAATGGAACAAATTTAAATATTTTCACAATTCTTATTAATTCAGTTTATTTTATCTTCTGGCCAGCAGTCGAGAGCCGTGCGAACGATTACTACTCTGAAGAGGGCACTATCTTCAAGATTAGTCTATGACCTGGCGTAAATGGTTAGAAGGTGGATGAAGATTATCAGTATAAGTTTTTGGATAAGCATTTATTCTAGAATCCTCTTAAGTGCAAAGCCTTTATCCTAGTTTAATTTGTTCACACCAGTTGTAGTGAATTATTGAATACATCGTCTGTTATGAATGCACAACAATATTTATGAATAACTTAGGGAACAGAATATAATGTTACGTTCTTATATTCTGGCACGGAATAATACTCATCTTAAGCCATCTTATTAATTTGCCATAAAACTTTAATCTTAGAGTAAGGGTATGAATGTTCTTAGACTATCATCCGTTCGTTTCTACTGGTTCATATAAAGTTAGTTTCATTAATTAATGACATTTAATCTTGAAGTTTAATTTGAATCAATTTAATTGTTTGAATTTATATCCTAATTTTGTTAAATTTCCTTTAAATTTCCACTCTATTCATCTGTTTTCATTGCCTCAATTTAATTTTGATTTTTATTAATTCTTACTATGATTTGATCAAATTAAATTGTTAGAATTTAAATCCTAATTTGGTTTTAATTCATTTATATTTTCAATAAAATTGAGGGTTTTTTAATTTTAATTCAATTCACTATAATTTATTAACACTTATACAAGTTAATTAATACATTCAAAGTTCTAATGTAAGTTGTGTTAATTAATTAAATTTCTCAAATTTTAATTTCGTATCATTTAAATAGTCCAATGGATGTCGGTTGACAATTACACAGACATTAAAATAGATGTCATATTGAATGATGTTTTATTGAATGAAGTAAGAAAATGTTTTCAATCCATTCTTTGACACACCTAGTACAGATTACAAATGTCTCGGACGTAAATATGCAAGGTTTCTATTTCGTATGATAAATATTAAATGTTCTTTCTATATTTTTTCTATATATATCAAATTTAATGTGTTTTTATAATGACAATGTCATTTACCCCTACATTATAATTTCGCTTTATTGTTGGAAACATTGCGAAAGAGGAAATAAAATTATAACGCCAACCATTATCAAATAAAGTCATTTAGTCAGGTCAATGGCATGTACAAATATCTGATTCAAAGAAATTTAGTTGTAATGCGTTACCGTACTAGCTCAAGTTTGAATGATAGACAGCGGTTTCCTACATCTATAATTTATTAATTTCAATCTACATGCTAACAAAAAAGCAACATCGAGTGTTTAAAAGCTTTTTAAGGATATCACCAACAAGATTGTTTTCAGGGCCAACAAATTTGAACAGCCTCAAGTCCGATTCTAGAACTTAAATTACATTCAAAGAATCTTCTTTCCATTCGTCTCACAAAAATGCAATTAATTGTCGATGTCATATAGTTATAAAATTTAGCAAGAAGAAAATGAAATGAAGATTTGCTGTTTTGCCACTTCAATGAACTTTAACTTGAGACTTCGCAACATGGTCATTTATGTCGTGTTTGAAATGGGCTATTTGACTTGTATATCTCTGCCACGAAGAGTACCATTATCGTTTTCAGATGCCGGTTTTTACTCATATTTATGTACTATACATTATAAGATCATGTTTCTATTTGCAAGTACATGTCAAAATCTGATGAAGCATCACGTATTGTATAACATTAAAACCATGCTTGCTACTGAAGTATATATGCATTAAATTGAAACTCTGAGAGCACACATCGCCAACTAAAAAGCGAAAAATATCGCTAACATATTTTTATTTCTATTAATGGTCTTACTTGTTCACACATTTCGAACGCAATTTTAGAGATATTATCATAATATTTCTCATAATTATGTTCGTGTTTTGTTTTAATAATTTAAGGCAAATCAGTTAAACAAAATAATGCATATAACTTAAAAAGATATTATATACTAATATTTGCATCTACCAACTGCTACCTTTGTTGTGCCAATATGTATATTGCATAATGTAGTATATAAGATCATTCGTATTAAACTTCTTTGCATGTCCCGTACCAAAAAATACTATCTAGAAATGCGAAAGTTGTTATATGTTTGTTAAGAGTGTTGCTACATTCCATGTTACATTGCGTTGTATGTTCCTTTGGTGTTTTTTTTTTGGTGGCGATTGCCACAGTGTCAACGCAACAAAATCCCATTTCCGATTTCCGATTTCCCGCAAAAGTTTCCTATATAAGATTACAGCGGAATGTAATTGTGCATACGATGTTATCCGTACAGGAATTCAAAGCAGTTATATACGTTGTATTAGCAAATGTCAAACTTAAAGCTGTAAACTATATTCTGTCTACGTTTTCCGCAAGAACAATATGTTTTTCTTGAGCGCACTTTTAAGATAAATATTTAGCTGACAATACATATAAAGTGTGTAGCTAATAAGAAAAGAAAGACTACTCGAAAATGCGGGAGATATAATTTTTCTGTAAACAAACTGCTATATGTATAATGCTCGTTTTCTCTGTTGGATTTTTTGACGACCCACTTTCATCGTCGTCAGGTGAGTAATTAAGCAACCATTGCATTTGGTTTTGTCTTAAAATGTTGAAAACCGTCAGTAAAGATATAAACATGAAATTTATTACATGCTTAGGCCACAACAAATTGATCATTTGTTCGTCGGATTTGCCGCACCTAAAATTCGAAAAACGAAAAAAAACTTTTTTTGCGCCCGCACATACTATTTGGCCGCGCATATTATTATTTTCTTTTTACTTCTGAATTTCCTCTATTTTCTGAAGTTTTTTTACTTAAAATTTAAACCTGCAACGTCGACTTCGCCCTTTTTGAAGGTATTTTCATACTTTCATTCCCCGCGAGCAAACTTTCCTCGTGTCAGGACAAAATCAGGTCCGGGTAACCGCAAAACAGCCGATATTTGTTGACAGTCTTTTTTGTCGGGAATATTTTGCAGGACGCACCGTTGTTATTTATTTCCGGTATTAATTTGCAGGATACTTTCAGTTTTCGTAAATGTAAAATACACATTTTTAATTGAAAATCAGTGTCATAGTCAATGGATTATAGTCTTCAGTAAACAACAACAGTTTCACAGCGTCGAAGGCAATAATTATTTATGTGTGTTTTAAGTAATTCATTGTTTTGTACTCAAAATTTAGTGTTAAATAATAACTAAATCAGATTTTGAGCGCAAAACTTATATTAAAATACACGGACACTCGACTTACAACAAATGAACATGTTTCCGTGAGTTATTTTTTAAATTCTAAAATGCATTTCTCAGTTTTTAATTCTCAATGTCAAATCTACTACAACCTTATCATTTATTTGCTTCAAGAGGTTCAAATATAGACCTGACCCAATTTTTGGAAATGCTCAAATGATGAATTACTCTTACTAGTCTAAAAAAAAAATCTTTTGTGATAGTATTAAGTTACGGGATGAATACAATAGTTTTCGTTTTGGTCTTCGAATAATTGCACATTACTATGAGGAATGTTGTCTTTACAATATATCCATGCTTAAATTGAAGTTAATAGCAAAGCACTGGATCTTATAATATTGCCATTTTTTTATATATTGAGACAGATTTTCATGTGATACAATCAAAACCTTTTAATTTATATATAAACTAAGAACCTATGTTTGCAATTAAAAATCATTTCTTGACATATTGCATTATATATTTGGTAAGAAATAAACTTTTTATATATTTTTTTTTTAATTTTTCGCCTTGCGCTCGCCTCTGAATTGCCTGAATTTTAAAAAAAAGTATTTTAATTTTTTTTTCGCTCGCTCGCTCCTACTTTTTTGGGGCAAAATCCGTAGAACAAATGATCAATTTGTTGTGGCCTAATGGTTCTATTGACAAAATATGCGCACATGTAGCAGTCTAAAAACTATAAGCATATTCTGGCCAAAGAAGTTGATGTATATAAATGTATAGCTGACCAGTGAAGACAGTTATTAACATGACAGGAAACCCATCACGGTGGCTTATATATAGTTCCTAAAGAGTGTATTCCATTAATAAAAACTTAGAACAAACCTATATTTATAAATTATTTCAGTCATTTCATATTTTATAAAAATCGAAAATAAATAAGGTGCCGTGAAATAATGTATGTACAGTGCAAAACAGACAGGAGACAAAAAATATCCAATCAAAAAAGGTGGGATACTTAATGGAAAATTAAGTCATTAAATCCAAAAACTATTTCAGTGGTTTCTCTTTGTTGTCAACAAATTGTTTATTTTTTATTTAACTGACTGTTGAACTAGGTCCTATTATTTACTTGCAAAGCAGTTGGTTCCTCTCCTATAATATTTTATCCTTGATTTATATACGCCGCAAGCAAGATTTTCTTGACGATATCCACCATTTATTATACCGTGCCTTCATCGTGTTGCTTTGTTACTGTTAATTTAACAGGATATTAACATACAATGAAGACTCCCAGAAGATAATAAGATATATATTCTGATGTATTTATTTTTGCATTTGAGCCATGTATTAATAAATCAATTGGTTTTAAGGATGATTATGTCCAATACCTACATTATGATATTACAAGATTTATAAAACCTTTTTTAATTAACTAATAAATATAAGAGCGGATTTTAAACAAAATAGAAAACTACGAATTTGTTTGCAATTAACCCATTTATTGCTTTTTCAAATAAGGATTCACCATGATGCAATTACAAGAACTTATAAAGGCCTTAATTAATGAACTATTCAATATTAGACGGAATTGTATACTGACAGACGGCAAATAATTTGTTTCATTGGAGCCATGTATAAATTATCATAAAATATTTGTAGAAAATGGATGGTTTGAAAATAATAGAAAAATATAGTCATCAGAGAGGCATGGCATGGTGTTCCTAGGTACTGTTCTTTCTGATGAAGGCAATTGGAATTCTAATATTAACTATATTAAAGAAAAAGCTTGATCTAGTGTTAACATCATGGAATGTCTACACTATCAGCTTAATAGGAAGTCTCTTGAGGTTATTTATCTTTCTTACGTTAGGTCAATCTAGGAGTATGCGGACGTCGTCTGGTTAAAGTGTACTTAGTATGAAAAAAATGATCTTGACAAAATTCAAAGCGAATGCTGACGTATTGTTACTGGCTGTACTCGCATTGTTTCTCTTAAGAGTGTTTTTTAATTTAATAATATTTTATTGCATGAGAACACATTTCACAATGACAATATCAATACAAATGTCAATACAACTATTTAGACTGTCATTATAAAATCAAGCATGCAAAGGGATTGGGCCACGAGATATTCCAACATCAGTTACGGTCCTCTCCTCTTTCCTCTCTCTTAGAGTGCTTCACATTAAATCTGGCTTGGAGAGCTTTTACTCGTCGATAATGTTTCATCCTTTATTTATATACATGGCAAGCATGGTTTTCTTGACGAGGGCCATGATTGGGCGTACCGTGCAATTATCGAGTTGAGTTGCTGTTATTATTCTAACGGGATATTTGCATACAATGAATACGTATGTAAAAAAACTACAGAAACAAGCTCAGTAGCCGAACGTCTAAACCAAACCCCGGTTTAATGGCATAGGGTAAACGCCAAAGACATATAACACAAAAAACAAAAAATCACAAACAAGAAACATGGAACAACAGCATTAAACTCCTCAAACAGCACAGTGCTTATATACTATATAAAAAACTAGGTATGTTTATCAAGGATAGTTAGGTACCGCCTTGGAACGGTCGGTAAAATATCAATTTACTGGTGGTTTAAACCAGTGTACGTGCACAAACCTCACTTTTATCCCATCAATCCTGAATAAAGAAAACAACGTAAAACGTAACTCTTAACAAAGTATGCATTAAATTGAAGTAATGTAATAATAAAACAAATAATATTAAAATAATAAGTAAACCCCAAGTACTTCAATGATTAGAGATCCCAAGACGGGGGAATACAATTCAGAGTAAATAATACAAAAGCTTTTCAAAGATACGATTCGGTCATTGCTTGAAACTATGAGCATTACAAACAGTCTGCCTTAGAAAATAAAAGGTTTAACACTTTGGGATCATAGAGTTTTGTCATATAAAGTATCATTGTACAAAAACTGGGAAGAAATATAATAAACATTATTAAAAGTAAAAGCGACATATATGAGCTAAACTTTTCTTCCAAATGATTACCTATGTAAAATATTTGAAGAAAATGACGTAATATACCGGAAAATTTCGAAGACTTATTGTCGGTGATGACTTCTTTGCATTATGTCTGCTTTGGGTTTTTGCTTTTGCATTTGAGCTACATATTACTTAGTCATATGGTTATCTGACGTGATTCTAAAATAATAGACAGCTCATACATATATTTTGCATTTGAACCATGTATTATTTATTCAAATAAATGTAAGAACTTTAATTCATACATGATACTGCAATTATTTAAAGAAGCCTGTTTTGATTAACTATTTAATATTAGACGTGACTTTACAATAACAGACAGCTTATACCAGATGTTTAACGACAATATATTTCCTACCATTTTGTTTGTCTTACAAGCAAGCCAAATATGGGATATTTTCAATAGACATGTTTCAATGGTTGTGGATACTTGCCAAAATAAGAGATTTTAAGATTATAAATAAACTAGCCAAATCTTATAGCAAAATGGCCATCAGCGAAATCGGTGTGTGTTATATCACTTTACACTTGTGATTTGTTCAAACTCTTCTTTCGAATTATGAAATGAAGTAAAGGCGAACAGAGCATAGAAAAGAACAAAAAATGCGTCTTAGATATATTGATGTTTCAATAACTTAGAATAAATGAAACTGTTCAATTTAATAATGTAATGGATATTGCCTTTATTCGAATAATTCTTAGCCAGTAGAAATCGATCGACCTTCGGTTTAAAAGATTGTATGACACTACTTTAATTTGCAGTTCGGTCTCTTAAGAAATTGTGCCGTAGATGAATTTGTTAATAAAGGTCTTTGCAGTGCTTTTTTGTAAATGAGAGACTTAAATATTGTTAACTCTACCGACCATATTTCTATAATTTCACAAAGTTTGAAGTGGATATATTGGAGTCATCATACTGTTAGTTAGTCGATCCGTCGGATGGATTAGATCTACCTCGTGTATGTAGACATCTGTGATACTTAAATGAATGATCGCTATGAAGTGTATTTTTCCATAACAAATTACAACGCACGTTAAACATGTAAGTATTAGCTTTATATTTTCAATAAAAATGTAGTTTTAAACAGAGAAAAAAGAACGGAACATTACCAAATAAAATAGTTTGTATTCTCAAATCCATATATTAGCACTTATTGTATTTAAATGTGTATAAAATAAAGCAAGATTCCATATTAAACATTCAATGAATATCGATATCATACTTTATCATAATCATTAAACTACCAAATTCGAATTATAATGACTTCATGCTCAAAACGTCAGTTCAAAAATACTTAAAACGTCGGTTTAAATGTAATTACAAACGATGACTATTTTACGTTCAACGATCATATATCAATCTGAAATAAACACAAACTGGAATAATCCCTGGTGAACCACAAATTTCTTTCTGTTTCGTTCCGCAAAATACAAATAGCTCTTTAAAGTTTATATCTTATAGCGGAATCAAGCTTTAGTGGTTCAGGATGTCTTGAATATATGACGGCTTAATGCCAAATATTTCTGAAAAATACATTCACTTATCCCCAAAACATGTTTCAGTATAAATTATAGTAGTATACATATTGTTAAGAGAACAAAAGTTCATTAACGTATACAAAACGTGGAATTTCAGTTTATAGTTTTTCAATTATTACTAAGCTGAAATGTATATAATTTTCCTGAGTAATGACTCTAAACAATTTCAGTGAGGTTGAGGCTGGTCTAGGGGAAAAGGTAATAGCCTCTCACCCAAAAGAATGGGGATCTGATTTCCACTGGAGGTAATTCCCCTGGCCCTTCAAAGGACACCAGTTCTGGTACTAAGGAAACGAACTAACAAATTCCATTTTAAAAACACAAAGGTTTCAAAAAAGGACGTGAATAAAATAAAAGCACATAATACAATCTAAAACAAAGCATTTTAATTGTTAAATGTTTGGTATGCAATTGTTACATTTTAAAAACATTTTTAAACAGTTAAAAAACTCTTGAATTTAATAGCAAAAAACGTTAGCAAAATTGTGGTGACAACAATGCCAAAAGGTTCTAATTTTTTTTAAAGGTAGAGATATTGGTAGAAAAACCCGTTGGAACCAAAATAATAATAAACAATAACTCGAAATTGTCTTGTGCTATTGGCGCATTCAAAACTATTTCAAAACCTAATACCCTTTTCCTTTGAAAGAAAAGAAATAAATGCAAGTTGCAAACTTCAGAAATTCTAGATCATCAGAATAATGACATAAAGCTCATGGAATAAAGCGATCAGAGAATGTATTGGAAACAGGGATCTTGACATACGACCACGAACGCTACTCCGAGCTATACATTATATACAACGCAATTGCAAACAACTCGACAATTCTACAAAAAAGTAACTATGTAGTAGTTAGATGCCATGAAGTGAATTCTTGATGATTAAGAATGGTCGGAGTGAGCGTAGCGAACGAGTCCTTATTAATCAGTAAGAATTCACTTCATGTCATCTTACTGACTTAGAATACAACCACATTGGATGATACATTGTCGACGTAAAATCTGACGCAGGGATGATTGGCAGTAGGCGGATATTTAAACCCGCGCGAAAGTTGAAATTCTTAATGATTAAGTTGACTACTTAATGGTTGCCTGTCTGTTAACTCATCGGCTGAAAATGTAGGTTGTATTCTAATTACACGTTTGCTTCCTTGTAAGACACCTCTCAATGCACTAAGCATAACGGGAAATGTCTGTTTAGAGAATTTCAAATAATAACAAGGCACGAATATAAGCATGGTAGACAATAAGCTAATAAGTACCTATAATGTTCGAATATTGCTCTACAAATTAATGTACATAAAATAAAACTATCCAGATCTGTTTCATGAAAGAACACGGTAATTCTAAAAATAAGCTTCTAGAAATTCATTTTTAAATAAGCTCAATGAATGATGAAATCAACCAAACTTAACGTGTAACTAACTGCTTTTAACGGTAGTCAAAAAAAAACCTCATCATAGATTTTACTTTCTCGTTTCAGAAACTTAAAAACAATGGAAACGGAACGTAACTGGTCAGATGTTCACTTCCGAAATTCCTCAGATTGTTCATCGGAAGGAGTATATGATAAAGAAAACAAAACGTTGGAAGGTGGATTTGGAACAACCGGGTTTATCATGATAGCATTGAATCTCTTTTCTCTGGTCTACTTGGTACGAATGATAAAACAAACATCCAAAAATGAGAAGCATTTTTACCTACAACTCTTCTTTGTATCTATAAATGACATCATGAGTGGTATGATTATTTTCTGCCATGTGTTGGTACCAGTGACTAGTGAAACCACTGCAACAATATGTGGATTTTTGGTAATCATACAGGTTTCATTTATATGTACAACTCAGGTAAACATTGTCCTAGTTAGTGCACAGCGATACCTGTTTGCCCTTAATGCACGATACAATTTCAAATGGTCTTCAATGTTGAAAATCAGAGTGTTAGTAATCGGAAACGTCTTGACTGGATTATGCCCATTGGTGTTCTTCTTAGTCAAGCTTAACCCACGACTGTATCATTGCATGAACATTTGCGCGCCAATTGCAGTTTTAACAAACAGTGAAATTGAACAAATGAGCCTGGTAGGACCAATATTGCTAGTGCCAGGAACAATTATTGCTACCCTGTTCTCAATTGCATCTTTGCGACATTTTAGCAATATTTTGAGAACCATTTCTCCAACTGCCGCCACATCAACCGACGGTAATTTATCAGCAAATGACACGAAACAAGTAGAGAAACATATTCTTGTTACATTGGTGTTGATATTGTCAATGTTTGCTCTTTTTGTGATACCATTTGTGATCGTCATTTTACTTGTTATAGCTGAAGTAAATGTATCGGAGACAGTTCTTGGAATGAGTTTGTGCATTAGCTACTTTAACTCCATTTCCAGTCCGATAATTTACATGTGCAGATTATCGAAGTACCGCACTCTAATCCGGGAAGATTGTGAAAAAGCATCCAATGCTATCCTGCATTGGTGCCGTTTGGCTTAAAATGTTATCCAGTATTGAGTAAAGGAACTTTATATTCATTTTACTTTCAATCAAACTTGGGCGTATCCAAGATCTGAGGTCATAGGACCGGAACTTTGAGATGCAACTATGGACGCGCGCCCGTCCACAACGGTAACCAGAGCTGAAGGGTGAACATGTGGAAACCATAGGAAGAAAATGTTGCCCATTATGTGTTCTGGTATATTCTATGTACACGTACATGCCCTATTAATTACAGTACGTGTTTTTTTGACAAGCCAAGAGACGCTGAGCATCAGGCAAACCTTTCTGAAAGTATTTCATGTAGAAAAACTTTAACTGAAAAGGTTTAAGACATGCTTGAAAATTGGTATGCAAAGTTAAATAATTTTGCTTTAACCTATTATAACTGTCTTCATCTAAATAAAATTATAAACACTCATAGTCACAACTTACACATTAGGGCACCTGAACTTACATTGAGGTATTATTAAGAATTGTAGAAGTTAAAAAGCACGATGATGTACGGTAAATAATACTATTTGAAATACACATCATTTCATATTTTCAAATCCTTTTTGTTAAAGTGAAAACATATAGAAGGGCCATCATATGAACGTCCGTACGATACAATATTATGAGTACAAGTTCAGTAAAGTAAAATATAATTGGATTGTCAAAACTTAAGCGTTTTACTGGAAAATCAAAAATATAATTTGGCTAAACTGTACAATTTAGCTCTTGTGTTAAAAATAAATATTTTAGCTACTCAAACATAACTCTTAAATGTAAAACGGAGGTACGGTGCGTTCGTTAATAAGACGGCGAATGCATCAATACTAAGTATATAATTGTTGTTACAGTGTAAGATTGTAATATATTTCACCAATAGTGAAAAAGGTTGTATTTCATGAGACCAATTTTTAATTTTCATGTTCATAAAGTTAGAGATATAAAGTTACAGTTATTTGTAGTATTTCAGAAAATCGCTTCAAAATGTAATGCTGATATAACGTATCGTATTTCAAAAAATATTGTCATTGGAATTTTTTCACGAGCCATTGTGCCATGAAGTTCAACATGGAACTGATAACAGGCTAAAAGAATAACCATATGACAAATATAAGATATTTTGGTGTTACCCTGAGCCGACGCACCTTGAACATGAGCTCTTCACATTGTGATTGCAATAATAATAATAACTGTTAACAGACGAACCTCCAAAAGTAAGTCCAAATGTAATCCAACCTATAAAACATTGCAATTGAATGTCCTTATAGGAAAACATGATTTGTAAGCATAGAACTAGATAACCAAATGTATTATAACTAGATGACACTTTATCAGAGCTTTTCGATGATACTATACTAAATACTAAAAAAACAACATGATAAGACAACAAAATACCTTGCGGAACAATATTCTATGGCTTTTTTCCGCTACTTAACAAAACTGTACTTTCATTACCGTATGATATATACATATATGTTTCACATAAAACTGCCAATTATATTTCATTTGTCTGGAGTACACCAGATGTGATATTTGTTAATACTAAAACTATAAACATTTCATACTGAAAACAGATACCTGAAGTTATATAATGAAAAGGAATTTAGAATTTAACCTCTAAAATATACATACATCTGTTTTAGTAGGTGACAAAATGGTTGACAAAGGCGGACATGGTGGATAATTTTTAAGCCCCGTTTATGGAAAATTTGATTATTTTTTTTGTTTTTTGTAAAAGCAAAATATCATTTGACAGTAAATAGCTGGTCACTGTTTCATGTCACACCTAACAAACAAGATGATACTTTTCATTACAGAAAAACACACACTGCAAACCTAACTTGCTCGATGTAGAATTAAACAGTTCATAAAAAAGGTCAAGTTTGTATTGACAAAGAAATTATATCTATTTCTTGTTTTACACTTTGAGAATGAAATAAAAAAAGTACATGTTATGTAACATATATTGTTAATCTTAAATAACTCTTTTCTTTTGCGGTAATAAGAAATCACAAACAAGTCAAAAGCATTTTGCTAAAACATTTCCCCTAACAACAGTGTAGCGTATAGCGTTAACGTTTTATTTCGGTATCCAAATGTTTTATATTTCATCTGTTATATTGATGGTACCTGATAAATTAAAAATGTCAGTTGTAAAAGAAATGCACTACTTTTGAATATTCATATCTTGGAACAGCTGGACTTGACTTTGATTGTTATCTCTGTCCATACTAAAGTGTAATACTAAACGTTTATTTTTCTTTTGGTAATGTTTGTGCTACATCTGTTATTATCATACCAACCATAACTACATATACTTAACAATAAATGCATAAATGTAATATAATCAAATGAGCCTTTCAACCACTATTAGTTGTTGTCTTTCGTTCAAACATTATTGTTTGCTTTGGACTAATATTTTAAATCACTCTGCCTTAATTGCTAAACGTTTTTGCAAATAGATGTATACATAATTGCTTGATAAATAATATGATTTTCGGTTCTTGATTTGCTGTAAATGTTGTTTTTTTGTTTGTTTGTTTTTGTTTTTTTTTGTTTGCTGTTGTTCAGTCATTCAAAGTATGTCGCAGTTACCCGAAAAGTACGTTAATATCTTTTTTTTAAATCATACTTCATTTTCATTGTTCACTTTATCTTTTAAATACTTTCAACTATCTGATATTAGAAAGCAACCTTCAATAGTTAGAACATCATTCTGTACTGATTTTGACAAGAATATTTAATTCATTTTTTTGTTCCTTTGACAAAAGAGTGAAAATATAAAGTTCAACAATTCAAGCCATACGCAGCTATTTGCCATTATTCCAGTGTATTGTTTGTATTATTCTCGCATGCTTATGTTTCCCTTTTTTCAAATAAAAATAAAAAAGTTGTTAAATGTTATTTATAAAGGATTCCATGTCTTTTAATTTTCGAAACGAAATTTAATATTGATCTCATCAAAGTCCATTATAACGATCGCCGTACAAAAACCTGTATGCGATATATTTATACGATGTTATATGATATGTATTTTTTTTGACGAACAAAACAGACGGATATTTGTTTTTGCACATAAAAAGATATAAAATTTAAGTTATTGAGCATTACGCAAAACGTTATACTCTTTATCACTCTTCTGTAAATCGTTATATACGATGTGTTATACAAGACTTAAAATCCATAAGGGAAGGAGGAAGAAGAACACCAGTATCAGTATATGTATTTATAATTGATGCATATCTGAAAAGCATACAAATAGGACGTGGAAAATTTGAGTGTATTGTATCTATTGCAAGAAAGAAGAAAAGGAATAGAAATATAATGGAGAGAAGTTAATGTCGCTTGAAATGATCAGAGACAATTGGAATATTCGACCTTGAATTATATATTGTAAAACGTCTCGTGTTTACAATATATGTATTCACGTTGTTTAGTAAGTATATACGTGTTAACACTAAGAGGGAAACACTTATCCCAAGACAAAAGAAAGTGTGAGGGTTGTAAGATAAGCATACAAGTTCCGCCTTTTATTAACATACAAAGTAGACAGTAGTATCTTCAATCTCTTCACATGTAAGACGATTCCTGTACATGCTGCTCCTGTCTATTAAAATAGGCGTTTATTCATCTTTAAATGGTGGCAATTGAGGCAGACATTTTCGTCAAAGTTATAGAGATAAATACTTCAAAAATATAAAAAAAATATATAACTTTCTTTGCTTTCGATTTTTTACTGTGGACGGACCTTAACTTAATGAAAATCCCTTTAGCGATATAGAATACGCTGAGCGGATACAGCAATAGAATCAAGTGTCATTTAACATCAATGTGTGACCTCGACATTGATCCGAGAGTCCAAAGCATGCTCTCTGTACATCGCTTTCTTTAATGAATATTTGTAAAAAGTAAAAACCTTATGTTGTTACAAAATAACAGCCCAGTTAATTTGCAATTGCAATTTTACTTAGACATCTTCAAAGCAAGCATAAACATGAAAACAAAGAAAAATAAAGTTAAAACAAAAGTGACACTGAACAACAATGAATTACGGAAACAAACGTAAAAACACCACAACTAATCACCACAAACAGACAGCATATATCAAAAAAGCTTGATCGATAAATGACGGAATAACCGCCTTGGAAAGGTTAGTGAAAGACGAGTTCACTAAAACAGGAGTCTACTTTGGGCTTAAACTTGGTTGTATTGCCAAAACCTTACACATGTCCCAACATTCATCAATAAATGGCCACCAACAAAGCACAAAATACATATGAACATACTTATTACAAAACAAACAAGCAGTATATTGATAGATATTGAGGTACCAATATGAAACGGTCAATAAATAAACTCGGGGTTAAACTTTGGGCGTAAACTAGTTTGTATGGCCATAACCTCACACTTTTCTCAACATTTATGAGTAATTGCAAAACTAAACATTTAGCTTACTCAAAGCGAGCATCAACTTGTATCAACATTTTTTGATATATAAAGTATGTATGCACTGTGCTGTTTGTGGAGTTTTGTGCTGTTCCTCTATGTTTCTCGTTTGTGGTTTTATGTTCTATGTCTTTAGCGTTTACCCAGTGCCACTAAACCGGGTTTATGTTTAAACTTTTTGCTACTGAGCTTGTTTCTGTAGCTTTTTGCATAAATTTTGGAAACAATGAAAAAAGGTCTACAAAAACATTTACGTTATCTATCTAAATGTGGATATATCTCACTATAGGTCATGTCTGATAAAAGTAGTGCTCATTAGGTTAAATGTTTAAAAATCTTTTAACTCTCATAAACAATTCAAGTCCCCAATAAATCTGCAATTTGGTCAGAGTGTGTCACATTTAGGACAAATTTGAGTATGGGTAGTGATGTACCAAAAAGTAGGCCACTTCGTTGGCCAATTTATTAATTTACTGCCCAAAGCTTCTAATAACCTGGTCATATTGTTTATGTCTTGAAATGAAGGCTAAGTCTTATATTTAGCATCAGTTCAGACAGTAACCCATCAGTCGATGAAAAAGAGAAATATATTATAAATAAACGTTGATCTTACTTAAATGCTTCCTTCAAAGTGTTCATTTCTAATTAAAGTCGTTTTCTGATGTTTGTTTTTCAATAATTATTGTATTGCGATTTGATATATGTGTCGTTCAACACACCTTGTTGTTCGAGAAATGAGAAAAGCCACAAACAATTTGCTTGTTTAAATATTCATGTATACATCATCCTGAAATAGCGTTAATATACTCGTCATAACACTTATGTAAGTAAAGAAAATATTTAAATTGTTCACCTAAAGCGTATGTTTAAACCTATGAACACTGTAACAAATAATCAATATAATTATGTAATAAATTATATATTTATGTTCCGATTTGAATTAATTGCATTGGCTTTCACCGTCTGCAACCTGCCTTGCAGATTAACCATGAACACCTTTTTATTTATATGTACAATGTGTTTTTGGAATTTATTATTTTGTTAATTACCTTTGAAGTCATTCATCAGGACAAACTGGTCGTGGTTGTAGTTTACATTGGCTAGGAAATTACCCTTGATCAATGTTAGTTTGTCAATTTCAGCAAGATTTTTTAAAATTTAGCTATCACTATAACTTCAAAATAGCTGGATCTAGGATTATGAAACTAGAAGACTGTAATTGATATAAAGATTACCCATAATGTTTTTGCCTTATTTGATAAAACTTTAAGATTCAAAATCAAAACAACGGTTCGACGTTGGACCACAAATTCTTGGTAGTAAATATCTCTTGACTAATAGATGACCGAATTTGTTATTGAACTCCATATATCAAGGTCAAGGCCAACAGAGTTCAGCAAAATGTCCGCAAAATATTTCAAAAGTGATTGATAGAGAACCATAAACCTGTAGTGCTTGGTTGTTTATGAGAAGTGGATGACCCTCCTTGCATTTGAACTAGCTATGGGATGGTAAATACCATATCTATTGGGTTTCTTTAACTTTCTGCGTGTTAACTAGAAAAAAGTTGATTGAGGACTATGATATTTCATCGGTTGCTTAGACATGACCGGTAGATAAAACATATATTTAACTAATTTCGGAGGTTTAGTAGAGGTCAAGCTCACAGTCATGTTCAGTATATATTTTCATAAAACACCTGAACTTGTTTAACACATTCAAAGTTAAGGTAAGGTTGCGCACAAGAGAAAGGGGGACATATTGTTTTAAAGTTATTTGAAAATAGATGTAGACATTTAGGAATCTATGGACAGTTTAATTTGTGTGCTCCCTGTTGAATATATTATAGCAGTTTAATGATAGTATGCCCTTTACAATTACATGATCCCTATTCAACAGTCTTATGGAACTTTACCTGCATGCTTTACTAAGAATGGTGATTTTGAGCTAGACTGTTTTCAAAGAAACACTTTTAAGATATTGCATGGCGCAGGTGTTGCTATGCAATAGCGTTATTGCTAGAACTTAAATTAAAATAGTTGACTGTATATATCACAGGTATATTTCACTTAAGTCTTCCGTATAATGATAAAATATTTAATGTGTTTAATTTTGTCATAAAATTGGATGATAAATGTAAAACTATTAATTGAATAAGTTACTGACCATTTTTTGTTACAGTTACTCCTTGAGGATAACATTACAAAACTTTTACTACCTGTTAGATTTACTTGTTTTTATGTCGAAATAATGATAGCAGTATTACCGACTTTTTTAGTTTCGTGAATGAGTAGGTCTACGATAGCCATCTTTATATAAAAAATTAATTTAATTTTAGTTAGATATCCTTTATATCCATTCATTTAAAGTGACGACCATATTTTAATCTGGCAAATTAGACTAAAAGCAAATTTGGTTTTAGTCATGCATAACAAAACAATGTCATCACTCATGTTTTTCTTTTTATCCAAATGTTGGTTTGATTTTATCTTGCATCGTGATTTAATGAGCAGAAGTACACTAGGGGTTATATATATTTATGAGCTAGCTATGGTCTTTTATGACTTTTACGAACTTTGTTTCACCATTGAACTTAACACAAAGCATGAACTATTTGGAAAAACAAACAGCGATCTATTTTGGCATATTCTCTGGTGTCAGCTGCAGAAACCAATCAGGCTTATGTAGACGTCATGTTTCTTTAGTAGAATCCAATAGGAATTTCGAAGAAGTGTATGTTAAAAGCTAACTTTATATATTTAATGCCAAAAATTGCATGCTGATTTAAATGTTACTAAATGTGTTGAACTTCTGGATTAAACGATATAATTGAAAACAAACAACATTAATCGTCATTTCCTAATATATGATTAACTTGATCATCTGCTGAAAAACAAATTGTTCAAAACATAAAATGTACAGTTCATGTAATAACCTGCATATATTTGAACTTCTTTTGTAATTTCAATAGATATGTTCATAAATCTTCGGCAATTTATACAACAAACCAATGGCTCTATCGACCATCATTCTACTGAGTCTTTGTGCAAGATTTATGGGTGTTCATTTTGTTGGTTATTTCACGAATTGCAATTACAAGTTTGCGGATATGATAACTAAGCGCAATTATGATGTTACTTCAGATATGTACAACATTGCCAAATAATCCTGCTTCAAAATTTGTGTTACATATAGAGGATCTCAAATGAGTGTATATTTTGTATCGAATTTATTACATAAGTCAGCGTCACAATCGCTTTCAAACGTGCGAATTCGCTTTGTAGCTGGTCGATTACAGCATGGATTTTTGTAATTACAACGGATGTGCACAGGGACATAACTTCCGTGATTTCGAGCTTCATAAATGTTGTAAAATCCTGTAAAAAGTGAGATTTCATATGGAATCAGTGACTTTGACAGAGTGTGAACTTGAGCATTGCTTGAACAGCCTAGAATGAGCATTTTGCAAGGAAGTAGACATATTTTTTCTCTGGAGTACAGGCTGCTAGACACTTCCTTGTGTTGATTTGGATTTATGTGGCTATTGTTTATAGATGCAATGTTCTTGTGTACCGATGTTTGCATAATCTGGTTCGCAGGAACATTGTTGTCATTCATATAATGATTCAATTTCTGGACAAGGTAGTGTCTGGCGCTGTGATCAGGGATGTGTTCAGCCCAGCCTTCTTCATCATTAGTTTCTTTGTGGAATTGATTTTGTTGACACCGACATGATTTCTTTTGAAACATCGTTTTTAATGCGTGTTTACATTTTTTGACAGCGCGTATGAATACCTTTTTCTGTGATGCGGTTACCTTATTTGCATAGTTATTACACTAGTGACATATGTAATATATGGATGTATCCATGTGAACATTTTATTATTATTATTATTATTCAATAGTTTTATTATACACAGCACACTGAAAACATATGTAAACATATCATATAAAAAACTATAATGGTATTTGTTATTTGTATTTATTATAACTATTTTTGTTATTAGTATATGATTTAAATCCCATCCATAAAACATTGTACAAAATGATAAATTTTGATGGTTCCGAGAGCAGGTGTATTAGATTTTTAATCTTTCAATATATAAGTGCATTAAAAATTGGAAAATATGACGGAAATAATAAAGTATAATACTAGAAGGTAGAAATGAGGCATGTATGCATTCAAAAAGTTTATCAGCAGATGTAATTTGTTTTTCAATGACGTTTATTTTGTTATTGATAAGATGTGTATTTTCCTCTTAGTTTTACATAGTTCAAAAAAGATATAAGTTGGAATAGTGTTTCTGTTTTTCATACTGAATATAAAACAAATCATAAGCATTAAAAAAGTGTTTGTGTAAAAAAATATGCTTTAGATATTCAAAGAGGCTAAAACGTTTTGTTTAAATTAATCTGGTTCGAATCACGATCAAATATTTTGTTTTAAATAAGTCCACATATTTTGTGCAATTCTACATTCCATGAACAAATGTACCCGTGGTTCGATGAACATCCCGTAAAATCACATCAACTCAAATTTGAGGGCTAACACTTGTATAATTATGTATTTGTAGGTATAATTATGTTTATATTGTTGTATTAAAGATGCACTCTTACTCCCAAATAAGATTTACCACAAATAATAATTTTGTTTTAATAGTCCAAAAAGGATGAATAAATATCAAAAACAATGGTCCATATGAAGGATACTGTGTTTTAATTTGAGACTATAGTAGATCACAGTAAATTTTTTAGCATTCACCAATCATTTAATATTTCTTGCGCTTTCTGCAATTTAATACTCGGTTACAATCTTGTTAATTAATATTTTCCATAAATGCATTATTTAGTAGGTAGTTAAAGGTTTTCAGTCAAAATTGATGTTTGTTATACAAGTGTATGTATTGATTTTGAATAAGGTTGCCACTTTAAAATCCTTATGGTAACATCATTGGTACAGCTAAAGTGTGATGTATACATTAATCACCATGAACTAGTAACTATGCATGTTCAATTGGTATTACCCGATCCATTTCTCATTTAGATGGCTGTGAAGCTTTTCATTATGTTGGATTGAACAGAGCGATGTTTTTATTTTACTTTGCTTGTTTGTATTCTGTGTTTGATGCGTCTAAAGAGTCAATTATTGACGAATAGAAGAATAGAAAGGACTCTGTTAAAGTGGTGTCTAGACAAGTGAAGGTGTTGGAATTCTTTGAAATCCAAATTGCACTTTTGATGAAATATCAACATATAAAGTTAAAACAGAAACAATATTGAAAATTGAACTCGCAATCAACTTTTAAAAGGACACTTTTATTATATAGATATCCCATTCCTGTAAGGGCGCTATTTATATTGTCAACCTGAGAATTAAAGTGTTAAGGTTGTGTTCTGCAAATTTCCTACTTTCAATATTATTGACTTTATAGTGTTACCAGGTTTTGGAACCAGGAAAATAATACCTTGTGTATTGTGTTTTGAGTAGCGATATTGTCAGAATGTAACCGATTTATTGAGTGTGCATGTAAGTTGTTTCAAATATTTTATCAAACTCAGCTAAACATTCGTCTGATCCTGCTATTTTTCATTTCGGTAAGTGCTTTAAAATATTCGTATTTTATTAACATTCCTTGACATGATAACGAGTGTTCATTGTTTATTTTTCGTTTGAATTCGAGTTTTGCGATGCTATATATTATTTCTTTTTCTTTGCATTTTTACCCTTGCAAACTTTTAATAAATATTTTAATAGTTATGAATATATTGATATAAATTGTTAACTAATATAGATTGATGATAAAATATGAATCAACTGATATTTGTTCATATTTTCCCTCGTTGTAAGCATGCATGGCTCAATAACAAGTATCACCTTGCTGGCAACAATTGTTAAAACTCTTGTTTGTCATGTCCACTGAGTAACTACGTAATTCGTCAATTTGAAATAATTTATGAACAAGTTCAGTTAATAGAGCATCATAGTGCTTAATATAATAAATTTCGCTAGCTTTTGAACAATCAAAAACAATTCAATAGTATATATTAGAGATGGCAACGAGTAGTAAAATTAATACTCGAGTACTCGGACGATCGTTCGATCGAGTACTCGGGTACTCGATTACTCGGAAAAATTGAATATGTGTTCGCAAAGACAAGATTGTGTATACATGTATCGTTAATGACGTATATTGTGCGTTGGTCGTATTATTGGTCATTTTCACCTTTAAAGTAAACTTTCATTATGTATTTTAACAAAAAATGATATAAAAAGAAAACAAATGTTGTTTCAGGCTTTTAATTTGTCTTATTCGTTTCATTTTATACAAGTATGCACTGCAGAAATGAACAACAATCAGAATTGCAATGAACGAAAATTAAAAGCATACATAAAAATAGTGAACGAAATTCAATACGAAGTTAAGTTGTTCACTCTATAATTTAATTTTCAAATGATAGTTTTTCGTACTGTGTAATTGTTGTTGACCTCATTAATATTCATAATTCTTGATTTAAAATATCAACCAATCATTTGTGATAATCATTGCAAAAATAGTTAAAATACGCCCGTTAAGAAATCAATAAATTTTCGTAACGGTCGATACTTGCTCGTTAGCGTCCATTGTTTGATAAAAGGTCTCTAATTGGTATACAATAGAATTGTGTAGGTGAAAGTACCGCTATCAAAACTTCGCTAATTGACATCAGTGCTGTTTGCAACTATCACAACAACTCTCAACTAATTGATTGAGGTCAATTGTGTACACAGCGGGGATTAGAGGGACCATTAATTGTCCTCTTGGCAACTAACCAGATCTGATATTTTGTCTGTAAATCGTGTATTTGGTGATTTTTATAGATTTTTTTATTTATTTTTCCGAGTACTCGAGTAGTGATTTGGTACTCGAGTACTCGGACGTTCGATCGAGTACTCGAGTACTCGGGTACTCGTTGCCATCCCTAGTATATATATATATATATTCAAATAAAGATAATCATACAGTTATTTAAAAGCAATTGTTATCTACAGTTTTTGAAACAACGCCCACTTTTGTTTTATTTCTAAGCACACTTGACATCAACAGTTATTTATACAATTTCCTTCTCATTATTATTCATGCTTATTGTTATTCATGCCAAACTGATAAAATGACGCCACCAAACCGCGTCTGTACTTTCATGACAAACAAGGAGGAAAATTGAACAAACTTTAATTCGAGAATTATTGGTTTTGCTTTACAAGTAACAATTGCCTCAGTACAAACAACAGAATGGTAACTACAGGACAAGTCAAGCAGTCAAACATTTTTCAATAATACTATTTAGATAGAGACACACATACACAATAGACACAAACCGCCACAAAAAAACCCAGATATATTATAATTGGTTGGAATTTGGCCTTTGGACTGTCGGCAAAAACAAATGTTCACTTTGGGTTAAAAAAATAATGGGCTTAAGTTCGAAAACTATCAACTAGAGCAAAGCCCAAACATATAAACGTAGTCGAATCGACTTCCAATCAACTTAAAAATAATAAAAAACACATTTTTTTATGAAAAGTACAGAAACAATTAGAATCGTTTTAACATAAAATCCGTTTAATGATACAGTTTCAACGCCACAGCAAACCAGAACACAAATCAGAAACATGGAACAACAGCACAAAACTTCACAAACAACACACTACATATTTAATATATATATATAAAGCTAGGGGAAATTTTCAAGGATTGTAAGGTACCGCATTGGAACGGTAAGTAAAATATTAATTTACTGAGGCTTTAAACTAGTTTGTTTGCACATCAATGATGACTAACATAAACGTTAACGAATTTAATAACGCACTCAACATGTAACCAATTTTCATTTCTGTTTTAAGTTATGCCCAGAAGTAATGACGCCACAAAGACTATGACAACAAAAGACTAGCAAAACTGTTGCACCGGGATTTTGAATAATATTACGTCCAATCAACTGTTAAATATTACGTTATATTATATTACTTTATCAACGTGTAAAAGCACGACATGAAATTGGATAAAGGATATTGAAACAGCGTAATTGATAGCATAACTCTATTAAAAAGTGTAACTTCAGACTTAAAAATGATGCAAACGTAAATTCTTTGTAAACTGTTTAAGATGTAAGGTGTTGTTAAACTGACTTAAACATGCCCGCATATAAATATTGAATACTAAAATTGAAACACATGTTATTATTACTCACAACGATACTCTACAATTTCAATACATAAACCATGACTGCTTTCTTCAGTGTAAGATCGTGATCTATTTCCCCGACTGAGCACAAAAAGCTATTTTTCACGAGTGACTCTGCTACCAGTGAATTATTAGCTTTAGTAATTGCGAGTTAAAATATATTGCAATGTCACAATAAACAAAAAGATATCTTTATAGTATGCCAAAAACGTATAAAATTTCGTTGATATTGTGTCGCAGCCCTGCGAGAGCTGAAAGTTTATTTCGGATTGAGAACGGGCTAATCTTTTAAAACAGTGCAAGTCATTTAATAAACTTATTTTTATTCAATGATAAACTAATAAATCACCGGAAAGCATTTGCGAACGTTACATAATGATGAGGTCATAAAGACTTTTAGGACAGAAATATTGGGCAAACTCGTGACGTTCGACGTACAATTAAACGGTGCTGGAATCGGTTGTTCTAGCAAACGTTTTTCCTTATTACGAAACTAATTAAATGACAGTAAGAGTACATTTTTATACCCTTGAAAATAGCGGACATTCCAAGCTTGTAGCAAAATACAAGTTAAAATGTTCCTTACCTTCAAAAAGATGCATCTGTATTTTTCAACATGTGTTATAACTATTACTTAGGCTTCGCTCTCGTTTAGCGTGAAGCCACTGCCACACAGTACCCTTTGATAGTGACAGTAAATGTAATGATATTATAGCATTTTATAATTTTTGAAATATATTTTTAACGCAATCAAACTTAATGAGTGTTAGTAAATGTAAGGTTATTGATTTATTCTGGATAGGATGGCATGCAGCTAAGAATCTAGTACATTTATCTAAAGCGTTAACAGTTCAAAATATGTGGAAACATTATCGACATATATGTTTAAATGAGGCAATAAGTAATCAGTTATTGATTCGCAGGGACTTTCCTTTTCACTGTAAGCTATTTTAATGTTCTCGAAGCAAATTTAAGGTATTTAAGGTATAATTAAAGCTATTGAACCTCATTCTGAGAATTGCTTAGTTTATCAAATACTAAAATATTTCTAAAACTTATGATGTTGAACAATCAATATTGGTGTTCACTCAGATAGTAATATATTTCAACTAGTATTATATAACCTTTCATTGTTTTTTCTGTTAGACATTTACAACTGTCGGTTTAAAAGATAGGTGTACTCTGAATAAAATACCAAATAAACTACCCCTTTGATCAGTCAACCACAGTTTCTCAGTATATATTGTTAGAGTGACATGTCGGTGTACACAAACCTATGTATATTCAAATTGTATTTTGTTTGCTGGACTCCACATTAAATGACATATTAAAATACGGTCATCATTTCTTGAAGTTTATATGACGCAATGCATTGAATGTGTTTCTATAAACCTTTTTGTGTAGTATATATAACTTTATGTTTGGTCAAATCACTTTACCATATAATATATAACTAAAAAACTCTCCCATTAGTTCCTTAATCGAGTTTCAATTGGGAAAAGGGAACTGGTTCCTTATGTTTCTTATTGGAGGGACTTTGAGTGCGTTATTAAATTCGTGAAATTCCGCTCCAATGGTCAATGCATGTGTGCCCAATTTGTTTTTAACATTATTGCATGTATTTTTTGTTAGAAATACATAATTAAGACTTTGAAATTTGAAATTGAGATTTTTTACCAAAACAGTTTTCTTTAATCGGATTTTGATACGTTGTTAAATCAATTCAAGCACTAAACCTACTTGAATAGACAATGCATTCTTGTTATAGCTTTGTGTATAGCATTTCTGCATAGCCATATTAGTCAAACAAATGTAAAACGGGTAAATTGAACTGTTGATCTTTTCTAGATTTCTGTTCCTTATTCGGAGTTTGGTATTTTTTGACTCCTAAACTTCTCTTAAATAGACAATGCGTTTTGCATAATTATGGTGTTTTTTAAAATGTTTGTGTTTTCAGTAAAACAGTTACATATGCATAATGGTCATGTTCCATTATCCCCGTTCGCGGTTTTTCTTCCTGTGTCTAATTGCATATCATTAATGGTCACAGCATGGAAAATTTGTCTCATGTTTTTTTTCAGATATTTCTTTGTCATTAACGGGTGTATTTGTAAATAAAAAATAGCCTTATATCAATGTGGTTGAATAAATAAAACTAGAGCTGGCTTATAATAATTTGATTCTAATTGTGATAATAGCTTACTAATGTTTCCCAGCAAATTTTCTGTCATGTTTTTCAATTATGTCCAACAATAGTGCTTTCATGTAAACTTTTGAGGATATTTAATTAATGAAACAAGCCATTTGTTGACGCTTGACAGAAACGATTATTTGTATGATATATAAACATATTGAATGTGAATGTTTTCCTGTAAATTATTGTTGCGATACAGACTACCCATGAATGAATCACTGTATTAGTCAATCGGTTTATTTACCTTACAAAAATAGCACCAAACATTTATATGAACCAAGGATGCAACGCATGCAAGCTATTTAAAAAAAAGCTATTTTAAAATCATTATATTCAAGATAACTTTCAAAAGTGAGTTTAATCAAATTTCAATAGCACTATTAACGCTTCCCAGCAAGTAAGAGCATGTTCAATAATATTGGAGCTCTTCGAGGATATTTGATAATTGCAACAAGCCTTTTTGTTGACCTTTAACAAAAACTATTGCTTGTAGGACGTCTGATCATGTAAAACGTCAATGACTCCTTGTAAATGTATGTTTTGAAATAGACTAATAATGCTTGAATCACTGTATAAGTAAAAAGCGCATAGTGAATATAAACCTTTTGAAGAAAAACACTAGCTCATAATCTACTTAGCATATATTAGCACCGAACGCTTACATGCATCAAGGATCACAAGCAAGCATGCTATTCATTGAAAATTACGATATTAAAGATGACTGTATTTATGAAATGGAGATAAATCAAATATAATTGAGACTGACTGTTCTCAAAAAATATAAACCGTCCAATAAAAGGCTTGGTCGAAGCGAGTACCTCTTGAATCTAACACTTCATCTGTCTGACTAAATAATGCATTCAGGTGTCTCCAAAATGCATGGTACTATCTCTATTTAATTGAATTATAAGATAACACATTCCTATAAGATTTAGGCCATGAAAACCCTCATCGCACTTAACCACAGTTACACAGTTACTTGTCTAATTTAAATGATATTGTGTTTGGTGCTTGATGTCCAATACCACTGCCCTGATTTTGCACGAAAAGCAGAGGGCGTCAAATTGAGGCATGGCCGGATTAGAGGTAGGTGTTTTTAGAGGTTTGGTGTTCATATATCTTACCAGGTTTTTTTTGTAAAATATTGCCAAACAAAACAAACCAATTTGTTAAATAAAAGGGTGCTGGAGGTATTTGTCTATCAGAGATGAGTCAACACTCAACTTATATCAAGTCTGAATTTGAAAGACCTCGAATATTTCAACATATATTTACCGTACTGCCAACATAAAAAGAAGGGGAAAATGATAAGTTGTATAAAATGTTTAGAAATGTCGATATTTCTTCAGTAAACTCGTCATTAGTATACGGTACTTTTGTCATTTTCGATGGATTGGAATGTTTATAACTTCGGTTGTCAATTACCTTGACATCAGGAAAATGTATGGCATGTTTAATTAAGAGAACCATTACATTAAATATTCATTACATGTGAAATAGTTTTGTCCTCTGGAATAGTCAACATATCTATTTATTTGTCAAATGCATATCGATATATGTTTTCTTGATCGAAGAAGTAATATGTCAGTAAATTTAGTTTTTAAATCTAAACTTACAAGCACCATTTACGTATAATATACTATCTTATGCGTACATACTTGTTAAAACTGTCTGGAAGGCGATATATATGTTTCTTATTTCAACGAGGTTTCGCAGACTTAACCACATTCAATATAATTAAGTTTTGTTCATTATTTAGCTTTTTTGTACTTTCCTTGATAGTTTCGGTTTTCGTTCATAGCAATACTTACAAAAACCTTATTTTAAAAATGCCATAAATGTATAACGTTCCTTCTACTAATATTAGGTTTCACTAAATTTGCTTACATTTGCTTATATGGTCATACATTGATAATGTTTTCTGTGCCAGAAATGTTTGGTTCATCTCGTATTTGTAATTATATCTTGCAAACGTGTTTTTGTGTTCCATTTTTGTGGTACTGTGAATTGTATTTTTTTAATATTAGAGCCGTTCAATACTGATATAAATAAATGTGGTTTGAAGGATTTTCATGTCTTTATTAAAAAACTATTTAATATGATACGTGGTACTAGAGAAAAAGAGTACTAATACAAGCATTTTAATAACAATATATATCACAGCCCTGAGTCAGCGGTTAATAATAATTTCAATTGTTTTATTGTATAACACGCTAAGAATTATTTTAATTGATCTTTTTTAATTGTTGTCGAATAATTGGTTGTCAGAGACGCTAGTCAAATAAGAAATAAAATGGCTACCAGCGAAATCTTCCTGTGTCATTGCACAACCTACTGCTGATTTGTTCAGACTCAGAAGTCAAAGTGTGATTTGTTTCCAAGGTGACTAGAAGAGCGTGCTGACAGTGGCGAAACAGCATAATATGGTCTAATTGATAACGTACTTCTTTACAATGCTCAATAAAACTTGTGTGAGGAATGTGTGTGATAATCAATTTAGAGAATAAAAGCTCATATCACATTATGATTAACATGTCTTAGATGTACTGATGTTTTAACTATTCAGGACAATTGACCTTCCCTTTTATTCTTAGAAGTCTAAGCTAATCGGAAAAAACAACCTATGCTGCAAACAGTGTATTGAAGACAACGACATTTATCGTTTGGCTCTTTCGATAACATCCATCAGTAATTGCAAGTACAAGTTTTTTCTGCTAATGTATTTCACTTTGTAAACACTAAAACATTAATGCATACCAGGCGTAAATAATGTTCGTTTCCGTTTACCCGATCGACTAAATTTTCATACCCCAACAAAGTGAGCCATCATATGGTTGTTCGGTTGTCGGTCGAGAGATCTATATTTCCTGCTTTAAAGCCTGCTCTGATACTAAATACAATGATCGCCAAGAAATGTTTTTGTGCATACTAAATATCGACTTATGCTAAGCGATATACCCGGTCTCTGTTGCTGTTTTTTGTTGTTGTTTTTTTAAGGGATAAAACTTTGTTTTCAATGAAGATGTGCATTAATTGAAATGTATAATGTTCGTAGGACACGATTAACTAAATACTTTTACGTATACAATACATAGACTATTGCTCAATTGGCTTCTATCTTTAACAATCCCAGCACCACAAAGATGTTCACAAAATCGCTTAAAAATGTTAAGAATACGTTTTTTATGTTTTAATCACTTGATTTTGTATGGGTTTTTTTTTCAAGTAAAAAAACGTTTTATTATGTTTAAAAATATGTTTTATAAACATTTCAAAAGGGAATTCCCAAAACATAACATATAAATTTGGACCACATGATCAAATGTGTTCACCGTTGCAATAAATCATTGATCTAAGTTCTCTTCCAAGCTTTGTCTGGAAATAAAAATGGAAATGAAAGGTTGATAAGATAGCCCCTTTGTCGATTTAAGGAGGATGATTGCTCGTTTCGGTGTAAGATCGTTCTATATTTCAACGAGTGAGCACAAAAAGGTTTATTTAACGAGAGAATTATTTGCACAAAATAATATTGATTCAAATTGTCAAAATTGATTGTTTATTTTTATCAAGTTTTCTGAGTAATGAGTACGTAAATGAGACGAGTATGTCTTTAAATTATGTGGATTTTTTAAAAAGAAATTCAAAACTAAAATGAATGTATTTTTAAGAAGAGCGCCAATAAGTGTACGATTATATTCCGTTTTATAGGATGACGTCTTTGAAATCATGTCCCAGCTGACGTATTTTAAGAACTGATATTTGACTAAAATTTATAAACGGCGAAAACATGAGTCCGTTATGATAGTGATTAGTGTTGACAGTAACAGTGGCATTGCTTTAATTGTAAGTTATTATAAAACTTGAAAACTTAGAGTACATAAAGGAAAGAAATGAACATTTGGTAATTTGTAAGGGTAGAAGTAGAAAGCCACCTGAATTAGAACTAGATACACCTGTATATGCGCATTTCGATGAATATGAACTTAAAATAAATGTAAAATCTTTGCTGATACCATACCGATAAGGGGTCAAATGTTAAAACAAAGAAATGTCTTGTAGACCAAGTTTCTACGACTATTTTTGCGGTATTAAACAAAATAAAGATATTTTTTTACCAAATGATTTATTTCATAAAACTAAAAACCAATTGTCTTTATGTGTATGAACTACCGACGGTTCATATAAAGAGAGAGATTTGCACAAATAAGACCGAAATCTTTGAAGTATTTATTTAGTTTTACAAAACCAACTACACCAGACTTGATATTTGTAAATACTTAAACAATAATATCAAAGACAAATGGGATACAGCAATGCAACATTATGCTTATTATAAGCATCATCGCAGACACACACCGATCGGCTGGTTCTCCTGGTTGTACGGCCCTCCAGACGCGCACGGTGAAGTGAAGCATTACATAAATGGTAAAGAGTTCTCAGGATATTTTTCCCAGGCTTAACAAAATATTATTATCAAGGCTTTAAGTATTACTCGATTTTCTTGCAGCGTAGTTAAATGTAAAGCAATCTGACATTTTAACCCGTTCATAAACATCCAATGTTGTTTTCAACGGAAATTGCCGAAGTATTCCGATTGCTGCACGTACAATTTAAAGTTACAATTGGGTTTTTAAAATGCTTTTAGAAGTTTCACTTTAAACTTGAAGACACACTGATACTTGTAAAGATCACTAGGGTCGTGCTATCGTAATAGTCAATCAGAACGTTTGACATACCTGGATTACATAACCAACACGTACCTGCACGCTCAGTGTTTCGTAACCTCTCAATAACATAAACATTTTTCAACGAACAACAATAATAGTCATCAACAATACAAAAACGTTCCTTTTTATATCTATATTGAAATTATGAAAAACTTCAGTGGATGTACAAATAACAATAATTTGTTATTCTTTTTAAGAGTTCAAATAATAGTACATCATAACATATAGACTTGTTGCAATTATATGCATATAATGGTTAATTTGCCTGATATAATTAATTTCGTCAGGTTTTGACCAAACACAAAACCAACTAAATACAATATTAATACCAACAAAGATCATCAGAGAACGTCGTTTACTTCATTTGCTGATACAACAAACACTTAATTTGGACTTCTAAGCAATACTTATCAGTACATTATCAGTAGTGATTTTAAAATCCTTTCCAATAATGGTTCATTGTAATTGATTCATCCAAAATTTAAAAAAAAAAGCCTTGGAGCTAACGACAATGTTCGATGGTACCTTTTTGTCCATCGAGGGGAATAATTTAACAAACTACTCTAAATCGAGATGTATGGCCTTTGTTCTGCAAATGGCAAGTGTAATACCTACATTTTATTAAACTTAAAAGGATCAGGGTCATCGACAAGTTACGGCAATAAAGTATAAAGCAAAACAAAATATATACCTGAACGACAAAAGCAAAGTGTTGAGGTTTACTGTTTTAATGTCTTGAATCGGAATGTGTTTATTTACTTTTATAAATACAATACTACTGACTAATAACTTGAAACTCGTTTGAACATAATCATATCAATAATACAAGCCTTAATTTATTTAAATTCCAATGACGTTATAAACACTTTTCTGTTAAAGAGAAGCTTTGTTACGAAATATTTTTTCAATATATTTTGCTTAAGGATACTTTGAGGATGTTCAGCATTGCAACAAGCATTTAGTTGACATTTTACAGAAACTTTGTATTTGTATAAACATATAACTCCCTTTAAAAGTATTGTGCCATATAGGCTAATAATGATTGAATTACGTTAATATAAGAGTTGAATATTACATAAAATGAGAAAACTGCAAGCTGTTTAGTATCCCTTCCATCAATAACAAAGAAAACAATTCCATTAACCCCTACATGATTATGTCGTTCAATTGTTGGAGCTGTTGGGAGATTATATTAATTTTAATTGAGAAATAATAATCGGTGTAACCTTAACTACATAAAAAAGATTGAATGATGAACTACAGATGCTAGAGGTACAAACTACTCAGGTATAAACATATCGTGATAACATAAGAGAGATCGAGTATTCAGAAGCTGTTAAAAAGTATTGTCAAAAAGACTGTCGTCTTGTTATTTATGAGTGTTGGAAAAGGTTTCAGTTTTAATTTGTTTAGCTCCAAAACAAAAACAAAACAGATGTCATTCTTTTCCTCATATTAATATGAAATCCATTATTTTTATGTTTGGGTCATCAACCAAGGTTACGCTATAATACCTTTTTTGGTGATGGCGCATGTTTCATTTTTGCAAGTACATGTCAATAAACATCTGATAAAACACCATGTGATGTTTCCTTGTTACTATGGAAACGTTGGTGGAGAAGTATCTATAGGTAAACGGGAGAATCTGGCGGCACACATTCATTCGAAAGCGACGAGAAGAAGGATAATTCATATTTGTGAGTTTTGTCATTAATTAAATTCTTTGTTGTGATTTATGTAATTCATTTTGATGATTACGTTGAGGAGGGAGTAAAATATTTTCCTCATTAAAATCGCTTGGTATTTTTAATTGTTTATACCCAATTATTTTGGGAGGCTGTATTACGGTGTAAATACTAATTATGTAAATAAAAAAATAAAAAAGTAGTTATTTACATCGGGTACATTCAATGAGTTCAGATTGATAACACCAGTAAATTTAGTGCATGTGTAAACGTTTTATTATACATAGGAGATGTTATGACTTGACGTTTTTCTGACGTCCTGTAATACGTAGAGTTCAGTGTGTTATTGCGTATCCAGTGTTGAGCATGCTTAATACAGGTCGTCTAAAAGGGTAGTAAGTGCCCTTTTATTATATGTTTCTTCTGATTATTTTCATGTTTAAATGCAGGGCGTTTAGTTAAACAAACGAAACTGCACATAGATTTTACGCGACATTTGGGGGACTTTTCATGTCGGATATGACGTCAATAATCAGTCGCAAAAAATGATTGAGTGCATTTGCTTGAAATTAACAAAAAACACCAATTTAATACATTCGATATCATTTCTTTGGGAAATATAGTACGTTCATACAAATGTGTTGCTTATAAGTAAGTTTATACTGCAAGGAAACTAAATTGAACACACATCAGCCTATAACAGGTAGCACTCAACACATGTTACTATGCTGAAACGGGTTTGGAAATCGACAGTAGCGTAAAAAGGATTGTTCAATACGGTGTGCTGTTGGATATGGAAAATGAAAATGAAAGGCATCAACTTAAAGTCAATACAAAAACGGGGTAAAGAAATAAATATATAAAAATAAGTATACACGAAATATAATGAAATGTATGTTAAAACTTCTTTTAACCAATTAGGTTATTCAACAAGATAAAAAATGTTACTGTATAACGAAAATCGAAACGTTTTTATGATAACGCAAAGCGGCCAATTCATCAACAAGTGAACGACAAACCCAAATTGCTCAGTTGTTTAGAAGTATGACCAGAAAGGGAACCTTCTCAAAATTATCGTATATACGTTTTCTTTGCTTGTTTAGTTAATCTATTTTGATCCATGCGTAGTGTTTGTGTTATTTATACGCATGTGTAGAAAAGGTAACCCATGATTCTACTCTAGCACTTTTTGCCCGAATTGTGAATGTTTATATGACCAGTGTATTCAGATAGTGACTAGTTAGTTTATTTTCATTTGTATCTACTGTCATTGATAAACTATGAGCTGGATTTCTTGTATATACGTGTGTATTTGTGACAGCAAGACATGTTTTCAATATAATCAAACTTGACTGCACTATGCATTTGTTGTTGTACAAAAGCAATGCATTACTAATACATTTAAATGGAGGCGGCTCGGGGGTTGTTATAATGAGTTTGATGTCCATGTTCAACACTATATAAAATGCATGGTTAGTGTCGATATTGGTAATGTTTATCATCCGGCGAGTGAAAAGGCGCTTCTTGGCGAGACTTAGCGATGAATTCGATTTATCCTGCCTTTTTGTCATGAAAAATATCATAGTTTCGTTGTTTACACATGTGTACAATTTTATTTAGAAGACGAGTGATTCTTATATAAGAATATGTTCGATAGGGTAAGGCTATTTTGATTGTTTAACAAGCTCGCCAAGAAAAGGATACTTTTAATGGGCATTTTTACTGGTTTTCGATACATTTGTTGTCAAAATACTCTCGTCGAAGCAGAAATTAAAACGGCTGCCAGCGAAATCACCGTGTTTCATATCTCTACACACAGGTGATATGTTCATTATTTACCTGTTTTATTCAATGAAAATAGAAAATAAATAGTGTGCTTTCAAATGTTAAAATTCGCAAAACAAAACAATGTTTTCAATTTTATAAAGTGTTTATTTAAATTGCACATGCATAAAATGTGTGATAATCAGCGTAAAAGCTCATATCCTTTCCGCTACCATAGCCGCCTAATGCAGACCCTAAATTTGGGTGTCCCCATTACCTCTATCATACACCGGCGAACTACCACAGCAGTGTAAACCGTACTCAAATTTTCGGCTTCTGATTACCGCTATCGTACAGCGTGGGAATGCCGCTTATTTTTATAATCGTGTACATGTTTTGCTAAAAGCAGAGACTTAAATCTCCTGATTAAAATGCGTTAGCAATAAGGTAAAATGTTCATCAATTTTGAAACAGTACAAGTTTATAACACAATTAAAGAAATTAATTACAAACATTATATAGTACATAAAATTATATAGCATAACACCCTTATAAATCAAGTTTGCATTTCACGAATTAGTGACATATACATTATCCCTAATTAGGTAAAGTTCTAGTGAAAATGTACATTTTTCCTTATACTTAAACCCTTTAATAGACACAATAATACAATAAAATGCATTTTATTGGTTTTATTATGTAATGGCAACTAAAATATTCACTTATTAATAAATATGACATATCGGCATAACTACGCTCTGGTTGACTTCGGAAAAATACAAAAGTCTCATTAATACACTACGGATATGATGAATTTTGAACAAATGTAGAAATAACCGTAGACGTGTGTTGTAGTAATTTGACTGAAGACAATCATCAGTAGGTAAACGCACATGCAAAACAGCGCAATGGTAATCCTGTGATATGTAGGTTGTGGTATTTTTTATCTTCGGTATAAGCTACTTTTTAATGTTTATAAAACTACTATAGGCGAGTTTTGTAGATAGGAATTACTTATTTGAACAATTTGTTAAGAACATAAAGGATAATATTATGCATTAATACAATCTGGTATAGTTCTAGTACAAACCTTTCAGGTAAATGTATTTCAAAATTGCCGGAGACGATTAATGTTATGATCAATCTTGGAATTATACCACATGTGCATGCATAGATACACTATGGCAGTTTTAACTTTTGTAGTAACTCGATATTTATGTGTCGTTTTCCTCATAAATACGCTACGGCTAGTATATGATATTTCTAAAACAGAAATTTTGTACTACAGTAGTAGAAAAAGGTTTTCCAAAATACATTGTGTATTTCAAAAGTACAATGCTTAAAAAAATGTTTGTAAGGCAACGTTGCAAAATGTTTTTTTTTATTATTTCAATCATATTATGCATGTGTGTGCTTGAATACGCTAATTTAGCCTGCTTAATTTTAATGCAGACATCACACTATCACAGTTTTTCAGGCACGTCTCATTCTATGTAAAATTCAGTAATAAAACAAAAAGTGAAACTTATGATTTAAGAAGTGGTGTAACAATGTTTGTGTCTCTAGTTCATCGTTATTTGGGTCCTTGACGTGTAACCCTTAACAGGGCCTATTTTTTACTGTTCGACAAATGGTCTTGTCCCTGTTGTTTTCATTATATTATACATATTTTGCTTATTCTAGTATTTCACATGCATAGAGCGATTACAAAACAATATGTTTTTTTATCAAATAAATCAGAAAGGAATTACAATAACGATTCTCTATCATGATATTTTACACACATGTTCATTCATTTCCCATATAAATGTATACTTATAGGACTAAAATCCAAATACGGATTCATAATTCATTCATATATCACGGTTATAAAATGTATAGATCATTTATTTGCATCATAGGAACTTGAGGAATACATAGGGATAAAATCAAACATGACCAAAATCCATAATGATAATATTTTTTCTCATATCAACAAAGAACACATGTACATAATTATATAATAGAAAAATATAGACCAAAATATAAATCAGTTTTGACTGTAACTATTATATTGCTAAAAATATCGCAAGATTTGTCACGGGAAACAACACCAGTGTAATCACAGCATGCGATTAATGAAACGGCAACAGTCTAGTGGAGTTTCTGGTGCAATGCAATAGCATCGGTCTGTAAAAAGAAATCACATATTGATGAATATTTGTTATAAAGACACGTTGTTAGCGACAATTGCATCGTATATGTGTAATTTCGAAAAATATGTTCTCATTTTAAGCATGAAATGTTTAATTCTATAAAAAAACATTAAAACAAGCATTATTTGTCCCTTCAGGAAGAAAAGGTTGACACCTGAACAACATTTTGTTATGATTATTTCATCAATACTATATTGAAAATTTATTTAAATACATGATTGATCTAAACGGCGCTTTCTTGTACTAGACTATGAAATTCAAGATGTGCCATTAAACAGTAGAACTAATTTAATGTATGCATTTTCATGAACTTCAGAGGCCGTTCATTGTTTCGATTGAAGGGTCATTTCAAAATGCAACTATATAAAAAAAACCATATATTTTTGAAAATGTTTAACATACATGAGTTGTTGTTTTCCGTTCATCTGTGTTTCTGGAGCCATAGTCTTGTTGGACTTGACCTCCACATTTGGCCTTTTCTAGAGGTAATGCCACGATACTAAATAAAACATTCCCTTAAATAAAATAACATTTCATTTGAGTTTTAGTTTATAGACATTAGAATTATACTCGTGCAAGCTGACTCTGCACTGCACATTGCCAAAGAGGTCAAGTTAAAAAATGTCGCTTGTTTGTTTGGATTTCCTTATACGTGTGCTATTCCCGCCGATAAGTTGTTCTGCAACCTAAAAACAGAAACATAAAACATTAAACAGCTGATTGTTTTTTTAAGATGTTGTTCATGTTTCATTTTGGTGGTACATGCAACGATCAATGTGTTATTAAACCTGATTATGGTTACTATTTAACATTCTACAGCATGTTTGTAACATACTGTAAAAAACTATTACCATTCTCTCAAACAGCTTAGCCGGTAGCCGGAGGGTTGACGCTTTATACATGATGAATCACAAGCGAGATGTCCACGGCAGACCACACAAATTAGGTCCACAAATAAGCACTTTGTGTTGGTACACTGTAAATGTTGACTGTCTGCAACACCCATGCTCTTTTTTAATAAAAAAATACTTTGATGCATGTTTTTTTCCCATTTTCCTTTTGTATTTACTTCTTCCGTCAAAACCTTGTTCTGCTGGCTATTTATAATAGGATTGAAACATGTCATCGGGTTGCACACATGTTTTGATTATTCCCATGCAGTGGACATAAGCTTCCGGTCGGAAATATTTCATGCCATGTGTTTCCCTCTGCTGAGCATCCTAACTTTGCCATCTCTTTTCGTGGACTGATTTTGCTATTGACCAATATGTCCTTCCGGTGTTTAATGCGTGACACGAATGTATAGATCTTTTTCCAAACGCCAGAGGAACTGATGTTTTAAACTTGTCGGCAAATACAACATGACCATCCTGTGATGTTTTCTCTACAGTTCTCTACAACTGTTCGAGTCAACCTTACTTCTATCTTTCGACTTAAGTGAGCCTGGTAATTCCTGAGATACCCCATGACACACGGAGCACCAACGATTCTTGAATGGTGACCGTGACATTTGATCAATGCTTCATCGACAGATATGTATTTATGCATGTTGTATTAAGTCATGCTCCTTTCCTATACAACTTTCATAACAGGGGTCACTGTAGTTCCAATGTTACCTTGATGCGACCTTGTGATATGTGTCCGGTTGGTTTATTGTCTATTGCAGTGGTTTTCATGGCAACTGTGACAGCTATTTTGTAATGGATGTTCTGTTGATATATTTGCAGTCACTATGGTTTCCATGATAACTTTATAGCGATCACGTAATAGATGTCCGGTTGGATTTATATGAAAGTTATAGCATATATTTCAACAGTTTTAAAAGAAAGCTTTACTAGCGTTTAATGACCTTCAAAGGCAACGTCGCCTTTGAAATGGGTTGTGCTATGTTGATTACGTATTATGTTTATACAGGAAATACCGCTGCGTAGTTTTGCATACTTCTAGATTCAAGAACGCTACCAAAGTGCACTTAAGTGACTGATTTAGTTTAATTCAAACATGAAATGTCTGCCTTATCGAAGTTAACTCACAGTCGTAAAAAAATATCACAGTAATACCACTGCGCAGTTTTGCTCATTTCTTAAATTTAACAGTGATACCACAGCGTACTTCTGATACAAGAGGAAAAGCATAACCATGCTGTTTTATTAAAGCAAATTTACAAAAGCCAGAGGCGAATAATGTTGAATGACGATTTTTAAAGAAATACCGTTGCTTATTTTTGCATGGTTATTATATTTGAAAGAAATTCCGTAGTGTAGTAACTGTTTCTAAGATAAAGTACCATAGCGTATTAATGCTGTTTTTAAAATTCACAATCCTTCTTATTTTAATGAAAAACGTACCACAAATTTGTGGAAAATGTGCATTTTGCGGCTGTGGAACTGGACGTACCTACTTTTTCGGTACGTTTCAGTCGTCTACAGTATTCCTACAGTAAAACAGTAGCGGTAACCAGCACCCTTGAAAAATTGGTCTGCATTAGGCGGCTACGGTAGCGCGTCGATGTATGGTAGCGGTATTCGAAAGGATATCAAGATATAATTTACATGTCTTGGATGTACTGATGGTTCAATTATTCTCAATAATTGACTTGAATAGAAGGTCTCAACAATTTAATATTGTAATGGATATTGCCAATTAGAATATTAAGCTAATCGGAATTAATTTTCCAACGCTTCAAAGATAATGACTTTGTATTGAAGACAAGTTCATAACTATTGGGAACTTGAAAATCAACTATTTTGAAATTCGATCGTATTTAAACGTACATGCACCTAGTACTACAAATTGCATTTCTGCTTATCCGACCGATCCAGTTAATAAACAACAATCGAAGGATGCATATTGGAACCATCGTACGTAGTGTCAGCAAAGCATGTAATGAATTACGTAATAAGTGCTCCTTCGGAAGGCAATATTTTGCTTCAAATGAAGACTTTAAACAAAGATAATTTTACTATTGTTTCACCAGTTTAAATGCAACATGGCGAAGTTAGCGCCGCTAACAAACCCCGCCTTAGGTCTCTTACTAGAGTTTAAATGAGAGTTAATTTTCTTTAAAAACTTCGAAGAACCCCTTCACAACACCGCCGCCTAATGGAGCACTGTCAAAACATTATTTTGGATACAAGTTTGTCGAAATGTTTGAGAAAACTAATCACCTAATCAAACCCCGGTAGTAAGCATAGACTGCCGTTTGCTTCATTTAAAATGGAGAAGAAAAAGAAAATCTTTTATCTATCTCAAGTCATCATTCGAAGCAAAATGTTGCCTTGCGAAGTAGCTTTTATGACGTAAATTATCACGTGGTATACACACACAGATACGGGTGGTCGGGTGATCGGTAGAGCTCTCCGTTTTCTCGCTGTTGTATGGACTTCTATAATACTTGATATACAGATCGTCATTAAGTTTATGTGTGCATAATGAAGGACAACGTTTTAAGCGATATTCACGACCTCATTTTTGTAGAATCTGAAAACTGTAATTTTCAATCTAATTGTGCAATAATCGAAAGATAAATGTTTATAACTAGATACGAAAATTACGGACACACAAATACCGTAAACTAATGCTAAGAGTAAGTGCACTCATATCCAGTAAGCAAAAACACGTTTTCATAACGCTTAAAAATGATTCGACAACGTGTTTTTTGAAGTCACATGATTCTGTAAAAAAATAAAAGCATTATATAAACATCAAATTGGAATACTTCTTATCCTTTAACGAGTTTATGGTTTGAAAACGTTGTCAAACTACTGCTTAATTGCTTTCAGTTATATGTTATCATATATTTGACACTTCATTAACATACACCTAGTGTCAATATTTTGGGCACTTGTTATCTATAATACATTGAAATTTAACAAACAAAACATGGTTGGATCAATAATGCTTTTATTTAACTGTTTAAAACGACACTGTTATTGGAACTTTCTCGTTTCAGAAGCTGATATAATATTTGCTAATAGACGATGGCAATGGAACAAAATTCCACAGAATGTTCCTCGGAAAAAACATTTGACATAGATGACAAAACGTTGGAAGGAGCATTTGGAATAACCGGAATGATGATGACAGCATTGAATGTCTTTTCATTGACCTACTTGGTACGAATTATCAAACACACAACCGAAAATCAGAAGCATTTTTACAAACAACTTATACTTGTTACAATAAACGACATCATGAGTGGTATTATTTTGTTCTGCCATGTGTTGGTACCAGTGACTAGTGAAACCACTGCAAAAATATGTGGACTTTTGGTCATCGCACAGGTTTCATTCATATGTACGACTCAGGTTAACATTGTTCTGATATGTGTCCAACGATACTTGATTGCCCTCAATGCGCGATACAATTTCAACTGGTCTACGATGCTGGAAGTCAGAGTGTTAGTTATCGGAAATGTCTTGGCTGGTTTAAGCCCTTTGGTATTCTTCCTAGTCAAACTAAACTCGCAACTGTATAATTGCATGAACATTTGCGCGCCAATTGCAGTTTTTACAAGCAGTGAAATTGAACAAATAAGCATGGTAGGGCCGTTAATGTTAGTGCCAGGGACGGTTATTGCTACCATTTTCTCTATTGCAGCAATTCGACTTTTGAGCAAAATTTTGAGAACAATTATTCCAACTGTCGACATAACAGCCTCCCGTGATCAATCAGAAAAAGACGATAAACAAACAGAAAAACATATTATAGTGACATTGCTGTTGATATTGTCAATGTTTGCTCTTTTTGTTTTTCCATTCGTGATCATCATTTTACTTGTAGTAGCGCAAGTCAAAGTATCGGAGACAGTTCTTGGAATGAGTTTGTGCATTAGCTACTTCAATTCCATTTCAAGTCCGATTATTTACATTTGCAGATTATCAAAGTACCGACTTCTACTTCGGGAAGACTGTAGAAAGGCATACAGTGCAATCACGCAGTGTTGTCGTATGGACTGAATCGGTAATATGTACCAAAACAATGGGTCGATTTTACATTAGAATGAAGGTCAGATCATAGCTTCGAGATCGGATATGGCGAATTTTACGAGATGCAACTACAGACGTGCGTCCCTACACATTGGTATTAAAACTTTCGGGTGAAAATGGGGACACGACAGAAAGAAACCTGTATATACTGTTTGTCTGAATTTGTGCATTCTGATCTGTTATATGTATAGTTTCCTTCTAATATTGACATCAAACGCTTATTGAGAAGTCACTTCCGAATCTGTGTAATTTGCCCTTGTTCACAAGCATTCTAAATGCATAGATATATGGTACTGTATGCTCAATTTAATTCACAAGCTGTTGCATTTTGGTAGACTAAGTCTGTCTAAAAGATCAATTGGTACGATTCGCTTCAATTCAAGATTGATAGTGACTGTATTTGTGCTGTTGATTTATTGTTGTGTTTTGTACAAGAAAATATTTGACTCAGAATAGCAATCATGTTTGTACTTAGATAAACAATTTTACATAATTGTTTTGGAACAAATGTGTTTTAAATAATTTAAATGTAGTTCTTTTTTATTTTTATATTGTTTCAGTTGTTTTATTCACCCAAGTCTTACATCGTTATTTTGAAATCTTCTCAGTCTTTCATTTTTTACTTACATCTTTTAAATACTTTCAACCATTTTTAATAGAAAATAACCTTAAATAGATCGAAAATCATATTATCCTTCACTCTAAAAAAACTAGACGTTAATAGGTTCTCAAGTATAATGTTAGTTTGTCCCTTTGAAAAAACGAAAACAAGTTATATCAGCCATATGCAGCCATTTCGCATAATTCCTGTGTATTTCTTTTGTTATTATTGTCTGCTTATGTTTCCTTTAATTCAAAATAAACGTCAACTAGTTGTGAAAAGTTATGTATGGAGAAAAGCTGGTATTGTTTAACCACATTGAATATTGCTTTCATCATAACGATAACACATTTACCATACACTTTACCATACGCAGTGTTATACAAGAATTGGCATTAAAGGTATATATAATCCATTTAGAAATGCAAAAAGTTAGTAATGTGTTTTATAATAAATGCATATTCGAAAAGCATCAATACCTGTTTGACACTTAGAGCGTAGCATCAATCTCCAAACAAAATAGGCTGTAGGGGTAAAGCGATTATTAAACAAGAGTCTACTTTCTAAGAATACAGATGATGGTTTAAACAGTGGTTAGCATCATCAATCTCATGAGGCCTGCAGGAATGAGTCATGCATTCAATGATAGTGAATTGGCAGCAAAGTATTGAGTCATGCATTCCTTGCTAGTGGATTGGCAGCGAAATATTGAGGAATGTATTCCTTAATAGTGGATTTGCAGCTGAGAAATGAGGCTTGTAATCCTTGATAGTGGATTTGCAGCTGAGGAAGGAAGCCTGTATTCCTAGAGGTAGATTTTAAGCCGAGAAATAAGGCTTGTATTCCTTGATAGTAGATTTTCAGCTGAGAAATGTGGCTTATATTCCTCGATAGTGGATTTGCAGCTGACGAATAGGACCTGTGCATTGGCAGTGAAGGAATGACGCATGTACTCCTTAATAGAGGATTGGCAGCGAAAGAATTAGGCCTGTATTCCTTGATGGTGGATAATAAATCATTTCACATTAAATTATGTGGGGATCATTTGGGCTTTAAACGGGCTGTCTCACGCATGATAAGATATCGAAAACAAATAATTGTAAAATACTCACATAAACTTCGATGTGTAAAATGCATTGAAACCTACTAACTGAAGTACCACCTAGTGTACAATTGATTTTAGGCATTTTTACTAATGACCACTCAGTTAAATATATCTATTGGACATGCACAGATGTCATTGAAGTTTTAAATTTTGTACTCAATAATTCTTTTCTTAAAATTGGTAAATGTTTATATAAGCAAACTATTGGAATTCGAATAGGAGCCAATTACGCACCTTTACTTGCAAACCTCTTTTTATACTGCTATGAAAGTGAATATATGTTAAAATTATTTAAGTCTGGAGATCTAGCTCAGTTAAGATAATCCTGTGTTTACAGATAACATTCATTCGATATACCCTTCACAATTGCAATAAATCTAATACATCCGTTTTAAAAGCATCCTATTTAGATTTGCAACTAGAAGTAAAGGAAGATATATTGAGCATCAATCTTTATGATAAACGTGATGATTTTAATTTTAAAATAATTAATTACCCTTCTTTAGATGGTGATGTTCCTATTTCACCATCGTATGGTGTTTTTATTGCACAGTTAATACGATTTGCTAGAATATGTACAGATGTAAAAAATCAGCTCTCACAGTAAACTTATGACGCAAAAACTTCTAAAACAGGGTTTCCGATATTTTAAATTAAGGAAAACTTTCTTTAAATTTGTTAATGGTCATTATAATCTCATATCAAAGTACAATAGTAGTCTTAAATCGCTCATTGCTGATAGTATTGCTCATCCCGATTGTTATGGTGATGTTTTAAAAAAAAATCGTAAAATTAAAATGTTTCCAGCAGGCAGTTGGGCAGATAGACTTAATGAATTACTTGGATTTTATTTAAACCGTGGATATAAAGGCAATATTTTGAAGAGCACTTGCCTTCTTGTATTTGAAGATGAATACCTGAAACAAAATATTGGGTTGAATATAGCATCCTATCATAACTAAACTTTCAGTGCTTTGATTTTTATGGAAAAAAAATGCTAATTCATGCTATCTTTAAAACCGTTTTTGGCGGACACGTGTTGACTGACTCCGAGTGTTTTGGCTGTGACTTAAATTTCTTCAAATATTTTACGTTTTCAAATCATTTGAAGGAGAGAATAGCATATACTAGTCGCTTTTATTTTTAATAATGTTTTTCTTTATTTGTTCCCTGTTTTAGTACAATGATGCTTTTTATTATGAAACTCTATGATCACACAGTTTTAAACCTTTTAAGAAAGACTGTGTGTGAAGCTTTTGGTGTCTAACGATGACTGCATTGTATCTTTGAAAAGTATTTGCATTAGGTACTCTGAATTGTTTCCCTCCGTCTGCAGATAGAGTTGGGATCTCTGATCATTGAAGTACTTGGGGTTTACCTTTTCGTTTTTTATTATTATTTGTTTTATTGATAAGTTTTCTCAAGTTAACTTTGATAAGATTAACTTTTGCGTTTATCTTTATTAAGAATTGTTGGGATAAGAGTGAGGTTTGTGCACATAAACTGGTTTAAACCCCCAGTAAATTTACATTTTACTGACCGTTCCAAGGCGGTACTTAACAATTCTTGATAAACATACCAATTCATACCAATTATATATATATATATATATATATATATATATATATATATATATATATATATATATATATATATATATATATATATATATATATATATATATACACACACATTTTCATTCAAATGCAATTGAATATATATATATATATAAATTGATAATGTAATGTGCTTACATATTGTTCAATGTATTAGAGCATCAGTGTGGTATGTTAAACATAAAAGCAGTAAATGGGTACCGTCTGTCGGCCATCTTGTTTTGTACCCGGCTCAAGAATAGATTGCTTCAATCCGCAGGCGCGTCATGCTGAAAGTCTCGGAGTTGACGGTATCTCCGCACTACCTCCTACCTACCATAAGCCGCCGTCAGAAGGTAGTGCTTCAATTATGCAGTCTTTATATGTATGTTTGTATATCTATAAGAGAGTGGTTAAAGGGAAGATATAACGCATTCCAATTATTATATTTTATTAAAATGATTTCTGAAATCGTACTTATAAACAAATGTGTATTAAAGAAAATATATTTTACTACGGTGTTAGCCTTTTCATTTTTTCAAATCATTTGTCAAGCCGTCAATGGAAACTAGTAGGTTTATCGAACTGTAATTCCTGTAATTTTTGTCTTGCTTATTATCATAATTTAGGAAGACTGTGTGTATAGGCATACAGCAAAGTCCTTATTTACAATTAACGAGACACACACAAAGTCACAAAGCAAAGAAGACAGACTATACACTCCTTTCAAAATATATGTTTTGAAAACGTTGTACTATTCTTGTTTTCGATGTACGTATTAGACAACACATTTTCCATTGTTTCAGAGCTCCAATAAATACTTCTCTTCTCCAATGTTGCTAGCTCCAATAAATTCTTCACCAGTGTTTCATAGCTCCAATAAATTGTTCTCCAATGTTTCATAGCTCCAATAAATTATTCTCTAATGTTTTAGAGCTCCACTAAATGATTATCCAATGTTTCATAGCTCCAATAAATGATTCTCCAATGTTTCAGACCTCCAATAAATTGTTCTCTAATGTTTTATAGCTCCAATAGATTATTCTCCAATGTTTCATAGCTCCAATAAATTATTCTCTTATGTTTAAGAGCCCCAATAAATGATTTTCCAATGTTTCAGATCTCCAATAAATACTTCTCCAATGTTTCAGACCTCCAATAAATACTTCTCCAATGTTTCAGAGCTCCTGGCTGACTATCTGGCCGAGGTGGCAGCAGCTGCACCTAACACACCATTTCTCTACTATGAATATGACGTCGCCTCAGGCGTATACAGTAGGACATTTAAGTATTTGACCTTTAAGCGGCTATTCTCAAGACACTGCTAAATAAAGTCAATTTTTTTTATTAAAAACTTATATTTTAGAGTATGTATGTCGGTCAATTAGCGATTAGATTGATATGTTTACGTGGATTGCTACGGCTGGTTTTATTGCCTAGAGGAGCCAAATTACTTAAACAGTAAAACTACATGAAATGGATATGCGTATGCATATATAAAGATATTGATTTCTCCCTCCTCAGAAAAGTATATCCATTAATTAAACCATGCTAGAAATTCTTATCTTGCCCACGGGCGAAGATAAAATGCCCGTATGGAACTTCTTTTAATGGTCACCAATTGTAGTTACCTCCCTTGTTGAAGACTGTCGTCTGTAGCGCATCATGGAAACCTTGTCTTGTGGCAATATTTAGAACGCTAGTTAATTATTTCTCGTTTCAAATGTCACCAGAAAACAGTTTTAACGCACCTTTCAAGAAATAATGCTTCACTCTTCTAAGAACTATTTAAAGACCGATCAGACCATTTACATACTCTGTATCACTGCGCGAATATCCATGACAACCACGAATTATCGCATATCCGTACGCAATTATTTTCACTAAGCACAAAAGAGTTCCAGCAAAAAAGATACATTTTTACTTAATTTTGTTTAACTGAGGTGGGAGAAAAAGCATCTACCATAGCCGCTCGTGTAAGATAGGTTCATCCCGACCCTCGCGCATGGTGTTTTGTGGAAACTCGGTAAACCTCGTTTCCGCAAAACACCCTACGCTCGGGTCGGAATGAACCTATCTTGCACTCTCGGCCATGGAAGATAATTATAATCATTATCACTGCTTCATTCTTTCTCTCTGCAGTGAATATCTCAAAGCTGTTGAACATGGTAGACGATAGAATTCCAACGTTTTACGGCTTAAAGCACACCACAGCTGACCTTAACTCAGCGCTCAACTGCACTCTGGCCTGCAACAGAAAATATAAAATATTTTATGGAACTGAAACGGTATGATGTGGATTGCATAAGGGCTGATATTCATTATAGGTCTTTATTTGATATAAGAACGATTTTGTTTATCGGAGTACTGGTTATTACGGGCCGCTGCAGCGGTGCGGGCCGCTATATTTAAGACGTGGTGAGTAAAAGGTTTATGGCGACTTAAGAACTTGGTTGAAAATATGTGTCTCTTTTTCCTAAAAAAATCAAGTACTTTTGAGCTGAAAATGTAGACACAGTCAATTTTTCCCTTGAATACATGAGTTGTCGTTCTTACCATAATGATTGTCTCGTCATTAAATAAACGGTGTTACTTTTGACATTAATAATGTTGACACAGTCTATTTTTTTACAGAGTTGTCTTTCGTACGTTTGACAAAAGCGCGCGAGTTTTTGATTTTCGCAACGTTTCTGGCGGGTGGTGCTAAAAGCCGGTATCCGGTATCACCCGGTACCACTTCGATATCGGATTATGTGCTACCGTGATGTTATCAGATGACTAATCTCATTATGACATGACCGCTTTTTATTGCCTTTTAAAGGTATCATTATCGGATAAAGATCTCTGTTGTTGGCGGTATGCTTTAGGTTAAGAAAATAGTTTGAGTTGTTTATGTCTTTTTCCGAGTAAGCAAGAGACATATTGATTTAGTGCTGTCTGTCTGTCACAAAACTTTGTCCCTTGTAAAACTTATAGTTGTACTGAAACCTGGAAGAAGTGTTTAATATAAACTGTAGTTGTGCATAGACTAATGTTTTACCAAAATAGGTCTCTTTGAATTTCTTCATAGCCTTGACTCGACATCAGCCATCACCAAATTCAAAATATTTACATGGTAGATATGTTTGTGGGCCCGCTGTGATACTTTGTATCACAGTTTTTCTTGTAAATAACTGACCTTTATAGTGATTGAAGTAAATGATGTATTACCGTAAGATCAACTTACGTTGAATATTGAATACCAGCCCAAGATTGATATCCAAATGAAGAATATATGTTTTTCATTCGTAATGCAGATGCTGTAAAACCAATATTTCTTACTGTAATATCGAAGAGATATGTATTTTTCCATGGTATCCTCGTGGTGATTAATTAACTTGAGTGAACTCGTAAACTCCGTGTTTCTCTGAATGTTCCAATGCGGATATCCAATCATTTATTGATAAAGCTATTTTCAGTGTGGACATACAACGTGGTTTGTGACGTCACATTTGGTTATTAACAAACAATATTTAGACATTCCGAGCATATGCCCACGATTTTTGAAAAAATATAAATTGCTCAACATATCGCTCAGTAATCGAGTATAGTGTACCATTTTCCCCCTTAGCCTGTGTTATATTTTGTTAAAATTAATATAAAAATAACGCGATAACTTAAACTTAAAGCGATAATCCTATCTGAATCGAGATTTATTTTGCTTCCTGTAATAACCAAATGTGATGTCAGAAATGATGGAAATTATATTTTATTCTTAAAACACGTTTGTCAGTTGTATAATAATATGCAATATATGGATTTTATGCTCTTTCAGCTGTTCTTACCATCCCTCAGTCTTGGCATCCCTGATTGCATCACTTCGGCGTACATGGGCCAGTTCTTCCGCGATGTAAAATATTCCGTCGCCAAGGGTGATTTAAAATCCGCCCAAGCTGCACAGGTAGTGAAGTTATATTCAAAATGCGAACATAACATAAAATCCATTTTAAGGCTCTTAAATAAAAGAGTTATTTGTGCCTTTTTGATAAAATCAAATAAAGCATACATCAAAGTTGAAATCAAACAAGGTAAATCGATCATTGAATGTGAAATATTTAACATACATTGAAGATCTACTTTTCAATAGAATGTGAAATATTTAAGTATATTTTAAGTATATTGAATAAATGTTAAATATTTCAGGGCGCAGCTAGCCCTCTATTCCATCTGTTTGTTCATATTTATGTTAAATACAGTTTATCGATTTAGTGCTATACACTGGGCCCGTTAAAGAGCTTGAACCAGGGTTACGGTCAGCTTGTGCACTATGCTACAAAAACCTAAAATGACTAACGGCATTATCGGAGCAATCGCCGAATGGGCCTTGCCCGTGTGCGAGTATAAATAAGCTTATATACCCCACCCATTAGTATACTAGTACATGTTGTTGTTGTTTTTTTGTAATATCTGCACCGTTTGTTTCTGATTGCAGGTGAAAGCCCTGCAGTTAAAAAACATTCAAAATAAATATGGTAAGTCCTTTCAGACCGCTCGAGTCTTTGCCGATATAATATATAATGGTTATGTCGTGTATATTTTTTTATCTACTAACATTTCATGAAGAAAAGAGTGGGGGTTTTCGGAGGGGGGAGGGGAGGGGGGGGGGGCAGACATTTTGCACCAAATCGACCTCTATCAGGGTTATTACTATTGACTATTGTAGAAAGATTTAAATGATCAAATTTAAACATATTCACTCAAATAAATTCGTTTATTTATGTAATTGCTAAAAATTCACATCTCGATCAAAACTAAAAAAAAATGTGTTGGGTGGGGATGAACAAAATAGGTTTAAATTCGGGTTTGTGTAAACAAAAGAGATATTTTACGTCTTACAAGTTCATTTAGTAATAACTCCTTATCTAATAGCTAAATATTCAATTTTGTTGAAACTTTCACGTAAAAAGTGTTTTGATAACCTTTTTTCAGGCGGAGGCATCACTAGTGCCAAGGCGATGTTTGAACTGATATCCGGTGTCAAGGTCGGAGGTCCTAGGTTACCGTTGCCAACCATGGAATCACGTGACATGCAGCTGATGAAAGCAGACCTTGTTGCTGGCGGATTTATTAAGGAAAGCACTGTGAAAGGAATGTGAAAACTATTTAGTTAAACATTTGTTCCAGAAATTTTTTTGTTATCATGGGCAATGGATCAAGTTGATAAAATGAACACGAATTCAGACAAACTGCCGTGTATAAAGCCTTATACCAGAACATGCTTTTTAATGTTGCATTCTATAAAATGTGAGGGCAAGAAAATGAAGGGAGTATGTGAGGAATGTGTGAGGAAGATAAAAGGAAATCAACTAAATAATTACAATCAATGACGGTCACATATGTTAATCAAGAAAATAATTTGTTTCTCGATATATATTATGTTGAAATGAAGTATACCATTTAAGCTTTTGATTAAGTATTGAGTTCATTGAAGTATTACACAATAAAGAATGATGTTTTGATTAAGTATTAAGTATAAATTGTGGTATTAATTGAAGTATTAGATAATAACCTAAATATCAATTTGATTAAATATTGCTTCATTAATGTATAAATGTGCTTTAGATATATGTACTAAATGCTTCAACGTATTTTGCTGAGTATTTGAATCTCGTGTGGTGTTTGATTATTGATGCTTTATGCACCATAAAGATATATCTGCCATGGATTTTTGGTAATAAAACGTTTAACTTAAATATTGTCTAGTTGTTATTGAAGCTTTAGTGGGTTACTTTTCTATAAATGTTTAGCTTGTATAAAAATAACATTTCTCCCACCTCAGATAAGTAGATAAAAAAATCAACCATGCTAGAAATTTTTATCTTGCCCACGGGCAAAGATAAAACAAGTACCCGTATGGAAATCCTTTTTAATGGTCATCACATTGTTATAATTACCTCCCTTGTTAAAGACTGTCGTCTGTAGCAACATAGAAACCTTGTCTTGTTGCAATATTTAGAATGCTTATTAATTATTTCTCGCTTCAAATGTCACCATAAAAAGTTTTAACGAATCTTTCAAGAAATAATGCTTCACTCTCAGAACTATTTAAAGACCGATTTGACTATTAACATAACCTGAATCACTGCACGTATTAAAAGACTAATTCGTGGAAACTCTTTAACCATATTTTTTACTATATAACCCTATAGGCACTTTCGCTTCAGCCGATTTCTCCAAAGTTGGCAATGCATACGCATTTATTTTCACTACGCACAAAAAAGTACATTTTTACTTAATTGAAGTGGGAGAAAAAAGCATCTATCGTGAAACCTCGTTTCCGCAAAACAACCTACACTCTGGTCGGGATGAACCTATCTTATACTCTCGGCCATGGAAGATACTAATAGTCCGATTCAGCAACAAAAATGCGTGTATTCATTATCTTAGAACACAGAACAGAACATTGATATATACAATGATAAATTGATCATTGTGTTCACTGAAATAGGGAGACTAGAAGGGTGTTAACTACACAGGGAGACTAGAAGGATGTTCTTCAAAGGGAGACTAGAAGGGTGTACTACAAAAGAAGAATAGAAGGGTGCACTACAAAGGGAGACTAGAAAAGTGTATTTCAAAGGGAGACTAGAAGGGTTTTTACAACACAGGGAAACAAGAAGGGGAGATTAGAAGGGTGCACTACAAAGACAGACTAGAAGGGTGTACAACGCAGGAAGACTAGAAGGGGGTACTTAGTATTACACAGGGAGGCTAGTAGGGTGTACTACACAGGGAGACTAGAAGGGTGTTCACTACACAGGAAGACTAGAAGGGTGTACTACACAGGGATACTAGAAGTGTGCACTACAAAGGAAGACTAGAAGGGTGTACACCACCGGAATACTGAAAGGGTGTACTACAAAGGGAGACAAGAAGGGTGTACTTCAAAGGGAGACTAGATAGGTGCACTACAAAGGGAGACAAGAAGGGTGCACTACTAAGGGAGACTATAAGCGTTTTTACTAAAAAGGGAGACTAGAAAATGGTTTATTACAAAGAGAGACTAGAAGGGTTTACTACACAGGGAGACTATATATATCTAAGAAGGGTGTTCACTACAGAGGGAGACAAAAAGGGTGCACTACAAAGGGAGACTAGAAGGGTGTTTACTACAAAAGGAGACTAGAAATGGGGTGTACTACATATGGCGATAAGAAGGGTGCACTACAAAGGGAGACAAGAAGATAGCTTTTACACCATTCCGCTTGGATAAAAAATGACATTCTTATATAAACCTAATAAAAAAATAAAAAATAAATAAAGCCTACCTACCCTACCTATTTTTGAAAAGGATGTTACCCTAACCAAACAAAAAAAATTCTAGGCCTTATCCAAATGTTTCAAGTTTCATTCCATTTCTGAGAAAAACATTCAAAATAATAAAACATAATCGCCATGCTGTCTTTCAGACGTACCAGTGAATGTGTAGTTTGTCTGAATAGGAAGCCTACACAGACAATCAACTTCAAAATGTTGAACTGTTTTTGAAATTCCTTCATGATATAACAAATCAATGAAATAACTTATATATCGAGGGGTGAATGCGAAAAGGTTCTAAGTGACATTAAATAAAGAAGCAGATAGAACCTTTTCGCTTTCACCCCTCGATATGTAAATAATAGTTGGTCTATTGTCTTGAGGCGGTGAATTGTGAAGTCCCGCTCAATGCTACAACTAGTTTATATTCAATGCCGAATTTCATAATTAGACCACCGAAATACAATATACCCAATATTTAAAGCCCAAAATTTTGAGGTTTCAAAAGGGAAATTAAAGTTTTAACTCTCTCTTTTTAACATCATGTGATTCTAATTTTACAATAGTTTGCTTCAGAAGAAGCAGTATTTACATCAGTTCCTTTGATGTTAACCGTTTTAAATTTGTTTTATGGAAACAGAGAAAATTGAGTCCCTTCGGTTGCCTTAGTAGTCCTAGTGACAATATTTATTTTCACTCGCAAACAAAACATGGCGGACCTATTCATAATTGTGTTAAATTATTAAAACGTTACCAGACAAGTAGCTCTAAATTATAGGAAATGATAATGATACATTCTTCGCCTCTTAGGATGAGACATTTTATATTGTTTGGACTACTGCATTTTTCAAGTAAGTTGTACATGTTTTTATTCGCATTTACATACCATTTTATATAAATAAAAAAATGAAATTGATAATTAATTCTGACTTTAAACCGTTTTTAGCAGTATTTCAAGATTACGATGTCATTTTGCCGCACCAGATTTAAGCCGACTTTAAGAGATCACATTCGTTGTTGATAAACCATATTAAAGCTGCACTCTCACAGATTGAGCGTTTTGACAACTTGTTTTGTCTTGTAACGAGCGAATCTTTGCGAAAATCGATGGAAACCAGCTATATAAGACAGCTGACAAAAAATAAGATCGCAAATTTTTATATTTAAGTTCGAAAATTTATGTTTTATGCATTTATCATAAACCGTTAGTAACGGTTTAAGCCATAAAACATTAATTTTAGAACCGAAATATGAACATCTACGATCTGATATTTTGTCAGCAGTCTTATATCATTGGTTTGCAGATATTTACGCAAAAAAAATGCTCTTTCCAAGACAAAAAATAAAAAAAAGTTGTAGAAATGGTAAATCTGTGAGAGTGCAGCTTTCAATGTACAAATCCCAAGTCGTGACGTCTGCACGATGTTGTTCCGAGAAGATTTCTCCGCTTAGCCAAATTCTCCGCTTTTCATCCTTTTTAAGCTCGTATAATTGTAATGACAGCTCTCCTTCCCCATTCATTCCAGCTTCTTGTCCTTTTCCGGATGGTTTTTCTGGAGTATGGATTACCTCCAGCCAGGGTAGATGGACGGTCAACTCCACGCATATCACCGTGGATACGACACTTGCGGCTTATGCAAGCATCGCGAACGAGTTTGAGTGTATAGAAAATGATACATACAATGGAGAATCGGTCTTCGTTGTCAAGTATGAACGTTTTTTTTTGCACTGGTTTCAAAAGTTATTTCTGGGGCTGTATTCAATAAGCAACTTAGATGGAACTTAAATTTAAGATAAGAGTTTAAGTTTTTTGATTGGCCGGTATATTTAGCTAACCAATAGGCTGAGTGGAATCACTGAAGCTTGTCTTAGGATAAGGATAAGATCAATATTAAACAATGACCCTGACCTAATCCGAAAAAAGTATGTTAATATTATTCATTTTTTAAACAGCGCTATGTATGCATGTCCAAGAATTAAAATCTTATATACCGAATATGCAACTTATGTAATGTATGGCTAAGTTTGGGAAACTTATGTTAACAATTATGTAATTTATTACCAAGTTTGAGAAACTTATGTTTAAAATTACGTAATATATGGCCAAGTTTGAGATACTCATGTTAACAATTATGTAATTTAAGCCCAAGTTTGAAACATCATTCTTAATAACTTGTCATTCATGTCCAAGTTTTGGAAACCTTCATAGCTCCTGGTGAATTATGGCTGGTACGTGTATAGTGTGTGTGTACCACGTGATTAATTACGTCATATATAGTACGTCGGAAGGCAAAAAATGCCTAAAATGAAGACTTAAATCAAAGATAACTTTTCATTTACAACACCATTTTAAATGAAACAAATGGAATTTTTCCCTACTTGCCATGTGTGTCTTTTGCGTGTTTAAGAAATTCAATTTATAAGAATTATAGTTCTGTCACATGCCATGTTTTCGTTTGTATATGTGCTTGTATGACTATGAGTTTGTAATGCACTTGTCAATTGTAACCACGGGCCCCCCAGGTCCGGGGGTATACCGGGGATAGCCGAGGAAATGGGCCGTGTTTTTCCCATTCAGGTGGCCTCGCAGTGCCGGGTGAATGCGGTGGTTTTGTCTTCGCACAAAATATAGCGGGGAATGGGCCTTACCTAGGCACCCTGTGGTGCGGGGTCATTTGGCGGGGATTTGACCATCAGGTCGTCCCCGCATGGCGGTGATTTTACCCGGGGTTTGCTGGACCGAAAGTCAAAGTCCCCGCTATTCCCCTGACCTGGGGGGGGGGGGGGGGTACAATTGACTGGTGCATAATTAATATGTTATGCACTGTTCTGCTCTGTACTGTTCAACATTCTGTACTTTATTTGACTGACTATGAAAAAATTCATGTTGCCATTAAGTTGTTTTGGGCTCAACATGATGAACCTTGGTTCCCCGCTTGAATTGCATGCCTTTCTTTGCTATATGGATTCAAAACAAAACGGTTTTCTTGCGTAAAGTAAACTCTCGCCCTACTGAACACACTGCAGCGTTACTATTAAGCAATTTGCGTGTATACCAATACCTAATGATAGTTAAGAGTGTAAGCATTTTTACCAATCTATGTGTGAGCTACGTTGACGGTATGCTTGATTGAGCATTTATTGATATCAAACTATTACCCTTACAGAACATTCAGATTTATGAAACGGGCATCCATGCTTATATTTTCCAGATCAACGACCACTTTTAAGCCTTTTGCTCTGAGTGACATCTATGCTTCCTGGATGTGTCTGCGTGTCGTGGAAGCCAGGGCAGACGCATATTACGTCTACTTTAATTCACGTATGACCTCTCTCGTTCCTTTATTAAATAATATTTAGAAGAATTTACATGCGTGGTTATTTTCATAAAGAATTTGTTAAACAAGTCTTTTTTTTAAATTTGATAAAATCGAGCCACGGCGAAATTTTGCTAGTAATCGTAACGAGTTGGATAAAGTTCATAGAAGAAGAAAAAAGTTTGTTTAAAGAAATATACATGTACTTAACAATACATATATGAAATAGGTCAACATGACCTATGAATACTGCGATTTGATGGGAATGAACTCCTGCTTTGATGTCATTTGACCTGTACATAATTTAGTGGCATTTAACCTATAATAAAAAAATTCTTCAGATTTATCAAAGGGGTCACTCCTTTCGAGATTTTCTGACATTGTTAAGTACAGTAATTCATAGTTATTTTATGCTAGATAGTTGTTAGGAGTGACCCCTTTAATAAATCTGAAGAAAAACATATTTTAGGTGAAATGTCACTAAATTTTGTACAGGTCAAATGACACCAAAACAGGAGTCCATTCCCATCAAATCACTGTGCCTAAGGTCAAATTAATGTAATGCAATGGCTTATTGCTTACTGTATCTATAGAATTAAACAATGTTTTCTAAAAACATGCATCAATTATGAATTTTATCTATACTGTATGACCGCAAATGTGATATTTTGTTTATATTCATAACAATTTTTTGTAGGATTTACAGCGCTATTTAAATACAATTTCGATATATATGTAGCTTGCACTTTTTGAACGCGCTTCAATTATGACGTCACATCAAAAGTTATTGAAATAGTGATACATGTGTTTAAAGCTTCACTCTCACAGATATACCATTTTTACAACTTTTTTTATTTTTTTGTCTTGGAAAGAGCAATTTTTGCATAAATATCTGCAAACCAATGATATAAGTTTGCTGAAAAAAATCAGATCGGAGATTTTCATATTTCCATTCGAAAATTAATGTTTTATGGCTTAAACCGTTACTTACGGTTTAAGAAAAATGCATAAAACATCATATTTTTTAACTTAAATATAAAAATATGCGATCTAAATTTTTTCAGCAGTCTTATATAACTGGTTTCCATGGTTTTTCGTAAAAATTGGCTCGTTCCAAGACAAAAAATGAAAAAAGTTTTCAAAAGGTTCAATCTGTGAGAGTGCAGCTTTAAAGGATATATTGTTTCTTGATAGCGACGTCAATTTCGCTATAAAGAAAAGTAAAGCACTTTCTAATCTTGGAGATATTCTGTTGTGTTTTATATATGTGTCCACAAACGTCACGCACAAAAGCATAGAAAACCCATATACATTGTATGTAAAAAAGACCAATATTTTGGTGTTAACTTCAGTATAAACTGTTTCATATTCAGAAGTGAAGATCTGTAGTATTTTATTGTTTATGTGATATTTTCATTACCTCCGATTTCATGTCTTTTTAATGGTATTGAAACTTCTATTTGTCTTTGTACTTTAATTTTACAGTGGAAGAAGATTATTATTCTGGCCAACGGATACACGGGTACAAGGTGACTGACACCATCGCGGCTGTGAACGTTTGTACAGAGGCGGTCCCAGACGAATTGTTCGAGCCTTTCATCCGTAATGGTAGGTGAGCGTGTGTAGAGAGGCGGTCCTAGATAAAGTATTCAAACCTAACATCAGAGGAGGTGGGTGAAAGTGTGTAGAGAGGCGGTCCTAGACACAGTATTCAAACCTAACATCAGCGGAGGTGGGTGAGTGTGTGGAGAGGCGGTCATAGACACAATATTCAAACCTAACATCAGAGGAGGTGGGTGAGTGAGTGTAGAGAGGCGGTCCTAGAGTCAGTATTCAAACCTAATACCAGAGGAGGTGGGTGAGTGTGTGCGTGTGTAAAGAGGCGGTCCTAAAGTCAGTATTCAAACCTAACATCAGAGGAGGTGGGTGAGTGTGTGAAGAGAGGCGGTCTTAGACACAGTATTCAAACCTAATACCAGAGGAGGTTGGTGAGCGTGTGTAAAGAGGCGGTCCTAGACACAGTATTCAAACCTAACACCAGAGGAGGTGGGTGAGTGTGTGTAAAGAGGCGGTCCTAGACACAGTATTCAAACCTAACATCAGAGGAGGTGGGTGAGTGTGTGTAGAGAGGCGGTCCTAGACACCGTACCTTACATCAGAGGAGGTGGGTGAGTGTGTGTAGTGAAGCGGTCCTAGAGTCAGTATTCAAACCTAACATCAGAGGAGGTGGGTGAAAGAGTGTAGAGAGGCGGTCCTAGACACAGTATTCAAATCTAATACCAGAGGAGGTGGGTGAAAGAGTGTAGAGAGGCGGTCCTAGACACCGTACCTAACATCAGAGGAGGTGGGTGAAAGTGTGTAGAGAGGCGGTCCTAGACACAGTATTCAAACCTAACATCAGAGGAGGTGGGTGAGTGTGTGTAGAGAGGCGGTCCTAGAGTCAGTATTCAAACCTAATACCAGAGGAGGTGGGTGAGTGTGTGCGTGTGTAAAGAGGCGGTCCTAAAGTCAGTATTCAAACCTAACATCAGAGGAGGTGGGTTAACGTGTGTAAAGAGGCGGTCCTAGAGTCAGTATTCAAACCTAACATCAGAGGAGGTGGGTTAACGTGTGTAAAGAGGCGGTCCTAGACACAGTATTTAAACCTTACATCAGAGGAGGTGGGTGAACGTGTGTAAAGAGGCCGTCCTAGAGTCAGTATTCAAACCTTACATCAGAGGAGGTGGGTTAACGTGTGTAAAGAGGCGGTCCTAGAGTCAGTATTCAAACCTAACATCAGAGGAGGTGGGTTAACGTGTGTAAAGAGGCGGTCCTAGAGTCAGTATTCAAACCTAACATCAGAGGAGGTGGGTTAACGTGTGTAAAGAGGCGGTCCTAGAGTCAGTATTCAAACCTAACATCAGAGGAGGTGGGTTAACGTGTGTAAAGATGCGGTTCTAGAGTCAGTATTCAAACCTAACATCAGAGGAGGTTGGTTAACGTGTGTAAAGAGGCGGTCCTAGAGTCAGTATTCAAACCTAACATCAGAGGAGGTGGGTTAACGTGTGTAAAGAGGCGGTCCTAGAGTCAGTATTCAAACCTAACATCAGAGGAGGTGGGTTAACGTGTGTAAAGAGGCGGTCCTAGAGTCAGTATTCAAACCTAACATCAGAGGAGGTGGGTGAAAGTGTGTAGAGAGGCGGTCCTAGACACAGTATTTAAACCTTACATCAGAGGAGGTGGGTGAAAGTGTGTAGAGAGGCGGTCCTAGACACAGTATTTAAACCTTACATCAGAGGAGGTGGGTGAAGGTGTGTAGAGAGGCGGTCCTAGACACAGTATTTAAACCTTACAACAGAGGAGGTGGGTGAACGTATGTAGAGAGGTATTTACACCTTACATCAGAGGGGGTGGGTGATAGTGTGTAGAGAGGCGGTCCTAGACACAATATTCAAACCTAACATCAGAGGAGGTGGGTTAACGTGTGTAAAGAGGCGGTCCTAGAGTCAGTATTCAAACCTAACATCAGAGGAGGTGGGTTAACGTGTGTAAAGAGGCGGTCCTAGAGTCAGTATTCAAACCTAACATCAGAGGAGGTGGGTGAAAAGTGTGTAGAGAGGCGGTTTTAGACACAATATTCAAAACTTACATCAGAGGAGGTGGGTAAAAGTGTGTAGAGAGGCGGTCCTAGACACAGTATTTAAACCTTTTATTAGAGGAGGTGGGTGAACGTGTGTAGAGAGGCGGTCCTTGACACAGTATTTAAACCTTATATCAGAGGGGGTGGGTGATAGTGTGTAGAGAGGCGGTCCTAGACACAATATTCAAACCTACCATCAGAGGAGGTGGTGAACGTGTGTAGAGAGGCGGTCCTAAACACAGTATTTAAACCTAACATCAGAGGAGGTGGGTGAACGTGTGTAGAGAGGCGGTCCTGGACACAATATTCAAACCTAACATCAGAGGAGGTGGGTGAACGTGTGTAGTGAGGCGATCCTTGATAAAGCGTTCAAGCCATACATCAGAGGAGGTGGGTGGTAGTGTGTAGAGATGCTGTCCCAGATTAAGTGTTCGAGCCTTTTATGAGAGAGAATGGGTGAACCTGTGTGTTTTTCTTTGTTTTAATTTTTCATTCGGAGCAAAATGTTGCCTTCCGACGTAGCATTTATGACGCACATGCTGAACAACAAGGTTATTAACAATCTAGTTTCTCGGTTATAGGTACAGAAACAACTGGAGATGACCAATGCCCGGACCCGCTCCTCGGGTACTACTTTTTCAACTACATCACAAGTTCTAGCACAGTGGACTGTTCGTCAAACTACACAGGGTTCATAGCATCATGTGAGGACCAAAACAAAACCAAGCTCCAAGTCAATACCACTTCCGACTGTACGGCAAACCCTTTTTCGACGAGTACGTGCGTTGGTTCTTATTGTTGTTTTTAACAAAATTGATGTGCATTTAAATACAGATTTTAATCGGTTGTTATGGCAGTAGCTTGTACACTTTTTTATAGTAAGGCATCCCGGACGGGTTAAATCATCAAACTATCGGCTCGGGTGTTTGTGATTTTGATATGTGTTCAACAGACGGTCGAGTAGGTTACCTCTGTTTACTCCGCATTCGGAACTCCTCGGCCATTTTTATCGAAAACAACCTCGGATGTATGCCGGTACATCAGTTGAAGTAGTTCCTATTTTTAGCTCACCTGTCACATAGTGACAAGGTGAGCTTTTGTGATCACAATTTGTCCGGCGTCCGTCCGTCGTCCGTCCGTCCGTCCGTAAACTTTTACTTTAAACGACATCTCCTCATAAACCACTTAGCCAATTTCATCCAAACTTCACAGGAATGTTCCTTGGGTGGTCCCCTTTGAAAATTGTTCAAAGAATTGAATTCCATGCAGAACTCTGATTGCCAGGGCAATGGAAAGGAAAAACTTTAAAAATCTTCTTCTCCCAAACCACAAGGCTTAGGCCGTTGATATATGGTAGGTAGGATCACCAAATGGTCCTCTACCAAGATTGTTCAAATTATGGCCCTTGGGTCAAAATTGGCCCCGCCCTGGGGGGTCATGGGTTTTCTCTATATGTTTATAGTGAAAACTTAAAAAATCTTCTCCTCTGAACTTACTTGGCCTAGAGCTTAGATATTTGTCATGATTCATCGTCTAGTGGACCTCTATAGAGTTTGTTCAAATTATGGCCCTGGGGTCAAAATTGGCCCCGCCCCGGGGGGTCATGGGTATGCTCTATATGTTTATAGTTAAAACTTCAAAAATCTTCTCCTCTGAACTTACTTGGACTAGAGCTTAGATATTTGTCATGATTCATCGTCTAGTGGACCTCTACAAAGTTTGTTCAAATTATGGCCCTGGGGTCAAAATTGGCCCCGCCCCGGTGGGTCATGGGTATGCTCTATATGTTTATAGTTAAAACTTCAAAAATCTTCTCCTCTGAACTTACTTGGACTAGAGCTTAGATATTTGGCATGATTCATTGTCTGGTGGACCTTTACAAAGATTGTTCAAATTATAGCCTTGGGGTCAAAATTGGCCCCGCCCCGGGGGGTCATGGGTTTTCTCTATATGTTTGTAGTGAAAACTTCAAAAATCTTCTCCTTTGAACTTACTTGGACTAGAGCTTAGATATTTGGCATGATTCATCGTCTGGTGGACCTCTACAAAGATTGTTCAAATTATGGCCTTGGGGTCAAAATTGGCCCCGCTCCGGGGGGTCATGGGTATACTTGATATGTTTATAGTTAAAACTTCAAAAATCTTCCTCTCTTAACTTACTTGGACTAGAGCTTAGATATTTGGCATGATTCATCGTCTAGTGGACCTCTACAAAGATTGTTCAAATTATGGCCTTGGGGTCAAAATTGGCCCCGCCCCTGGGTGTTCATGGGTTTTCTCTATATGTTTGTAGTGAAAACTTCAAAAATCTTCTCCTTTGAACTTACTTGGACTAGAGCTTAGATATTTGGCATGATTCATCGTCTGGTGGACCTCTACAAAGATTGTTCAAATTATGGCCCTGTGGTCAAAATTGGCCCCGCCCCTGGGTGTTCATGGGTTTTCTCTATATGTTTATATTGAAAAAAATCAAAATTCTCCTCTGAACTTAGTTGCTTGGAGCTTTGATATTTGGCTTGATTCATCGTCTAGTGGACCTCTACAAAGATTGTTCAAATTATGGCCTTGGGGTCAAAATTGGCCCCGCCCAGGGGGGTTAAGGTATTCTCTATATGTTTACAGTTAAAACTTCAAAAATCTTCTCCTCTGAACTTACTTGGACTAGAGCTTAGATATTTGGCATGATTTCTCGTCTAGTGGACCTCTACAAAGATTGTTCAAATTATGGCCTTGGGGTCAAAATTGGCCCCACCCCCTTCGGGGGTCATGGGTTTTCTCTATATGTTTATAGTGAAAACTTCAAAAATCATCTCCTCTGAACTTAGTGGCTTAGAGCTTAGATATTTGGCATGATTCCTCGTCTAGTGGACCTCTACAAAGATTGTTCAAATTATGGCCCTGGGGTCAAAATTGGCCACACCCCGGGGCTGATGGGTTTTCTCTATATGTGTTATAGTGAAAACTAAAAAAAATCTTCTCCGAACTCACAAAGACAAGTAACGTCTTAATTTAAACTGGATAACATATTTAGTACACATACCAATTTTCAATATGGGCCACATACAACAATTAATAACAAATATACATATATAGATACACACGTAAAATCAAGTAGTGACAAGAGCTTAGATATTTGGCATGATATATCATCTAGTTGACTTGTACCAATATTGTTCAATCTTTGGCCCTGGGGTCAAAAAATGGCCCCACCCGGGCGGTCATGGGTTTTCTTATATATGTATATGATGAAAACTTATAAAATCTTGTCTTGTCACTTAAATATCTTTTCCTCTGAAAGTAAAGGTCAGAATGACTCCATACTTGATATGTAGCATCCTTACATGGTCCTCTCTCAACTTTGTTCAAATGGTTTTGTTTGGCCCCATTTAGGGGTCACCAGAGCAAAAAATAGAAAAACCTTTAAACAACTTGATCTTATTAACTGCTTGATGGATCTTCAAGTCTGAAGCATCCTAGCATGGGCCTCTGTCAGGTCTATTCAAATAATTTTGTTTGGCCCCTTTTAAGGGCCACCAGAGCTAGAATTAGTAAAAAAAACTTAACATTTTCTTCGCATGAACCCCTTGATAGATATTCAGCAAATTTGGTTTGGAGTGTCCTTGCATGGACCTCTCTTAAATTTGTTCACATAATTTTGTTTGGCCCGGTTGCCATGGCAACCTAAAGGAAAATGTCAACAATTGGTTATAATCATCTTCTTCTCCTAAACCGCTTTGACAATTTTGATGAAACATCATAGGAATGATCCTTGGTTGGTGTTTTTTCAAAATTGTTCAAAGAAATTAATTCCATGTAGAACTCTGGTTGACATGGCAACCTAAAGGAAAAGTGTCAACAATTGGTTACAATCATCTTCTTCTCCTAAATCGCTTGGACAATTTTGATGAAACTTCATAGGAATGATCCTTGGTTGGTGCTTTTTCAAAATTGTTCAAAAAAATTAATTCCATGCAGAACTCTGGTTGCCATGGCAACCTGAAGGAAAATATAGGCTGTCGTGTCCGCGCTGTGACTTACTCTTATATGGACAGATTTTAATATGACTTGCCATATGTTTTCGACATACCAAGACAACGTGTCGTGTGCAAGACCCATGTCCCTACCTCTAAGGTGAAAGATACACTAAGTGTTTATTCACAATGGAATGCTGAATATGAGGACATAAAGAGTGTTGGCTGTCATTTAGTATGATTGGTTGTTTTTTTCTATGCTCAGAGGCAATTTAATATAACTTGCAATATGTATTTGACACATAAAGGCAAGATCAACTTTTTATGTACTTGTTCATAGATCAATGTCACATTGGGGGGCATTTGTCACATACTTTGACAGCTCTTGTTCAATATTCTTTGAGAAACAAGCTATATTAATAACAAAGGTTAAACTCTTTTACTCAGGTGAGCGATTTAGGGCCATCATGGCCCTCTTGTTTTAATTATATCATGAATTAAATGTAGTGTTTTAGAGTTGTATTTATCGATCTAAGTTTTAATTGATTGCCAGTGAAGTGTAGTATTACAAACATAATAAAGATTCCCAAGAGTAATGTCACAAAGTTTAACTGCTAAAATTACAACGCGATCTACTTGCAGCGGACTTAAACGTACCACTTTTTGAGTATGTAAACCGTCCAAATACATCCGAGGTTGTTTTCGATAAAAATGGTCGAGGAGCTCCGAATGTTTATTCCGGTATCCTCCAAAACGAATGTCCCCACTTTATCGTAACTTCGTACCACCAAGAGTACACCATATAATTTATCTTTGATTAGTTAATAATTCGTTTCACAAATGTTGAACAATATTAAATGTTTGAGTTTATTACAACATGTAGTTCTCCTTTATCAACTAAGTTAATCACCGGCTCTAATACTAGTTTAGCAAAAACAAACCTTACGCGGATCTGTTCGAACTGCGTGAACAACTGTATCTCTGTAGCTACAATAAAATATAATAATTGCAATGACTTTGATAACATGTCTGTAAGTTTACTTCATCCTTGTTTTTCTTTTTTTTCAGCGGATGGTCAGCTGGGCTGTTTATTCAGCTTTAATACAAGTACGGACGGGAATAACATCATTCTGATGTTGTACAATAAAGACAGTGGTGCAACATCACCCTTCTTTTGTATGGTAAGACATACATTTGCTAGCTAATGTTGCATTTATATGACATGAAAAAACCCTAGGGCAAATGCTAGCTTAAGTTATTGGGCGGAAACCAATGGTTAGCCATATATTCCATAGACTATTTGTGATAAAAGTAGGTGTGTATGTAGCGCATGTAAAGAGCCAACTTGGAATTGCTTTTGAGAGGGGCAGGTCAAGGTCACTGTAATTTAAAATGGGAAAATGGTTTTCTGTCCAAAACTTTAAGTTAGAATGGATGGATACTAATGAAAGCTGTTATGTATGTAGCTTATATGAAGAGCTAGCTTGGGATTGCTTTTGAGGGGGATGGGGTTACGGTCAAGGTCAAGGTCACTATTACTGAATAGAAAAATAGTTTTCGCCCAATAACTTAAGTAAGAATTGATGGATATAAATGAAATATGAAATGTAGATAGAACGTGAAGAGAAAGCTAAGAAATAAACTAAGCTAGCATTGATGGGTAGTAATGAAAGTAAATAAAAAAAATGTGAAGGAGGCTTATGTGAAGAGTACGGTTTTGCTTTAGAGGGGGCCAGGTTTAAGGCAAGGTCACTGTAACAACAAATTGAAAAATGGTTTCTGCAAAATTACTTTAGGCTGCTACTTAGTCCTTACTCAAACAAGAAATTAATTAGCTATACTTTCTGACTGCCCATATAAAAAAACTTGTCTCGTTGCATTTCGGCGTTCTATATTTTATTTTTTGCGCGAACTCAAATTCTCTCATAAGTTCTTTCTTACTTGTCTTCATTCTATATTTTGTTTGAAAAGAATCACATTGTTCAATTAAAAAATAGTATGTATAGAAAATACATATAGAGTTAAAAAAGTTCGATAGAAACTCCTGTGGATCGACCATGGAAGTCTTAGAAAACGTCATCAAGAAAAAAAAGAAAAAAACATTTTGATAAAGTTATTTAAAATATGTAAAACTGTATATTAGATATGTAGTGTTGTTATGCAATAGGTACTAAATTCTTGCTTCACCCATCTAGGTGATTGACAACCTAAACAACGACACTAAAACGTCCGCCAGTGTATCCCCGTCCCTGTGTGCTTCCGGTCAAACTGCGTCCGCCGTCCCAACATCCGGGTTCAGGCTCGAATTGTCGGCTAATGGTGAGTGATCTTATTTCTTTTTTTTTCTCATTGAATTTGAACATAGATAACTTATATAATGATACCTAAATAACAAACACTTTCAATAGCAGAAATCAGAACACATCAATGCTGTTTCCTATTTTTTTGAAAATCAAAACACACACGCGCACGCGCGCGCATGCTTTTCCTGTATGGTTTTGTTAAGTAAAAAGTATTCTTCTATACTAATAATATGCGTTTTGGTTCTGGATGCAATCGAATCGAGGATTAATTTTAAAATTATACTTTCAATACATTCCATTTAAGATTCAGTCTCACTTAAAGGTGACAATAGCATACAGCAAAATGTCAAAATTTCAACAACAGTATTTACATTATCTGTATTGCTTGCAATGATAATAAGTATATATCCGATCATTTGGCAAAATTTTATGAGTACAAGTGTTCTGAAACTAAATATATAGCCATTTTTAGGTAGCCACTGTCGAGTTTCTTGCAGTAATTTTCGAGTCACACCTTCAAAAAACAAATACAAAGTAAACCACTGTTACTTATTAAATGAGTGTCATTTTGTGTCAAATTCTGAAACTAGATATATATTCTGAAATGAATCAAAATACTTTATGTTTATTTATTGTGTATTTTGATGAAATTGGCAAAAAAACGAACTCGTTTATTCTATTTTTCTAATTTTAATTTGAAATTCTAACTGTAACATAACAATAGTAAATCAAACAAACATGTTTAAATCATATCAGTAGCTTTTTTGATACATCAAATCATTTCATTTTAACATGTTAAACATGGATTATGTTGTCAATAAACAATCAATTTCTATTTGATTTAAAAAATTGTCCCGTAAATTACAAGAAAATGTATCGTAAATTATCTTAATAAGATATCTCATTTGAACATCATATAATGAATTTAAACATGTATATATATATATACATAAACATTAAACTAGAGGCTAGGGTGTATCATGTTTAACATACATACTATATATACCTGGTTAACATATGACTAGATACATAACATGATATAACATTTTGCGTTGTAAGCAATTACAAACAGGTTTTGAACATTAACTATTAAACATTAACAACACAAGATTTTTCACGAACTTGTCAATATTGTAGTACAAAAAGATAGATATGATTCACAAACTCTTGAAAGAGTTTGTGAATCATATCTATCTTTTTGTACTACAATATGTCCTTCAGCAATCTGACATTGTTTTGTCTGAGAGTTAAGTATTTCAAATAGGCATTGAATGTGGGGATAGTGTCTCTATAATTGTGTGTTTAGTTTCGATATGGATACCGAAAATCTATTTCTTTTTTAAGAACGATATTGGGGGATGACGTCACACAGCGCGAGCTTTTATATTGAGGTTCGACAGGGTTGTCTTTAACACTAGACCTACTACACGAAGTTTATGACTTATCGTCAATCAGGAAATACAATGCCAAATACATATAAAGTAAATAAATTGACGATGCCATTGTTTTTGTGTTGTGCAGCATTTGATATGAAAACGAAGCAAAAATGAAGCAGATTCGTACTTTTGCAAATTCAGACATATTAGTAGTTCGGATAGGCCGAAAATACACATACGAATACTTCGGAGAAGGATAAAATTTAATGCATGATTTATATTTAAATAGCATTTAAATATTTGTATATTGATTTGATGATGTTAACTGTGTTCTTTTAAAAAATCCGAATATTTAGGCTCTGAATGCATGTTTTCGGACGTCGTTCATGTCCTCATTTCGTTCTGAATATCATATTATAATTAATTTTGTTTTGTTTAATTCTTTTTTCCATTTTGGTTAGTATCGGTCCCAACATTACTATATCAAAATTTCATGTACTTATGTTCATTAATTCCGACAGTATTTTAAGAAAACTTCAAAATTGATCCGGAATTAGGCAACTGCCCAGTAAGATTTTCTAGAAAAGGTTTTCTTTTTAATTTGTTTATCTCTAGAGTGTAATTTTGTGTAATATGTAACTTCCCCGTTTAAAACTTTATCTTATTTATCGCATTTTAGCAATATTCCATTTCGATTTTATAGTGTAACGTTTGGATTTCGATGTTTAAGCTGCATTTATTAAACATAATACCATACAATAAACACGATTACATGAACTTTATCTTTTACTTAAATAGTATTTTTAACATTTTTTGTACTTAGAAACAATTCCTGTTTTTAGACTGTACTATGAATTTTGTATTCATATATGATTTTTTATACTACTTATGATTTTATGACTACTTGATTTGCATACAAAAACTTTTTTTTATTTTCAGAAACATGTAAGCAAACAATGGTTCCATTGTCGACCACACCAAGCACGGTATCTTCTGGAAAGGGGATGTTTGCTTTCTTGCACACGATTTTCTTTGGACTTTGTGTTTATTGTTTTATTCCCATTTTGTTTTAGCAATCATACCACATATTAAACCATCGTTACTGTTTCCACGGATTCATATATATATATTTCTTGTTTGTGAATTTGTGTTCTATGTCTTTGGCGTTGCCCATTGCCACTAAACCGGGTTTATGTTTAAACTTTTTGCTACTGAGCATGTTTCTGTAGCTTTTTGCATATATATTAAGTTCAGCAGTTATTTCGTATTTTCCATTAAAAAGATTACTGGGTATGTCTACAAGGTAGAATTCATTCCTTGTGCATGATTGGCTAGTCGGCGTTATCACGTGATATTACCGAGATAGGTGTGTCACCCGATAAGAATAAGCCTTTGTAGCTCAGTGAGAAAGACGCTGGACTTCAATTTTGGCGACGCGGGTTCAAACCCGATCTCCGACCTATTGTGTGTTTTTTTTCCATTTTGGTACTTTTTTAACAATTATGATATCAAAGCGTAACACATTCTATTAGATAATTGTCCTGAGATTCGTTACAGAAAAAAACTGTTTTTGGTGCCAATCTGTGACACAGTCCCTTTAAACTAACAACCCGAAACGTTTACGGGCAGTATGTTTAGTTATAAACCTGTTCTAAATGTTGCTATAGAGTTGATGAGGTATATTGACAATATGAAATGACTTAACTGTCGACACATCATTTTCAGCACAAGCATAGTATTATGTCGTGACTTTGACCTTTGATCTGCTGATCTAAACTGTACACATTATAGATCATGGTGTGGTCTCAATATTCCGTACTTTCAAGACTTCCACCAAAGTAAATGGCTTGAATGTTAGGAGGCCAGCAATTGGCAATGATCACTATACTGGACCTGTCTAAAGAAGGGAGAAAATGCTGATACTGCTCAAACATATCCCAAAAAGTGAATCACAAACAACTACCGTGAGACAACTGTCCTCTTGCCTTTGAGGATACACAATCTGATCATACGGAGGTGAGCAATATAATAATAATATTGCTCACCAGACCCCGCGAAAATGAGCTGCTGTTCAAAAACCAACAATCATTTCAGGACTGTCCGCATTGTATGAAAGATTGTCTCTTAAATTGTCATAGCACTACATTGTAGTGCTTACACTTTCCTACATAACAATACATACAATGTCAAAATGAAATAAAATGTTAATCGTTTACTTCTTAATCGTATGCAAACGCCATATATATTGTTTTTGTTTGCAATGACTTGAATGACTCATCTAAAATGCTGACTAATATATGTTCAACACCAGTCCTGTACCATGCAAAGTAAGAGCACGACAAGTAATTGCCAACGCTCGTCTAGCAAGGGGTATAGCGAACTTGTCTTTCAAGGACTATAGCAAATTTAACATTCAATTATGTTAGAGTTATTTGTCATGCTACACATTTATCTAATGGCACATGTAACATGTGTACTCATTTGCATGTGAATATTCGGAATATTATTCATATTATGTCCAAAGAAGATTCAAACATATATCAGTCATTATATAAGCGAGAGTATTGAACTTTGTTATAACTGAGAATATTGTTACTTCTAAAATGTATACTAAGTTTCATTTGAATAATTTAAATGGTTATTGGGTTATGACTAAGTTCACCATAACCTTTGTCAGAAATAAATGGAGCATAAACAGTTATCTAGGCCAGAGTTTCCAGACATAAACACATGTGCATGTTGTCGCTTCGTTTCATGTGAGTAACTTTAATAGTGAGTGAGTAACGGCCAAGGTTACTTTTGTGCATGCTATTTTCCCGAAGCTACATGTGCGTACGTATTTGTCATTGGAAGCATCTGGTTCGTATTCAGTAATGAGCAATCCAAACTGGTTATATGTTTATTAGGTTCCAGTTAAAAGATTTGCCTCCTGGAAAGATTAAACAAATTGCCTTGAAAAAAAACAACACTTTTATCTTGAAGTTTCTTAGACAACAAGCACTCCATTAGCTTATATTACAATAGAAACTAAATGATAAGGTAATATACATTCTCTAGGTCCATATCTGACAAGAAATTGGATTTTTCTTAGTTAATAGTGTTTTCCAGAGTTCATCCTTATTATCATTATAAGAAGCTCCATGCGCTAAATTTTTTGTTTTGTTAACTTTTTGTTGTTGTTTTCTTTTTCAGTCTGAAATACTTTTCCTTGACAGTTTGACGCCTAACGTAGAATTAATACGGGATGGTCTTGGTTTTTAAAAAAATCAAAAACTGATGTAGCTAATGGAATTGAATGATATAAGAAATGGAACCATCAAAGATTTTTAACCATAATAGTGTTTAAATTGCATATTGAACACCATGTCAGTACTAAGCTCCAATGAATATGTTGAATGGTTTGTGAGTTACAGCCAATATTAATGTTTTGGTTATTGTATCAGACATTTATTAACATTATAATGGTTATAATTGGATAATCACTTAGGGAAATATGACGCTAAAATCGATATAAAATTGTGAATATTTTTATTTTTGACATGTGTAAAAACAACTAGAGCTGTCACAGGAGTGACGAATACCCCCAAATGCCGCCTGGACACAGAAATGGCAAACCATTCCTTTGAAAAGAGGCCATAACTCCAAGGTTACTGCACACTGCATCTTCTTTTATCATGCGTGTATTGTTTTATTTAAATATAATGAGTAATTTAGAAGTTACACTGCTGACAATAAAAACTAGCTGATGCTCTAGCTGATCTCTTCTGGAATAAGACATCTAGAGCATTCAAGGGCTTTTCTTCCAGCACGATCATCATCAAATTTTACAAGTACATATTTGGGCTTGAATGCATCCTTATCCACCTGGGAATAAATCCCGGGACTGTTCCTGTAGCCGAATTAACAAGTCCATCTGACAGGTCAATATTTGTAGTAAGCACTACTGTGGCAAATATGCCATACTTAAGTTCTGCTGGTATTCCACTGGCATCTGGTTCAAATATTGCATGCTGGATTTGTTTTGTTTGTTCATCTTTCCAAGTGTCAATTACTTTTAAGGTAAATATTTGCTCATTTAGTTTTTAAAGGATCTGTGAATTGTGAATTCTTCAACTGGTTACTTGTGAACATGTTAGTACTGTATACTGGATATTGTTCTGATGAAACTGACACAATTCTTGATTGTAGTAATAATGATTGAAATCAATGGCATAAGCATGGAAATTCCAAAAACCAGGTTTTTATTTCATATATTAACACAAATGGTTTCAAAGCAACAGGTTGAACTTTTTCAGATTTCACTGTAGTGAATTCAACGGTATCACACTGGATACAATAAAATGATCACTGTAATATGTTGGATTGATGTCAGTACTTGTTTTTCAGATCAGCTGCTGAAAGTGTCACAAACAATGTAAAGGGCCCCAACTGTCGAATCATACCAAGAAGGTCATAAAACATTTTGTTATAGAATGCTGGAGATCCACGACGTTTCTGCATGAAATGTATTCCCAAGTCTGTTCGTGCAAATTCTGCAGCTCTGGTTTTCAAGTCACCAGCACTGATGTGTTGCTGTTTTCCTTTTCGTAGACTCAGACTTATACTGTCATATACTTCTTTTGCTTCCACTCGATACTGTGCATAGAAGATGTAATCAATGTTTTTAGCAAAGCGACCATCACAGTTTAGAAGTCTAGCTTGAAAGTACTTCTTCATAGACAGTTCGGTTGGGCGTTCATGGGATAATCCAAATTTTTCTGTAGGAAATAGTTGTTGGAAAGCCATTTCTTCTGCATATTTATTCTGGGCAAAACTGATTGGTCTTTTCCCCTCCCCAGGTGCAATGCTCAAAACACTTTCATCCACAATATCTTTGGGTTGTACGCACGAGTCAAAAGGGATTCCACTGAGTTTTGATCTATTATCTTCCAGTTCATCCTCTGTGTCTATGTCTTCGTCTGTCAACTGTTCATTGTTTTCATGATTACTGAAAAGTTGATTGTTTTGTACAAGGGAGCCCCATAGCTCTGGATCCACATCACAACTGTCTTCAATCCAGTTCTCATTTAACACAACATGTTCATAAAGAGGATTTTTGAGTTAATTTTTCAAGATGTGAAGTGCATCATTTATTTTCTCTGGTCTAATTGTACTGATATATGAATGGCCTCGGTATTTCAATTTCCTTTTGAGTTTTACTGTAATGAATGTGTCAGCAGATGGTACTCTTGGCAAGACCGATGCTTACTGATCAGGTTCTATCGGCACATTCACCACACACCCATGCACAGCTTTTTGTTTTCCCCGAAGAAAAGCTAATAATTTCATGAAAGGTATCCGTCTTGAAATAGATATACATTTAAGCGAATTTATGTGGTCAATTTCATACGGAACTTCACTTAATTCCAAATTATTGTTTACTGCAAGGGATGGCAATTTGTTTTGTTTCAGAGATGTGTGACAAAATGAACAAACATACTCGATAGCATCATGTGAAAGCTTGTCTGTAAAACAGTTTAACATGTCTCCTTCATAATTATTTCAATTATACCTTTTGAGTGTCGTACGATACAATATCCTATTACAAACAGTGCAGATAAAAGTTGGGCCATTTTGTATGCCAGTTTTGAAAGCTTTTAAAGCTGTTTGCAGATTTCCTGATGGTTTTCTTCTCTCTCTTTCTTTGCCGGTGTTTCACTTTCATTTCTCTTTCTTCGTACTTCTGAATCTTCCCTTTTTTCCTCTGAGCTGGTGTTTCTCTTTCATGTCTCTTTCTTCGTACTTCTGAATCTTCCCTGTTTTTCCTCTGAGCTGGTGTTTCACTTTCATTTCTCTTTCTTCGTACTTCTGAATCTTCCCTGTTTTTCCTCTGAGCTGGTGTTTCACTTTCATGTCTCTTTCTTCGTACTTCTGAATCTTCCCTTTTTTCCTCTGAGCCGGTGTTTCACTTTCATTTCTCTTTCTTCGTACTTCTGAATCTTCCCTTTTTCCTCTTTGCAGCTGTCTCTCTCTCATTCTTCCTTCTTCTTACTTCTGAATCTTCCCTTTTTCCTCTTTGCAGGTGTCTCTCTCTCATTCTTCCTCCTTCTTACTCCTGAAACTTCCCTTTTTCCTCTTTGCAGGTGTCTCTCTCTCATTCTTCCTTCTTCTTACTCCTGAATCTTCCCTTTTTCCTCTTTGCAGGTGTCTCTCTCTCTCATCCTTCCTTCTTCTTACTTCTGAATCTTCCCTTTTTTCCTCTGAGCCGGTGTTTCACTTTCATTTCTCTTTCTTCGTACTCCTAAATCTTCCCTGTTTTTCTCTGAGCTGGTGTTTCACTTTCATTTCTCTTTCTTCGTACTTCTGAATCTTCCCTGTTTTTCCTCTGAGCTGGTGTTTCACTTTCATTTCTCTTTCTTCGTACTTCTGAATCTTCCCTGTTTTTCCTCTGAGCTGGTGTTTCACTTTCATTTCTCTTTCTTCGTACTCCTAAATCATCCCTTTTTTTCCTCTGAGCTGGTGTTTCACTTTCATTTCTCTTTCTTCGTACTGCTGGATCTTCCCTTTTTTCCTCTGAGCCGGTGTTTCACTTTCATTTTTCTTTCTTCGTACTGCTGGATCTTCCCTTTTTCCTCTTTACAGGTCTCTCTCTCTCATCCTTCCTTCTTCTAACTTCTGAATCTTCCCTTTTTTCCTCTGAGCCGATATTTCACTTTCATTTCTCGTTATCCGTACTCCTAAATCTTCCCTCTTTTTCCTCTGAGCTGGTGTTTCTCTTTCATGTCTCTTTCTTCGTACTTCTGAATCTTCCCTTTTTTTTCCTCTGAGCCGGTGTTTCACTTTCATTTCTCTTTCTTCGTACTTCTGAATCTTCCCTGTTTTTCCTCTGAGCTGGTGTTTCACTTTCATTTCTCTTTCTTCGTACTTTTGAATCTTCCCTTTTTTTCCTCTGAGCTGGTGTTTCACTTTCATTTCTCTTTCTTCGTACTGCTGGATCTTCCCTTTTTTTCCTCTGAGCTGGTGTTTCACTTTCATTTCTCTTTCTTCGTACTGCTGGATCTTCCCTCTTTTTCCTCTTTGCAGGTCTCTCTCTCTCATCCTTCCTTCTTCTAACTTCTGAATCTTCCCTTTTTTCCTCTGAGCCGATATTTCACTTTCATTTCTCGTTATCCGTACTCCTAAATCTTCCCTGTTTTTCCTCTGAGCTGGTGTTTCACTTTCATTTCTCTTTCTTCGTACTTCTGAATCTTCCCTGTTTTTCCTCTGAGCTGGTGTTTCACTTTCATGTCTCTTTCTTCGTACTTCTAAATCTTCCATTTTTTCCTCTGAGCCGGTGTTTCACTTTCATTTCTCTTTCTTCGTACTGCTGGATCTTTCCTCTTTTTCCTCTGAGCCGGTGTTTCACTTTCATTTCTCTTTCTTTGTACTGCTGGATCTTCCCTTTTTTTCCTCTGTGCCAATGCTTCTCTTTCATTTCTTTTGGATCTTCTTCCTGGATTCATAGATTGATCTTTTTTAAAAACCATATCTTTTTCATTTTGTTTTAATTTCTCTTAATGAGATAGTTGGAGTGTTTCAGTTGCTATCTTTTCACATTCTGTTTTTAGTTTGAGTTCAGCATGATTTGACTTATCCCATACTATTCTCTGTCGGTGTGCTTGATCCTTCAAGTAGTTATCCAGTAATGAGTTACCGAATGTATGAATTCTGTGAGGGAAGTCTGTAATAGTTAGTGATTGCAAGCATAGCCGTAAGTGTTGTCTTAAACTATTCTGGTTCAGAGTTAATTGACATGGAGACATGCCTGTCAACAAAAAAATAGGCATTTGCTGCAGCAAAAATCAACAATCCACAGACGCACCTTGATCTTGCGGGACTACATAATTGATGTTCATTTTTTTAGATCACGATATACAAGACGTAGTTGTGAGGTGAGCAGTGTTACTCGACCAGAGTTTCTGAGTGAATCATAGATAGTGATCGTTTGGTCTGATTTGGAACTAATAACATAGTGGCTGTTAAGAAAATGTATCTGGACAGCATCACTGCCTTCTGGAACTAGTTGTCCTTCATATGGTTGTTCACTTATTAACTCCTGTTGGTAAATTATAGATGGTGGAATTAATCCATGCATTTGTCCAAATTGATTCTTTAGGATGTCAATGTCTCCCCTGAGAACACTGTCTGGGTTCAATCCATGGAACATAAAATCATGAAGAACCAGAGCTCCTGGTAGTAAGGAATGATGTGCTGGGTGAGTTCCACTCTCTTGTGTGGATTGACAGGCTGTGTCAGGAGGGACCTGTAACATTTATGAATTAGATTAGTTTCTAGATTTAATGTTTACTTAAGTGGTTATACAGATTAGAAGAAGAGTCAACAAGTGAATGGTAATGAACATCAGAAAATAAATTATGAAATAGGGTGATCCTTTGAGAATGATACAACATAGCAATCTGAGAATACTGCAGACTTGGTTTCAGCGAGTCTGTTCATAAGCAGCAATAAAAAAAAATGCCCCATATCACCGACGTAAGCGCAATTCAATTTTTAGAACTAAATCTGATGCAATCAAAATTCTTAAAGGACTACAAAATATGACATCGGGATGAAGTACAGGGAGACTTTTCAAAGTCGCAACATTTGGTAATGTATATTTTATCCTTCATAACCATAATTAATTACAATTATTGAACCTCACAAGATTATATACAATGTGCATATCAAGTGGACTTAATTAGATTCTATAATTTCTTCAAATAGTTCATATTAATCTGTAATACTCATAATAAACATGCAGGTACCTGTTTCCTGAACTTGTCCTCTTTCTTTATCATGTTTTGTGGTTTCTTCTTCAGTTTTGGCATTTTTGTCCTTTTACTATCTACAGCATCTGTACATCAGCCTGAAATTTATTTCAATCTTTTTTTATATACAAAGAACAATATTTAAAGGAAAGACAGATGTATTGGATATATCCATCTTTCCTGTGAAAGATACTTTCAGTACATTAAAAAATATTATAAATATTATTATAAAAAGTATACACCAGAAATGTTACTAAAAAGCTTATTACAAATATGGGAATTTTGTATGTAACAAAGACGAATAAGACAAATTAGCTGAAGTAACATGAATTATTAAAACTGAATGTATATTTCACGTAACATATAATCATAAACAAGAGGGCCATTATGGCCTTGAATTGGTCACCTAAGTTCTAATGGCCGTCAAATAAACTGCAGATGAAGGTAATACTCTTAAAGTCCTGTGAGGTTAAACATTTCTCTCAGTTTTCTGAAGTCCATTCAAATACAAGAATCATAAACTAAACTTTGAAAGTGTAAAGGGGAGACTAACATAAAAGATGAACAATTCAACAGGGAACATCAAGTTTACATTGTTTCACAGGGAATAAAAAGGTGCAGATGAATTGTATGCAAAATGCAAAGGAAAAAAGGCATAGTATATACTGCTGGCATATACAACACTCATGGCATACATTTTCAAAAGCTTAAGAAAGAAGTGAAAACCATTATATACTGTTAGTTACAGACAAAGCAAAATAAAATTGTCAAAAGAATGTCCCTGTGCACTCAGAAGGCGATCAATGTGCAAGACATAGTCATTAATGTGCATTAATTATTTTCTTCCAAAGCAGATGAAATACTCAAAGCAAAAAGGTCATCATCTGAAGCTGAATATTTTTGGAATGAACGTTCTTCACAAATGGAGGTGTTTTCACTCTTCAGCTTCAGATTTTCCTCTTTCAGGGCTTTAATCTCAGATGCCTGTTTCACATTCTCCCTGTGCAGAAATAGTTCCGGAGCAGACAGTGCATCAAGCTTTTTTACATTGGCAGACCTTTCAAGATGCATTTCATCAAGTAGGGCAGTAGCTCTATGTTGCTGGATTTTGACAAGTCGTCTTGTCCTCTCCAGAGTTATGGTAGCTTTGTTGCATTGTGATTTGCTGATGTTGTACAATGCTGACGTTATGCTTGTGTCAATCTGAGTACATGAATCACTAAGTAGCTGCTTTAAACATTCCATCCTTTTCTTATTTGGCGTAACATTTTCCTCAGCTACAGCTGTGCGTTTGGTAGGTGTAAATTCTTCATTTCGACGAGGAACAGCAAGCGTGTAAGAGCCATACAAATTTGTCACCTCTTTTTCAGAATCCTCCCTTTGTGAATCAGTTTGGGGAGACATGCTGGAGGAACAGCTTACACCATGCACTTTATTGCATGGAGTGCCTTTGTCAGTAGGGGAAGTGGCAGCTGTGTTTTTTTCTCCATGTTTATTTTTTATATTAGTTTATTTATGGAATAATTTGAAATATAGCTGTTACCCTGAAAATACAGATATGGTCTATGTTTATAGGTAACAAACTTTCAACAAATTAGAATTGAAGGTTTTAGCTGGGAAACTGGGCTAAATATCAGTAAGTCTGGTTATGCAGCACTGCTGAGCAGATGACCTTAATATAAAACAGCATAAAAGTGAGGTAGATTACTGGCTACGAGTGGAATAACTGTTGGTTGAGTTTGTTACAGTATACAACAACAAGACCTACACAGCCACCACAGAACAGCAAAGATTAGGATATATATGCATATTTCACTTTTTATACACACATAAACCATGCACATACAATGTGAAAGTTGATAAAGCATGACTTTGAACATGGCTAGATATACATAGGCACTGGGAAAAATATTTTACCTATGAGACCAGTCTCTTCGTTTATTTTAATAAGATGATTAATTAGACAAAAAATAGAAGTACCATATTAAATGGAAATCTTTATGAGACAATTCTCTGAAAAAGCTAAATTTCAGTGAAACATTTTTAACAACAATGAGACTAGCTTTATGTCTCATAGTTTGCTTCTTTCCCAATACCTGTAATAAAGCATCTAAAGCATATACATTTTTTGATAATAGTGTGGAGGGAAGACTTCCTGTGGAATACCAATCACCATGCATCTACTCTCTACAAGCAATACTGATAAGCGGTGTATAATATAGCATGCAAAGAAAATTCTTCTTTTTCTATTGTCTACAAGCGATATAAATAAGAAAAATATATGGACACCTACATGTTGTAAGAAGTCCAAATGTAAACATCTTTATTGTACTCCACAAGTCTGAAAGGGAGAACATAAGAAATGTAAGTTTATGATTTTGGCTTTAGTCTACATGCACTCAATGTTGAATGCGAATGGTAAATTAGTGGATCACATAGGAACGGCAAGAAAGTTTGAAAAATAATAGAACCAACACAATCAAATTATGTTGACTGTGACATAATTATTATTAATGTATCCACATAAAATGGAGGATGAATTAACAGAAATAGAGACTGGATGCATGAAGTTCTGCACCACGACGAGAACGTAGCCATTTATTCAAGCTGTGTTCCATTGTATATAACAGAAGATTTCAAAATAAATGTCAGTTGTAAACCCTTACTTCACAAGCCAAGTTGTGAAAAGAAATATCGCAGGAAAGGTAAAAAAAATATTCAATTATAATGGAACTAAACTTTAAAGGTGCCATGTGATCGATTATATATTGTGTTTAGTGTATGAAAAAAGTTAACTTTATACTCACATAATGTTCTTCTCAGACTTCATGAAAATCTGTGAAACGTTTCATAAGGAATTGTCCGGAAACCGTTTTTTCTATTTTTCGTAACAGTGTACAAAAACCTTTACTCCACTGGCCCCATTTTCAATCGCAAGCATTGTCTTCACAGAGGCTGCCTATACAGCAAGTTTCATCACAATATCTCATGCCCAATTAAAGTTATGAAGCAGAAACCATTTTTCTATTTTTAGTAACAGTGATCTTGACATGGACCCCACTGGCCCAAATTTCAAGCGTCAACATTACAAAAGCTGTATATAGAGTGTGATTTATCACAATATGTCATTTCTAACTTAAGTTACTGAGCAGAAACATTTTAATATTTTTCTATTTTTAGTAAGCCCCACCAGCCCCAATATCGAACTTGACCTGTATCTTCTGATGTTACACCTGTGTACCAAAAATTGTTCAAAACTGTCAAGCCTTTCAAGAGTTATCGTCCGGAAACCGTTTTTCTATTTTTAGCAGCAGTGACCTTGACCTTGGCCCCACCAGCCCTGATATGGAACTTGACCTGTATCTTCTGATGTTACACTTGTGTACCAAATATTGTTCAAATCTGTCAAGCCTTTCATGAGTTATCGTCCGGAAACCATTTTTCTATTTTTAGTAACAGTGACCTTGACCCCACCAGCCCCAATATCGAACTTGATCTGTATCTTCTGATGTTACACCTGTGTACCAAAAATTGTTCAAATACGTTTAGCCTTTCATGAGTTATCGTCCGGAAACCGTTTTTCTTTTTTAGTAACAGTGACCTTGACCTTGGCCCAACCAGCCCCAATATCGATCTTGACCCTTATGTTCTGATGTTACACCTGTGTACCAAAAAATTTCAAATCTGTCAAGTCTTTCATGAGTTATCGTTCGATAACCGTTTTTCTATTTTTAGTAACAGTGATCATGACCTTGGCCCCACCAGCCCCAATATCGAACTTTAGCTGTATCTTCTGATGTTGCACCTGTGTACCATTTTTTTTCAAATCTGTCTAGCCTTTCATGAGTTATCGTCCGGAAACCATGAAAACCGACAGACCGACCGACCGACAGACCGACCGACCGACCGACAAGCTCACTCCTATATACCCCCTCAAACTTCGTTTGTGGGGGTATAACTATGTAAAAACCTTGAATTGTGTTAGTTATGATATGAGGCTAAAATATTGCACGCAAACAACACCAAGGTTATAACTTAAAACAAATTGCCTCAACCTTTAACTTAAAAAAGACTAACCAAATGGACAAGATAAACATATTTTGCCTGAATTTCTTATGTTTCACTCTAAATCAAAACACAATCATAAAAACAAGAGCTGTCCCAGGAGTGACAAGTATGCCCAAAACCCATCTGTACACAGAAATGTTAAACTTTTTATTTTAACAGGGGCCATAACTCTGTCAAAATATGGTGGATAGCTTGTTCTGTATTTTGTATTGTAGCCAAATGTCTTCAAATCCTTTGTTCCTGTAACAAGTTATCGTCAAAGTTCTGGCACATCACATTCTAAGTTGCAATGCAACCGTGACTTATTCGAATATGATAAGTTGATCTCTATTTTATGGCGTTAAACATAGATAAAAAGGTTGTTGTTTTTTTCAAATCTGTAAACTTCTTAATGCGTTACTATCCAGACAGTATATATTGGGAAATTCTAAGTTGAAAAGGGGACACAAATTTGTCAGAATTTATTTTTTGGTAACCAAAGTAAGACTTGACTTGTATTTAATGGTGCTAAAACATTCTTGATTACAAGCCCGTGGTTAATGCCGCAACTGCATTGTTGGATTTTTCATTTTCATATGTGGGCTTGCAGGATGTATGTTTATACTAGAGAAAGTAGAGGCTGTTCTAACCCATATAAAAGGTCTGACCTAATGTTTGACCTGAGCTAACACATATTTTCACTGATTTTAAATATAATGTCAACAAATAATCTGACCAAGCTTCATGAAGACTGTTGCATTTCAAAATAAATGAATTCATATCATTGATTTGACATAGCGAGCCAGTTTGTGACGCAAAATGAGCCATAATCACATTTGTCATGTTTCTTGAACATTTGATTAAACACAAAAAATAATCCAAAAATGTAAACGAAATTTGGCTAAATTCTAAAAATAGATCAACTATATGATTTGTTCTCAGACACTAAAAAAATAATTTCTGTAAAATAATAAGTTAACCTTTATCGTATGGTGTTTAACCAAAAGTTGTTTATATTTGCCGGCTCATTCGACAAAACCAACAGACTCAGACCAACCAACCATGGGAATGTCTGACCGACAATCTTACTCCTGTATTCTCTCTAAACTTTGATTCGAGGGGATAATAATTATCTTTAAGTCTGTGTTTGACCACTGCAAACAATCACTTTTTAAGGATGATTTAAAATAGCATCCATAAAGCATGAACAAAGTAATAAGAATGAAGGTTGTACAACCTCACCACATAAAGCTACTCCAGGGATGCATTTCTATATTGCCCTTATTCTTATGTGACGGAGGAATGAAATGAGGCAATTGGTTGAACCAACGTATGCTCCCCGATTGGTGATGCTGCTTAAACAGGTTTTAGAAAATAAAAATAAAACACATAAGACAGTGATTGTGATATCTTTTCGTGACATATCATTATTGGGGACAACAAAGGGCCATAACGCTTCTAACAAGGCAGCCATATTCCCTTGACGCATGACAAAATGACGATCACATCATATTGATGGGAAAATCATAACGATTCATTACGATGTTTCTTTTTAGTTTTAGAAAATTATAAAGGGACACAAAACATGTACACATGGTCAAACCCTAATACTGTGACTTTTACAGTGACCTTGGGAGATTTGAAAAAGGATTCTGCCTTCAGGAGTAGAGCAATGGCATGAAAGCAATTTTTCATGAAAATCCTTCACTCAGTACTAATTATATGGAATGGACTTTAACCCAAGGCTCAAAGCCAACACCATAGTGTTGTGACCTTTGACCTTACTGTTATCTTGATATTGACCGTGCTGTGATCTTTACGTTGACCAAAGGATATTCCAACTATAGATAATGTATCTTGTATTGATGTGTATGCGTTGATTGTTACCAAAACATTTTCATCATTTATGTCACATGTACTTCAAAAGGCGAAAGAGACTTGTAGCAAAAATAGACTATAGCTGCTTTTGTGACATAGATCCAGCTGAAGTGTGCACATTGCTTTGATGAGAAGAACCTTTGGCTAAATTTCATAACAAATCCTTAAACAGGTGGTGCTTATATGGAGCAGACATAAAAATAGAAAACCTAGAATTATGACCTTGACCTTTAACAAACAAGGTTGCTAATTAATAGCCAGGACATAAATGGCACAATACGTGCACAATCAGAAAATCAAAGGGCACTTACTTAATATATAACCAAAACATATGATGCTGATGATATTTTATCCCATTCTAAAATGTGGAAAAAGCAGCTAAGCAACTGAATGTCTTTCAACGACTAAGCAAATTTTTGACATTCAGTACAATGCTTATTATCTTTAAATAGTTTACCAGATTCAATTTATTATTCTTTGTCATTTTGATAGCAAGACCAAGACAGAAAACAAATACGCTTATGATTAAAACATAAAGCGTTAAAAAGTATTTTAATGATAACAAGTCAACTATTAATAATCTTCTTCATAGAGTTCAATTACCAAAACAAACAATTGAGCAGGGTAAGGTACATCGCTATTGAAACGTACAAATGTTTGTATGGTGTCTCACCATAATATGTTTAAAACATAGTAGCATTTTAGACATGTTATATTGATCTCAGATATAAAAACTGTGGATATGTGCAATCAGCAAGAACAACTTAATACGGGATGAATTATTTCCGCTTTCAGGCCAGCCTGGTATTGAACAACCTCTTATAGGAACTAAGGTGCTTTCAAAACTGTTTAACATTTTGAGGGCTGATCCGTACCTGGAATGATAAAAATGAAAGATTTATCAGGTGTTCACTGAATATATTTTATCCTTTGTTTTATCGGAATAGAAGTTTCGTTTTCAGTAGGATAGCTAACACTCACTGGACAAGATGTGGTATTCAAATAACAGAATATAAATGAATATTAATTTTCTAAGTTATATAACAATAATTAATTTTTACAAATTCAAATTCTTTAATCATTAACATTCATCAAACACATCTAACCACTTTTCGTTTTATTCGGCAGGTTTTATTAAGGTGTTAGGATTTGGTATATTCGATTAAGACTACTACAAAGTGTCATGTACTGATATCGTCAGGTCGATTTGGAGATTGTTAACTTTAGATGGGAAGTGGATAAACCATATCTTTGTATACTACTGCTTCTTATAATGTCAGCAATATTAAGATTCATTTGAATTACATAACTAATTAAATACCTCCAAGCAACATTTTCTAAAAATGTTTTTCTTACCTTAGTAAAAACGTTAAGACATAATTATGTTTAACATTTTGACAAACTGCTCTATGCTTTACCATGCTGTAATTCCTATGAACACAATGCTACTTAAAAGTTGATTCAAAAGACTTATAAACACCTTGTCAGGACGAAAATGCAAGTGTACTATGTGTCGTTATAAATAACAATACCTTGTTTTATAAGCTACTAGTACTTTACATTAATGATATTTTTGTCTGTTTTATGTCATCTCTTTTAATAATATCAGTTATTTTTTGACGAATTAACATTTTGAGGTATAAGTATGTAGTTTTTACATGCTTTGTAGACTACATCAACATTGCTCCAAATGTACTAGGTACTACAGAATATGCTTTGATATGTCAGCAATACGATGTGTTTGATTATATTTGCCAATCTGCCTTTATCAATATTATTTGCACTTTTGCATTTAAGCAAACTATTTTTCCAAAATTAAATTTATACATTCGCCTGAATAATCTTGTAATAATCTACATAAAATTGACGTATTTATGACAATGTTATATGATATTATTGCATGTCTTTTGCAAATACTTTTTAACTTTGAATCTTAATTGAATACATTCATTATTTCGAAAGTTCTGTAGTGCATTAATGATAAGTTATGTGATTTGCATTATGCATTTTAGACGTTAGCATCAATTCAGTTGAGGAAAACGCTTCTGATGTGACCCAGCGAGTACGAAGTCAGTTATTCAATCTATTTATCTTCCATTGTGAAAATTGTGGCCAACAACGAGCATTTTTCCTAGTTTTGTCTTATAGTGTTATGCTGTTGTTTTGAACAATTTAAATTTGTAAAAATTACTTTACTCACGATAACAAAGTGAGTAACTGTAGTTTATGGAGATGCCTCTAAAACACAAACATAGATTTGAGTTAGTCACCATCTTTTGAGCAGATATAATACATAATATTACATTGTACAAAGAACAAAATACATACCCAATGATTATTTCATAGGTGTTTGTCATCATTCAGTTTGCTATGGTTAGTTTTGTTTCAAAGGGATATTTTTATAACCCACGCGTGTATGTTATAAGTCATCAGCATATCACTGCTGTATAGATAAACCCGCAGCGTTTGATTTATTTGTTGCGTACAATATAAAAATCCCGGAATGGATCAAATGGAAAATGCAGACATTTACCGACATGGTCAAATGGATCTGCGAGGACTTATGTTTGCGCGTGTTTATAGATTACAAAACATTCCTATACGTCATACAATTTTTATCGGGGTTTGATTAGTTTATAAGCGATGAAGTTCAGCAAGTCAAACTAGCAATCCCGCAGCGCATATAATTAAATATCACATGGTGTAAAGACGCATGTGGTTTTGTGAGTACTTGAACTTGGGGTGAGGAATACGTGCTAGTTCATTGTTCAGGCATGAACTTTTGCTAATTGAGTGTATAACGCTCTTTATTTTTTCAAGATGATTAAAACCAACAAAGTTATTGCTTAAATGACAATACAAAACATTTTGAATGTACTTCTTACATGACAAAACATAACATTTTCAATGTTCTGCTTACATGACAAAAGCTAACATGAGAAAAAAACCACAATTAGAAGGTACTTCTTTCTTGACAAAACGAAAAGGGTTTAAATTATGAACATACCACAACGATGGCCTTTAATTTTAGCGTAAGCCTGAACAATAATAAACACTGCATAAAACATATGTTTTATGTTACATTTTTATATCATAGCCAAATATTGCTATGTAATTTACTCTAAAATGAACTTAATATTTCATTATTGTAATACACTCGTTTTTATTGTTGGTGCAAAATAACAATACATAGTATCTCGAGCTTTTGCAAACTACGACTATTTTATAAATTGACAAAGTTTGATATCCATTCATTTTGTTTAATTCCTTCTTTTAATAAACCCGTTTTTATTGTTATCGCAAAATGACAATACACGTACCTTTATCATTTGCAACTATAGGCGCTATGACTTTGACTTTTTTATGATTTGACAGAATCGGATAACCATGTATTTTGTGTAAGTACACACTTACAACCTTGATTAGAAATTGTCAAGTCGATTTAAGGCTTTTTTAACATAGACACTATAGTATTGATTGAAAAACAATGAACTTAAATGTAATCGGATGAAATGATATATTATAATTTCATTTAAAATATTTTTTTGATATCTTACGCCAAACGAGCATTTAATTGCTTTTTCAATACGGTCCTTATTTTCTTGGGTTTTACCGAGTTTTCAGGGTTAATTAAGGGGAATGAACATCACCGAAACCTATGACGCAATTTCGATTTCAGACCGGTAGTTCTAGATTCCCGGCGCAGCCAAAATGTATAGTAAACATATATAAACATAATTATATTTTAATTCATAACGCGTTCATTTTTAAATTATTTGCGTTTTCTTCTTTAATTGCTTTTGTGAACATAAACAAGTTTTGCTTAAAAAATATTCTTTCATATTATTTTACTACAACTACAGCAATAATTCAATTCAAAGTGCAGAGCTTATCAGATGATCGTTCTCCCGCGGTGAGAACAAACATTTAATCATATTACTGTATAGAGAGACTTTATATAATTAGATAATCGTAAATTGTCTGTTCTGAGAATAAGAATATACTTCCGTTCCAAGTGTTTGTGATCAATTAATGTGAAGATATAAATGATTTGCATTCTTTCCATGTTTTGCAGGTTTTATCCGAAATACTTTGTTTGACCAAACGTATGCATAACTCACTGCCGTAGCTTAAAGGGCATGATTTAAATCCGAATATCTGAAACTATGACACGAAAACACCAGAACGAGGCTTTTTGCAAATAAATGAAATCCTTTTCAGTAATAAGAAAAAATAGATATGTCTAAGTCATTGAATAATAAATAGAAATTTTGTTTTTGTTTATCAGGCAAGTCAGTAGCATGTAGCATTTAAGAAAGTTGTTTTGGAACATTTGCTTCGATATATTCTTTAAAAATGATACATAAGTTTGATTTTGTTTTCGATCTAAATGTAAATACCAACTACAGTTACAGAATGCTGTACACAAAGTCAAATATATTAATTGTGAGCAAATTTGCATAAAAGTTGTGATCCTGTTCGAAGAGCGACTATTCTGGTTTCATTTCATGGGTTCAACGGGGAAGGGGGAGGGGGCGGGTGCACGTGTCTGAAGCTAAAACTCGTCCAAGTAAACATTTCATGTCTATATGTTAGGGAAGCACATCCTGACCTTATGGCTTATACTAATCAAAAGTAAATACAACATTTTCCACAGATTATAAACGAGTTATCTCACACACTTTCAGTATATATCCTTGTTATATGTTATTTTCTCGCAGCAAGTAATAGAACATCGCTCTTGATAACACAGATTAAACAGCACCATGAGCAGACTGCCAGGGTATTTGTGGATTTTAGGCTGGTGCATGCGCGCCAGCATTGTAATTAGTCTATCATCCGAGTTTCGGATGATTCCACATTTTGAGTAAATTTAATAAAGCATATGATAAATATGATTGTTTTAAATGTTTAAACGAATTACTTAGTAACAAAATATGTAAGCTGTATATGCCACTGTCAAAAAGATGATGCAGTATTTCAAATAATAATTATTAATAATAAAAGGGTTAGTAGCTCTTGAAAGATAATATTCCAAAATGATGTTCCCATAGTATTTAAGTTTGTTTCGATTGGGTGGTACAAAAGGTCAAGGTTCACGGGTCATAATCTGACAGTACCTGAATGAACGCAGTTTGGTCGACTTGCGTTATATAAAAACGTATTGCCGTTCGACCGGACAAAATGTAAAAAATGGAAAAAAGTCAGAAAGGCATATCCAAGAATCGTTTGATGGTGCACAAAATGATTTTTATTCAAGGTCAATTTAGAAAGATAACTATTTTCAAAATGTGACTTTATGTCGATTTGTTTAAAAGGTTTGCTAGTAGCAGCTTTCGATAAAGTTTGCTGATATATGGCATAAGTCATATTGCCAAAACGGACATATTTTGAGTAAATACTCACCCAATTTCCTTTTTCAAAGCTCTGCTCTTTCGTATATTTTGTATTTCTTAGTCTGTTCTATTTTGCGTTATATGAACGTATTGCAAATGATATATAATTTTACAATATATAGTTGAACTCAGATTTAACTGTTCAATTAAAAGCATTACAAATTTCAACGAAACATTTGTATAGTAACTTATACCTACACAGATCTCGCAGATTAATTATACAAAATTTTACCTGAAGCCAACATGATTAATGATACCTGAGGTGGTATTGTATAGGTATAACTAATATCTTTATCGGGCTAATTGTTCGAAAAGAAGACACATCATTACTTAAGTTATTGCAGTTTGAATTGTTTTTCATTTCAAATGGACTTTTTTGCAATCTCTTCGATTTTTTGTTTCGTTATATGTTTTAGGCCATGTTTGCATAATTATTGTACTCATGACGAGGGGTGAATGCGAAAAGGTTCTAAGTGACATTAAATAAAGAAGCAGATAGAACCTTTTCGCTTTCACTCCTCGATGAGCTCCTTTAAAAAATCCAAAATAATAATAGGTCAACGGGCACACTAAATTCACATATTAATTGAACACCGAATTCCTTAAGAGTGAAATATGCTGATTGTTCTCCTGGATCTATTCAACGTGTAGAGCCGATATATGTTTCGGAAATGTTTAGTGTAATTTTGGGAAACGGACATTCATTCAAATGTACGCCTTACCTTGCTCCATCTCTGATGTCAAATCCTAGTCCGCCCCTAATTAATTGACAATATAGGAACATTTTCAAGCCATTACAGATTGGCACTGTAATCGTTGAACGGTTTCGCCTTTCTTTTGTTTTGTATTCATAAATACGAATGGAAGTATTGCAAGAATTGCAGCAGTTCTCTTGTATTAAATTGGCAAGGACGTTTTAAGAACGGGCGTCACTATCACAGAGGATGAACGTTGTGACCGTTCATCGAAAGTGTGAATAACGATTGTGTGGAAAGTCAGAGACATTATCCACAAAGATATGCGTTTCACTGTTAGAATGTTGGTGACTGGGCTTCGAACTTAAAGGAATTCTGTTGATAGAATTCTGAAAAATTACATGAATAAAGAGTGTTAGAAGGCGGCAGGGGCTTCTATCTAGAAAATAAAACCAAACGGGTCTCGAGTTCTTAGAAAGATATGACAATGGTGGGGAATAATTTCTGGAGCGCATCAAAACGCTAGACGAGACATGGTTACGCAATAATGACCCCAAATAGCAGTATTCCGTGTGAAAGACACCAAGAATTCAACCAGCAAAGAAAGCGATGGTAATGAAACTGGGTGGGAAGGTGAGGAATGATCCTAATGCTCGATTAACAGACCATCAATGTCGCATGATATAACATTCGACTTGTGACTAAAGGTAAGATAAAATTGAAGTTAAGATTTAAATATGACTGATATATTAAATACCAAATCGTGCATATTACTATTTAAATTTGGTTTCACATATGCATTTTATTCTTCACTTGGGTTGACATTATACAAATCTTATGTTATTGAACTTTATAATGTCTGATGTGCGGATATTTTATACGTAAAAATATTTAAATTAGATCCTGTTTAACGGCATACAGATCCAAGCCATACATTTACCAAACAAGAGACATATGACGCTAAAAGACAATACACATATAACACATGTATCAAAATAGTTTCACTGGTATATATTTAGTTGTAATCGTCTTTGCACGATCAATGAGACTGTTTAAGCCTTCAGTAAATCAGCTATAATTTACTTTAACGAGACCAAACTATTTTCTCGATATTTAAAGGATTAAATTTAAACAGCAAAATGTTCTATCATACATCGTAGTCGATAAACTTCCCATGATGTAAGGCGTCTGCTTCTATGAAGTTTACGTAATCAACACAGGTTTTACGTCCAAGACAAATATTCAATGAGATAAAAGTAATCTCTCGATGCAAAACATATGTCCAAGAATAATAATACATCATATATTGCACTAATTATTATGTCTGTTATTATTCTGTGTTATAACGCAGATGGTTCGACTGATAATTCTCTTAATGTTAGAAAGCATAATTGTGAGATCAATACCATTATAATATTAACAATGGTTAAAGCTAATTCAAATCGGGCCGAACGAAAACGCAAGAAAAAGAACAGAGGAAGCGGACAGTTCAAAGGTCTGTCACAAAAGTTTGATGATGATGGAGATACTATCAACGAAGGTATTAAATACGAAGAAGCTGACGAGGAAACAGACTGTTCACACTATTTGGAGATATTCTTCCGTCGGTTTGTTTGGGGATTTAAGAGGTTCATCACGTTTCTATTCTCCATCATTGGAGTGACAAGCCTAACCGTTGGATACGCGATACTCGGTGGTTTGATTTTTAAGGGAATTGAATTACCACAGGAGAAAGCTACCCGGGATGAAGTGGCTGCACGGAAAGATGTGTATGTTGACAAAATTGTGGACTTCTATGAAAGTTCAAATATTGAAAATGTTTTGGAAAAGTCAACTTGGAATAACAAAGTAAACGAACTTTTAAAGGTGAGTTATTTCTTTAAATCGGTGCATGTGTGTAATGCATTCAGAGGCAGCAGTGCAGTTTTAAGTAACAGATATTCATAAATTCATTTTATTTTGTCTAATATTTTAAGAAGTTAAAAATCAATCATCTATTCAAAAATTAATTATCAAAAATAGCATTATGATCATTTATTTTATTGTAAACGAACTTTAAAAATATAATCATCGTTTAACAACATTATCACTGCATGCACATTTGATAGTTTACTCAGTAATTTTATTTTCATTTTTATTGAAATTAAAATAACTGGTATAAATAATGTATATCGAATGTTTGGAATGCTCCTTGTCTTTTAGTGTTTCTAAAGGTCCCGACGACTTCGACATAACGGGTTTCAACTGCTATATCATTATGTGGTCAAATCAACATGTATGCCTAATTCAGTAATATAAATAGTCGGAACATTGTTCCTAGCGACAGTAGTATGGCCACATTAGTAATCATAGTATGCATAGTAAATAAATGCGAAAAACATCGGTTGGAGATCTTTTTTTTAAATAAATGGGAACAAAATGATCGAACATTGAACCAAGTATTATTTCTTTCATTTTCAGAACTATGAGCAAGAAATGTTCAAATTTACAAAAGAGCGAGACTGGAATGGTCAATTTGAAGGAGACGATTTCCAATGGTCTTTTGCCGAGGCTTTACTTTACTCCGTCACAGTCATCACAACCATTGGTAAATATTCCATTAGTTTAAACCAAACAAATATTCATTTCATGTTAAAATCATCGATATTGCTTTTAAAATGCCTTAATATATCTTACTCAATTTATGATAACCTCATGAATATCATTTAGTGAAATAATAATTAAACTTTGAAGACATATTTTCATTTATCAAAAATAGTAACATTTTATTTCAAAAATGCTTTGCCTTCATATTATTTTATATTTGCAGGGTATGGAAACATTACACCAAAGACGATTGGAGGACGATTGGTAACCATATTGTACGGTATTCTTGGAATACCACTCGCTATGCTATGCCTAGGAAACTTAGGGGACCTCATGGCCGGTATTTTTAGAGTCATGTATCGTTTTGCGTGTGTAAATATGACGTACCAATATATAAAACTACGGCGTCGGCGTTTACGGCATAGATTTTTAAAGCGCTTGCACAAGAAAGCGGAAAGTATGAAGGAATGGGCAAAACGAAACCAGTCGTTGGTTTCATCTGTTCTTCACTTACACGATCATACATCATCAATACCTTCAGATAACAATGAACATGACGTGACGTTTAACGAGGATGTTAAAGATTACGGTGTAGTTAGAAGCGCCCAATCCTTTGATAATATTACAAAGACATTGGACGACATAACTGATTCAAAAAGTAATTCGCCAAGACGTCATTCAGAGAGTGCTCTTTTAAGCGATACAGTTGATCGCGTAGTAAAGATTTCCCGTACATTTTCCCTCTCTATAAAACCGCCAGAAAGTCATGCCAGAACGACAATAAACGAACTATCAGCTATTCCTGAGGACGAAATTGTCGAAGTTACTAACGAAGACATGAAAGCTACACCGCTGCTTGAAGATTGTGAAGGTTCCACATCCCCAACAATCAGCTCTCTTTGTTTGAACGATTTCGACGACGACGCAAGGAAGATGAAAGCTAGACTGAAATCTACAAGAGATTTAGTACCGATATCAGTGTGCATGCTTCTCGTTACCGCTTATATTATATTTGGTGCAGTGATTTTCACTTCTTGGGAGGAGTGGGACTTCTTGACAGGCTTTTATTTCTGTTTCATCACGTTAACCACGATCGGTTTTGGAGACTTTGTACCAGGGATGGGTAGGCTTGATAACGAAGTTCGTCAGATTTTTGTTACCTTATATCTTCTTTTCGGAATGGCCCTTATAGCAATGTCGTTTCACTTAATACAAGAGGAAGTGCGACACAAATGTCGTAAAATGGCCATCAAAATTGGATTATTTGAAGAAAAGATATCCAAGATGTTGGACAGTTATGATCATAATTGAAAAGCGATTGTTTCCGAATTTTTTGCACTTATAACTTCGTTTAATATGTTTTAGAATAACACGTATGTTAGACATTGAATCGTTTGCATCTAATGGCATGTGTTATGTTTATTAACCTCGAATACATGTTTCTTTCTTCAATAAGCAAAAACAAATCAGTGAAAAATGATGAATAGGTCATTGAATTTATGTGAATATAAAGTAACGAGTTCTGCAGCGGATTTATTCTGAGCAACGTCAGTTTTTTACGCTACAGAATGAATGTGGATATTTTGTTATAATGCTTTCCGTTGTTTTTAGATATTTAGCAGCGAAATAAATCGCGATTGTTCACTACTGAATATATAAATTTGATATTTCTCACTGTTCTTAACTTTAATTCGCTGTCATGTCCAAATCAAGCGCCAGCGCGCAAAGGGATGGGCGACAATTTAAACGATGTCATTTCCAATATGATGTTATGTTTGGCGTACTCTTCTTAAATCCCATAATTTTCACTGTCTTAAAATATCTTTAAAAGTCATATAAAAAGTGTTTGTATTTATGTAAGACTGCAAATCAAACACAAAGAAAATTGAAAAGTAAGGCATTACAAATATAGTTGGTAATGATTGACGTCGAGTCACATCCGACGCACCATTAAACATTTTCATTAAAGCGTATATTAATGACGTTTGATGGAAATACCCGAGGCGTTTCGCACACGCATGACGTCTATCCCGCAAAGAGAATAAACCCGATATAAACTGTTCACATCCCCGATTGTATATGATATCTGAAACTTGTGAACAAAATGAAAATTAATTAAATATGAATTATGTTTGCAAATGTCATTTAGAGGAATTTTGAATTATTATAATATTGTTTCTGGAAATGATCAACCCTTTTGATCAATTTGCGAATATGAAGCCGGGGTTTAAAGCTGCACTCTCACAGATTGAACGTTTTGACAACTTTTTTTTAATTTTTGTCTTGGAACGAGCCAGTTTATACGAAAATGCAAGGAAACCAGTCATATAAGACTGCTGACAAAAATTGAAACTGAAACACACAGGGAAACTTATAAATGGTGAGGTGCAAATGCAAAGCTTATTCATGCATACACGTTATCATTTATATAACGATACTGGGTTGTAACGTACATAAATTGTATCCCTCCAAAACTAGCACTTATTATAATGTTTATTTTACATATGTACACTAGCCTCCCCTAAAAGAAAGACGTGTTGACGTCATAATCACTTTATATTGCTACATCTCTCACACACACACACATACACACACACACACGCGCGCGCGCGCGCACGCACACACACGCGCCACACACACACGCATAAACACACACACACACACACACACACACACACACACACGCACACATGTTCATGCAAAGTGTTGTTCACATTCATCCCCATCATCGTCATTTGCAATGTTAAATAAATCCACCTGTCTTGCATCATAAATCGAGTTGTTATCAAAAGTAAGGTCCACGTTCTATTTCTGACTTGAACATTGTCAGTGCCTTGGCAATTGCTTTATTTGGCTGTACTCTCGGGAGATGCACATTTGGCATGCAATGGTTCTGCAGAGATTTCAACGCTTGGACAAGAGAATCCGATGCCGCTTTTCTAAATAGGTTGTATTTCAATCTTTCTTGAGCAGGAAGACCCGAAAACATTTTTGAAACCAACGAGTTTGAATAGAAGAAATGTGGCAAGCGCTGAGATGAAAGTGATGTTTCAAGAAGGAACACAAAGAATTGAAGCGCTTGTTGTGTGTTCTCTATCGGTATCGTCGGAATCAAGTGACACGCAAACAGGATCTCGTAAAAAGCTATCTGCTTGAGGTTGTATGACTTGAGAACACTTACAAGCTGCTGTGGTGATTCTTTATTTTCTTTAGCTATGGCCTTCGTTCTAACGAAGTACGTCTTCATTATCCGCAAGGCTGTGAGAATGCATTGACCTTTTGATGAAGTTCTAGCTACATCAAGCATATGCCTCTCGTAGCTAGAGGAGTTTACGTGCCAAATTAGCGGCTTGTGTGGAATAAATTCAAGCATTCGGACCATATCACCCTCTACCCATTTGCAAACAGCATGAATCGGACAGTTCAGAGGAATATCTTCGTATCTGGTGCTGTCGTCGACACTGAGCTTTAGGGCAGGCACTATATCCAGATCGATCTCTTTAATAGAATCCACTTTATTTTTCATTCTTCCTTGTTTCATCAAGGCCTCATGGGCTTCGTCATTTAGCAACAGTGTAATGTTAATAGCTGGTGGTTTCTTTTTTCGTCTAATGCTGAACTTGACGTTTTCTCTTGTCTTTAAAGTTGCTTCCACCGCCAGGGTTGCTTTATCAACGATCGATGTGAGAACCCTTTCGTGTAAATTCTTGGTGTTGACATAAACAACATCACCGACCTTCTCAAAGATTTGTTTGTTGTATAGTCGAGGCATTTTCTTTTCAAGCTTTTCCATCGTATCATGTACTTGCATATAACAAAATCCAGGGATTGTTTCGTTTTTATCATTTGTGACCTTGACGTGTTTGATGTGGGTGCCTTGTATATGAAACTGAACCACCGTGTCATACTCATCAGGCGCAATTACTTTCAGACCATCCCTTGAACTGCCTTGGCGGACGTATGATTCTAGCTTTATATGTTCAAATTTATCTGCTTCCTTTCTCATCTCTATCAGTAAGTTGTCCATGAAGTAATCAACGGCTTCCCGAGACCTTGCCCAGTCTTTCGATCCGAAATCAATTTCTCCTGAAATATAAAACCACATAGACATATACGTACTGTCATAGAAACTCCTGGGACAACCGCGTTAGTTAGCACAAAACCTTCAATGATACACGGATGGAAAGATTTAATAAATCTAAACAACACATTGCATTAATAACATGAACGGTCAACAGAAAATCACAGATAAAAGTCGGGGAAACAGTCATGTTTCCACATAGCTATCAATAACATAAACATGGAACTTATCAATCTTATTTTTTATCCAATCATATTTCAATGCATGAAGATATATTTACACAATATATTATAAAGAAAACTATTAAGGAGATGAAACAGTGGGAGCAAGCATTGTTTACGGTTTCATATAAAAATTGACATGGAAAAGGAATTTGATAACGAGTTTTCCAAACATTAGTAACGGCCAAATCTTTTTGAATAAATTATATACATGTGGAAGTCAATACCCTCATATTTATAACAGATGAATTAATTAATGATTCTTGTTTAAGAGGCAAGTTGAATGTTAGAGAATTGTAACACGTACCAATATAGGGCGATGCTCTCAGTTGTTTAAGCCATTCACTGTCAGAAGTTGTAAATTTAGCGATTGGTTTTACCCACTGGTTGAATCGTGCACCGATTTTGCTGACATCTAGGGACCCTGCACTCAGCTGAAATTATGGAATTTTAATACATATTGATAGAAGTGAAAACATAGATTTTTAACACAAACATATGAAAAGTGGATAATAAATGTGTGATAGCAAAAACGCATGACATAAATGACAACTTTGTGCATTAGTAACCAGGGTCGAAACCTACTTCCGGCGCAATATTATTTGCTACTCATTTTATTTTGTTACCTTTTACAAATATCATGATTTAACTAACGGTATGAAGACAACAACTCTATTTAAAATTGAAAATAAAAAGCCCCAAAGGACTTTCCCATTACGTCAAAATACTATAAAACATGCGAAGCCTAAAAAACATTTGGTTCGGGTAACCCGACCCTACCTACGAAATAGGCGCTTACCCTACCGTATTTATTGCCAGTTGGTAAAGAAAATTAGAAAAAAAAAACGAAAAATAATAAGTGTATTTTTTTAAGTCTGTGCTTTAATATTTAGTTTAAAATTTTCAAAAGCTTTATTCAGAAGATTACTTTAACACCATTTCAAAAAGATGACAATTACGTTCATATATAAAGCCTAATAAAAAGCCTGCATGTTCAACCTGTTTTTGAAAAAAATGTTACCTTAACCAATTTTTTTTTTTGGCCTGACAATGACGAAAGGAATGCTGAATACAAATAAACCTTGGTTATAACTTTTTTCAATCTGTATGTCATTTAATTAAGCAAAGTTAAAGAAAGCAATTTTGACATAAATGCCAAAAGAAATTCAATTACAATAAAATATAAAGTATTGTAAATCAGTTACCTTTAAATCGCTTATATCTGCTAATAATTCTGCCATAGCCATCTTGAACGCAATGTTATTGAAAATGGCTGCTGATAATATGCACACAGTTAGACCACAAAGAGTAAAAACGTCTGCTTACTGTAGGTGTGTATATCTTAATATGAAATTAATTATGTTATGTTAATCAGGCTATGTGCTATCACCTGTTGTCATAAGTAAGTTCAAGTACATTTCATAATAATATTAAAGTAAAAACGGTTGAATAGATTTTAAATATAGCTCTTTATCAGATAAAACGAGATGGTAATAGCCAATCATTTAAACTTTTTAAACTTCATTTATAATCAGTTTGGAGGTTCAACTGATATTTTGCAATCAAGAAATATAATTATATTCTTTTTTTTAATAACATGTATGCAATATCACATGTAATCAGAGTATGTGAAATTCCGAATGCACGACTATCTTATAACTCACAAATCAATAAATTGATCCTATATATAACTAAAATAATGTTGACAAAAATGACTTTTTGGGTACAACAATTTGAAATAAAACCAATCATCATAAAGTAACGTGTATAATTATGGCGATATCCGTAGGCAAATTTGTTTTTCTATTTTTTTAAACACACGTTTTATCGACTTTAATCAGAACAATGTTCATAAGCACGTTATCAACGAATATCCCGCTTCTTTTCATTATGCACAAGGGTTTTCTAGCCAGCCGGTTCCTCTCCTTTCATCCAACATTATCTCTCCTTATCTTTCATTCTCATAACAGTGTATAATGTTTCCCTTCTCATATCAGAACATTTTGAAATACATTCTAACGACTCAATTTTCATTTGAAATGTACACTATTTAGCTGCAATCTAATAACTTGTTTTGAAGGCTGATAATTAGTGTATATCAATAATGGCAGTTGTTCCTATTTCACAGCCAGAATTAAGCATAATTATGTTGCCTCACGCAAGACGAATTGAAAAACCATTGACTCATACTCCACTTGTCATGTGCGTTGTTATTACAAGACGTGCTATTCAATATTAATAAAAGCTGCAAAGCATGAACAGATGGTTGCGTTAAAAGGGTATCATATTACCATTTAGTAACAAAATATTCATTAGGCCACACGTGTGTGTTTGCTGTTACGCTAATCATGTTTTAAGGAGTGGGTAGATATGTAGAGATTTTATATATATTCTGTACTATGCACATTTTGGCTACTAACGCTCTATGTGGAAAATAGACGAATAAAAAAATTCACACTGCATATGGTCATTTCATCTTAAGTCGGGCCGATTTTACGGAGTCGGTTGGTATTCAAATAAACGCTTAAGACATGACCTTTCTCTATTTTTAAACTGTCCTACATCTAAGTAAATTTCCAATAGCGGTATACGTATAATTAGACTTAGAATTTTCTACCACGTAATAGTTAGATGACGTGAAGTGAATCTTAATGATTAAGAATGGGCGGGGCGCGCGAACGTTGAAATTATAAATGATTAGTCTACTACTTAATAGTTGCCTATTTGCAATCTCATTGGCTGAAAATGTAGGTTGTATTCTAATTACGCGGTATTTTTAACACAAACATATGAAAAGTGGATAATAAATGTGTGATAGCAAAAACGCATGACATAAATGATTAAGGTATTTAATTTTGTAAATATTAATAGTGAATAACTATTAATAACTATTTATAAAGAAATATGCATGTTATCAATTTGGGGGCAGTCATTCGATTTTTTTAATGCTCAGGCCAACATGCATTTCCTTAAAGCTTGCGAGCGTCCATCCTTATAACGTTTTGTAACATAACATAACATAAAATAAGGTTTATATTTTTATGTAAGCATTTACAGCTTATTATCGCATACAAAATATTATAACAAACTTGTATGAAAATGGAATGTTTAATAGTAATACGATCATAGCATACAAAAATGATAAACCGCAATTATCACGGGAGTGCGTAAATACGTACCTATACAATACATATCACACAGGAATGTTGATTATTTGCTTTAATCACATAAAGAGCTACTGTATGCAATTTATTAAGACGTTTACAAATTTAAACAAACCTTGTTTACCCCAATGGAACTTATAATATACTATAATATAAAAATAAATAACATAAATAAGTATAATGCAATATAGTATAATATGATATAATAACGTTTTGTATTTTATAAATAGGGGGATGAAAAGCATTCTATGGTTTTCTTCTCTCAATTGAATGTTTTATTTGCCTACTTTCTTAATGCTTTAATACACTGGGTATAGTTTAAACCAAAGAAGCTGTCCTTAGCTTGTGCACGACATTTCCAGGAATATCAATGAAGTCACAATTCAATCGCATCAAGGATCTTGTTCTTTTTGTCGAATACAAACACACATGCGATGATATAGTTTAATCTTTAAAAAAACGTTTCATTGATAAAAAATGTTTCATTGGTTTATATCGAAAAACTTCTGTGTATAGCAAAAACACACGACCAAAACATGATTAGTAACGACAGTCGCCCTGTGATACACGGGGTATTTGTTGATTGCAGTGTAAGATCGTATTTTATCCCGCTATCACGCCTTCCGAAGGTCGAATTTCGCCATCATCAGCCTTCATGTTGTTCATAATGCTAAAGATAGGGTTAATAAGCCTTCATGTTGTTCATAATGCTAACGATAGGGTTAATAAGCCTTCATGTTGTTCATAATGCTAAAGATAGGGTTAATAAGCCTTCATGTTGTTCATAATGCTAAAGATAGGGTTAATAAGCCTTCATGTTGTTCATAATGCTAAAGATAGGGTTAATAAGCCTTCATGTTGTTCATAATGCTAAAGATAGGGTTAATAAGACTTCATGTTGTTCATAATGCTAAAGATAGGGTTAATAAGCCTTCATGTTGTTCATAATGCTAAAGATAGGGTTAATAAGACTTCATGTTGTTCATAATGCTAAAGATAGAGTTTATCAGCCTTTATGTTGTTCACAATGCTATAGATATCAGCCTTTATGTTGTTCACAATGCTATAGATAGAGTTTATCAGCCTTTATGTTGTTCACAATGCTATAGATAGAGCTAATAAGCCTTTATGTTGTTCACAATGCTATAGATAGAGTTATTCAGCCTTTATGTTGTTCACAATGCTATAGATATCAGCCTTTATGTTGTTCACAATGCTATAGATAGAGTTTATCAGTCTTTATGTTGTTCACAATGCTATAGATATCAGCCTTTATGTTGTTCACAATGCTATAGATATCAGCCTTTATGTTGTTCACAATGCTATAGATAGAGTTTATCAGCCTTTATGTTGTTCACAATGCTATAGATAGAGCTAATAAGCCTTTATGTTGTTCACAATGCTATAGATAGAGTTATTCAGCCTTTATGTTGTTCACAATGCTATATATTAGCCTTTATGTTGTTCACAATGCTATAGATAGAGTTTATCAGCCTTTATGTTGTTCACAATGCTATAGATATCAGTCTTTTTGTTGTTTACAATGCTAAAGATAGAGTTTATCAGCCTTTATGTTGTTCACAATGCTATAGATATCAGCCTTTATGTTGTTCACAATGCAAAAGATAGATTTAATCAGCCTTTATGTTGTTCACAATGCTATAGATATCAGCCTTTATGTTGTTCACAATGCTATAGATAGAGTCTATCAGCCTTTATGTTGTTCACAATGCTATAGATATCAGCCATTTTGTTGTTTACAATGCTAAAGATAGAGTTTATCAGCCTTTATGTTGTTTACAATGCTATAGATATCAGCCTTTATGTTGTTCACAATGCCATAGATAGAGTTAATAAGCCTTTATGTTGTTTACAATGCTATAGATAGAGTTTATCAGCCTTTATGTTGTTCACAATGCTATAGATATCAGCCTTTATGTTGTTCACAATGCTATAGATAGAGTTTATCAGCCTTTATGTTGTTCACAATGCTATAGATATCAGCCTTTATGTTGTTCACAATGCTATAGATAGAGTTTATCAGCCTTTATGTTGTTCACAATGCTATAGATAGAGTTAATCAGCCTTTATGTTGTTCACAATGCTATAGATAGAGTTAATCAGCCTTTATGTTGTTCACAATGCTATAGATATCAGCCTTTATGTTGTTCACAATGCTATAGATAGATTTAATAAGCCTTTTTGTTGTTCACAATGCTATAGATATCAGTCTTTATGTTGTTCACAATGCTATAGATATCAGCCTTTATGTTGTTCACAATGCTATAGATAGAGTTAATCAGCCTTTATGTTGTTCACAATGCTATAGATAGAGTTAATCAGCCTTTATGTTGTTCACAATGCTATAGATAGAGTTTATCAGCCTTTATGTTGTTCACAATGCTATAGATTTCAGCCTTCATCTTGTGTATAATGATAAAGATAGAGAAACGAAACATCAAAATAAGACAACAATAATTAAGATGCACTCTAATATATTTACCACAATTTCTATATTGTTTTTTTTATTAAAAAAGACGAATAAAACAGAACAGAACAGAACATTTATTTCCAAGAAGGTCATAGACCCATCTGGCAAAACATGTACATATATAATGGCGACAAAAGCAATAACACAATAAACACAAATTTATGAAATATAACTCATATAGATAAATAACATAAATAAATACATAATTATACACGTATAGAGAGGTACACTGACACTGTGTACTTCTTTACAAACAAATAGACGACAATTACAACAACCCTTTACACATTACATGGAATACAACGTAGAGTTTCTTAATTCAAATGCTTTAAAAATATAAACAATTCAAAATAGCTTCATTTTCGATATTAAAGAGTTCCATTAATTTATACATACTGGGACGTTGTCTATGATACCTAGGTAGATATCTAACTCTGAGTTCAGTATACAATGTGCACTCTAAAACAAAATGATACTCGTCTTCTAATAAATTACAAATGGTACATATACGTTCGTTTAATGGTGTTGATTGCGGTCTATTCCATCTACCTGTTTCAATGCTTAATCTGTGTGAGGATAGCCGCAAATTAGACATAGACTTACGGAACTTTGTAACATTTAATATTTTGAGGTATGGCTGAAGTCTAAAACTTGATACATTAATATAAAATCGAGCTCTACTCGATGCAATAAGTCTACCATGTCAATCCTGGATGTAATTATCTTTTAGCCGCTGTTTCACTAATGACAAAAATAATTCGACATTGCCTATTTCTTGATAAAACCATGCATCAAATAAACCTAAACTACAAAGAAGGTCTTTAGTAAGTGAACACCAATTCGGCTTGTTTGCATTTCGCTCCATGTCATTTTTAAGCATTATATAAACCTTTTTTATGTATTTGTTATTATCTGTATACAATAATTTTACCCAGTATTTAATTATATTCATATATCTAATGTGAATAAATGTCTTATGAAGGATACTAAGGTTGGTTAATTTGAAAGAAATGAGCATATAACACGGTATTTCTACCTATCGGGCTATGGTAGACCACAGTAAATATTTTAGCATTCACCAATCATTTAATATTGTTGCGCTTTCTGCTGATAAATAAACGGTTACTTTCTTGTTATCAGTAATTAATATTATCCACCAATGCATTATTTCGTACGTAGTTTAAGGTTTAACAGGCAAAATTGATATTTGTTATTTCATGTGTATGTATTGATTTTGAATTAGAGTGTCAGTTTAACTTTTTGGAAATTTCTACTTCTTCTTTAAATACTCAATTACAATAATATTATGTTTCATATTTCGAGGAAGTTATCTGACAGTTCACATATTCATGGTGCGTATTCATATCGGTACTATCTTTTCGAAATCTACTGAAACGGTACCCTTTTTGCACATGTCCCGTTCATTCTCTGCTGAAAATAAATCGGAGATGTACAACAACCAAGTTTATGTTCATTCTACTGATGAAAGGAGATATGTCATGTGCAAAAAAGGTATACCACGGAACACTAGAATTTTGTAGCTATGTTTTTTTTTGTGATGTGCCCTTTTTCAATTACTGCAACTCCACAATACGCTACACAATATAGATTTGTCTTGCCTCGCCCACCGCCTCTGCATATTCTGCGGACGGAAATGAACCACTGGTTTGATTATGTACACACCATACATATAACATGTATTCATTTATATATCATATTCATACAAATTGCAATAATTTGTCAAACACATATGTAAATTCAATAAAATACCCTACTTTCTGTTTCACAGCGGCACGGATAATCTCTTTGCTATTGATTTTCTATATCACAGGTAACCTCTCTCTCATTTTTTTCAAGCATTAGCAAGAATGATCTGTTGTTTAACGGAAACTTGTTTACGGCTATCAGTCGTAGAAACTGACAAAACTCAGCATGTTTACCGGCGTGTTCTAATTTTGTTAGAATTGCTGGAAGTAACTCAGTCATTTACTTGCAAAGCGACTCCACTATGAGAGAGAGGTTACATGTGCTATAAAAATCAATAGCAAAGAGGTTACCGATATGGATACGCACCGTGATGTTCAGGGCATTGGTGGTAAAATTATTAATACACAGGAATGCCTCTGTGCATGGTGTTTGATTCCATTTTACTATCAAAATAAGTTTACGTCACAAGAAATACACAAACACGCGCACACACACATACACATACACACACACACACACACACACACATACACACACGCGCGCACACACACATACACATACACACACACACACACACACACACACGCACACGCACACACACGCACACACACATACGAACACACACACGCACGCAATATGCAAAAATGTGCCAGATGATGGAGCGGAAATGCGAGCATGTGCAAAATGGTAGGACAAAATTGCACAGTCATCATGTACAGAATGGGAATCGGTATTCAGTAGATGTGTACAGTTATATTCTTGCATAAACGTATTTTCTCAAAAATTCCGACGTGCACAAGAAGAACAATTCGTATTTATAGTTAGAACGACCGTTGACCGAGTTGTTTCCTTTACACCAATAGTGCATTGTTTTCGCAGCAAAAATGATCAGTGTGTTTTTAAATGATTCTTTAGGCCTTGCACAATTAGAAAAAAAAATCGAATAAGCGAATGTTCGAAATATCAAATTTAGGATTTTAACCATGCACTTGTGATCGCAACCAAAACACTAGGTACACAACTTATCATGCTGCTGAACATTCTTGCGAAGTTTTTTTACTCAAAATGATAAACATTTGGAGAAAAACACGAAAGGACATGCTATAAAACATTTTTTCTAGTGAAGGCTGTTTTTTAACTAAGTCAAGGGCCATAACTCTGTATTCGCTGATGCGGCTGCACACAAAACCTATATTCGCATGCAGCTTTACATTCTTGTCTACTTTCAAATTTGTATGTCCCTGTGAAATATCGGAGGCATAAACAAAGTAAGATATAAATAAAACCATCTATGAACAGTTTGAACCATTTTGAAACATTTAAATATCTATTATGATAAGAAGATTTGAAATAAATTGATATTAATAATATCAAAGTTTAAGTTGAGAGAAATCATTTAGAAGAAAAACAACTTTCTCGTCCGAAGAAGGATTTGAACTCATATGTATTTGTCCACATGGGCCATGGCCTTCTGGACACAACATGAAACTTGAAACTTCTGTTTATAACAATTGTTTCAAATTGCATGTTTTCATTCTGTGCGTTCTCAATAGACGGTTTGTGTTTTGTGTCTTCAGTTAGAGTGACGTCCCCAGTGGAATGTTCCCACCAGTGGGAACTATGTCCTCAGTTCACTGTGTTTTGTCAAATCCGTAGATGTATGCGGAGAAAAAATATTCTCATTTGGTTGTGAAAAATCAAGTGTTCTCAATAGACGGTCCAATACGCGTATAGGTGTATCTTCATAATAACGTACAAAACAAGGTTCTTCGAAAACTGCCTTTTACAAATTTTTCCTTTATGTTATGCTTTTTTAAGGATTTCTTGTCTAGAGTGTACTTCGGCTCTTGACAGTTTCATACACGTGTTAGGTAGTCCGTGACAAAACTGTGTTGTATAATTTTGTCACTGACAACGTTCAATAAATAGCGTGCGGTATAAGTGAATAGCGTTGTCATTTATCCGCACTATGGTTATGTCACGGTTAAACTCCACCTCAGTCTTGTTAACATTCTGATTTCGAATAAAAGAAAACGATGAAAAAACTTGCACGTGGGTTTAAACAGGAATTTAAACGCTACGTTATTACTAATTAACTTGACCGCAAAACTCATGAAACATGAATACTTTTAAGTCCAGAACTTTGATTTGCGTGGTTTCAATAATTATGTGTTTCATTTAACCGTGTGAATTCAATGCACTGACTGAGACCCTACGAATATGAGTTCAAATCCTTCTTAGGACGAGAAAGTTGTTTTTCTTCTAATGAACTGTTCATAGATGGTTTTATTTATATCTTACTTTGTTTATGCCTCCGATATTTCAAAGGGACATACAAATTTGAAAGTAGACAAGAATGTAAAGCTGCATGCGAATATAGGTTTTGTGTGCAGCCGCATCAGCGAATACAGAGTTATGGCCCTTGACTTAGTAAAAAATAGCCTATAAGAGCAATCACTTTTGTGTCGTGTGTATCTGCAGATGTGTATTAGCCTGGGTAATGAAACTTTTTCTTGTGTGTTATATTCTCGTATATAATACCAAGGGTTTTGTTTGTGGCTATGCGACCATAAGTGTAGGGTTATAATCATTGAAAACAATGCACTATTGGTGTAAGGGAAACAACTCGGTCAACGGTCGTTCTAACTATGAATACGAATTGTTCTTCTTGTGCACGTCGGAATTTTGGAGAAAATACATTTATGCACAAATATAACTGTACACATCCACTGAATACCGATTCCAGTTCTGCGCATGATGACTGCGCCATTTTGTCCGATCATTTTGCGCATGCTTGCATTTTACTTCACCATCTGGCACATTTTCGCATATTCACCCTTTCGTCACAAAATAGCAAAACACGAAATGTTACAATCAATCACAAGCTGAAATTAACGTTTAAACGAATTTGAAGGAATAACAACTAACTACTTTTTTTTTTTTTTTTTCTTTTTCAAATTTTATTCAACACAAAACAACAATGTTATAATACATGAAATGCACTAAATCTTTAAATGATGCCGAAATATTCAGCAAAACTATTCAAACATCTGTTTGTGACTCTATGCTTTTTATAGTATGAGAATAGAATGACAAATTCATTTTTAAAGATATGCATAATATCTACAGGTTCTCGTCTACTATTGCTGATGAAATATGCTTTATATATACTATAACCTAGAGTGGCGAATATTAGGTTTAAATAAAAATATTCAGGATTAGAAATATTGTATCCAAGTACAATATATTCAATCTTTCTTATATTCTTGTATACCCCGTATTTTGAAAAGGCATTTGAAAAGATCTGCCAAACAGAGTTGACTGCTAAACAATCTATGAAAACATGTTCATATGTCTCACACGTGTTGCAAATATTGCAGTTTGGTGAGTTACTCATACCCCACTTATGCTTTATAACGTTGCACGGAAAAATGTTGTTTAAAACTTTATATTTGAATTGTATTATTCTGTTGTCTGGTATGGCATAAATAGTTTTATAAAATGAATCCCAAGCTATTTGTTTATCAAAATAATGTTTCCAAAAGCGATGGACATGAGGTCTGATAACCTTGTCCTTAATCAAATACGAATATATATCCTTGTTTGTCAGTTGTTTAAGTGATTTATTATTAATAGTAATATTTTTATTTATTGACACTCTTGATTTTTTTGATATTTCGCTAGAGGTAATTCGTAACCATGTTTTAAAATATTTATTTCAACTAACTACTTTAATTATAATTTTTCTTATCAAGAAATCCTTCGTAGGAATTATATTTAAAATGAGTTGAATAATGAGCAATAAAACAGACACAGTGTGTGTATACCACGTGATAAATTACGTCATAAATGCTACGACGGAAGGCAACATTTTGCTTAAAATAAACACTTAAATCAAAGATAACTTTTATTTTACTACACCTTTTTAAATAAAACAAAGGCAGTCTATGCCGCTTAAAGAGAATTGCCTTCGTTTTATTACCGAAGTTTAATAATGTCATTAATTTCATCAAACATTTCGACAAACCTGTTTCCAAAATAGTTTTGACAGTGCTCCGTCAGACGGCCGTTTTGTTTTGTAAACAGGATTGTCGAAGTGTTTTATGACATAAAACTCTCAATCAAACTCTGGTAAAAGACCGAAGGCGGGGCTCCGTAAGCGGCCTAGACTGCTATGTTTCATTCAAAATGGTGAAGAAATAGTGAAGTTATCTTTGTTTAAAGTCTTTATTCGAGGCAAAATATTGCCTATCAACGTAGCATTTATGATGCAATTTTTCACGTGGTATACACACACTGAGAGAGCTATCTTTCAAATGCTTATCAGATCGGTATTAGTCATTCGATATAGTTAAGTTTTACGATAGTATAAAAATAACCCTCATTGCTGTGTCTACACTCTAGGAAAACAGTTTATTATTTATGATTTGATTGTAATTACCTTTTAAAAATGTGCAATACACAGTTGGATTAGAGTGACAAATAAATAAAACATGCCGACAATAAATTTCTTTAGTGTTTGTCGAAGACGCTTTGGAGTGCTGTAAGTGTTTGATTTGATTTTCTACATTTTTTGAATTATTGGCAAAACTTATTTGGCCAACTATGCTTATAAATAACATATTCATATTTGAATGCATACGTTTATTGTTGCAATTAAAGATACCTTTTACGCCAATCTACACATTAATTAGTGTGTTTTTTTTCGTATAACGACTAACATTAAAAACATGATACCTCTTTAATCATCACAACGCAATTTGAAAAACAATACTAAAATAACTTATAGTTGATGATGCTTAAATTAAACTACATGATCAGTTAAAGACAACAACATTTGTAATTATTTACCAAAGTAAAGCACTGTGTAACACTTGAAATATTCATGCTTTGGTTATAATATTTATATGAAAAACTACAGAAACAAGCTCAGTAGCCAACACAACATAAGCGCGTTTAATTGCATAGGGTAAACGCCAAAGACATAGAACACATAAACAAGAATTCACAAACAAGAAACATGGAACAACAGCACACTGTGTTTGTATAATTCTCTTTATTTTGAATTTGTATGTAATATTTGGTTGAAAATGCAAATGCAATATTAATTTTAAAAAACAACAACATAACATATGTTTAAGGAAAAGAGTTCACTTAACTTCATATTATAACAACTTAAATGGTCTTTAATAGATATATGCGCTCTCTGATTTCGTTAATATATTAATCAACCATACTTTGATGCAAGTGTGGTATGTCTTTGATTTTATGTAGGTTGTCTGTCCTCGTCCATTGTTTGGCTACTGGGCTTGTCCCTGTAGTTTCCAGTATTGTTAATGTCTTATATACATTCAATATTGTTGTCAATCTCGTATACTCTCAATATTTTTATATAATTGTCAAGGTCGTATATACGTATATATTATAGCTTATGTCGTTTACGCGTAATATTATTATATTATTGTTAATTGCTACCCGTTCAATATTATTACATAATTGTCAATATCGTATATACGTATAGATTATTGTCAATGTCGTATATACGTATAGATTATTGTCAATGTCGTATATACGTATAGATAATTGTCAATGTCGTATATACGTATAGATTATTGTCAATATCGTATATACGTATAGATTATTGTCAATATCGTATATACGTATAGATTATTGCTAATGTCGTATATACGTATAGATTATTGTAAAAGTCGTATATACGTATAGATTATTGTCAATATCGTATATACGTATAGATTATTGCTAATGTCGTATATACGTATAGATTATTGTAAATGTCGTATATACGTATAGATTATTGTCAATGTCGTATATACGTATAGATTATTGTCAATGTCGTATATACGTATAGATTATTGTCAATGTCGTATATACGTATAGATTATTGTCAATGTCGTATATACGTATAGATTATTGTCAATGTCGTATATACGTATAGATTATTGTCAATGTCGTATATACGTATAGATTATTGTCAATGTCGTATATACGTATAGATTATTGTCAATGTCGTATATACGTATAGATTATTGTCAATGTCGTATAAACGTATAAATTATTGTCAATGTCGTATATACGTATAGATCATTGTCAATGTCGTATATACGTATAGATTATTGTCAATGTCGTATATACGTATAGATCATTGTCAATGTCGTATATACGTATAGATTATTGTAAATGTCGTATATACGTATAGATTATTGTCAATGTCGTATATACGTATAGATTATTGTAAATGTCGTTTATACTATTAATATTATGACATTATTGTCAATGTGGTTTTCGTTCAATATTATTAGTACCAATATTATTGATAGTAGATGGGTCGATGTATATTAATACAAGTTTGTAATAACGGTTTGAACAGTTGCAAACAAGGAACACATACATGTATTATGTATTTCACAATTGCTACACGGAAGCTCTCTATTAATTGGAATGCACAAATGAAAAGCCATATCTAATCAGCAATAAATAACAGAACTGTTTTCAAGTGTGTGCACATTTTATGAGACTTAAAAGCCGTGTTACTTCACATCTGTCCGTATTTTATGTTCAGACAAACAACTTGCAGTTGAATTATTTTCATGTTTCAACTAACAGTCCTTGTCATTTAATTTACAGTTTTGATGATTGCTTTATTACGGTTATCTAGTGCAGTTCTCCTTTTTTCTATATTTAAGCCCATATAGTTTAAGAGTCATCAAAATTACCGAAATCAGTATCAAAATGGCAGATTCAGGCATATTGTAATTTTAGTGTGTTACGTTAGTTTAGATTTCGGCATTTCTGTATTTTCTGCGCAAATTATATGCCTTGTCCTGGGTCCGATTCACGCATTTGACTTTGCGAGTTTGGTCTGTAGTCACCAAACTAGACCGAGAAAGGAGGGGTTGGGGATACCTCCGGTACTCCGGGTTGCTTCCAAAACAACATAATACCACACTCTCGCGTCATAACGAGCCAACACTGGTGAATGATAAAAAATGAAATTTAAACAAAATTTAAAATTTTAAGAAAAAAAAAATATTTTTTGAAAAAGTTGCTTGATATTTTCAAGTAAGGTGATGTTTGTTTAAACTGGAAGGAAACATTAGTTTAAGACGTTTGATAGTTAACATTTATTTTGCAATGCGCTTCAATAAAATTGCATTACTATAGATATTGTTACGTACGGATTACTTAAGTCTGACATCAGTTCTAATCGGCCGTGGCTTCACGACTCTGTTGTAGCTTTTTATATCGATTGTGTCTTATCTCACAAGGGGCTATGAATAAATGAAGGCTTCTCTAAGAAACTTTGTCGAAAACCCGTATGATTAACATTTTAACATTTAAAACTGTTAATGCAATGCTGTTAACAGCTACTTACCGCATGTGATCACATGTTTACGATGTCCCCTTTGTAGACAATGGACATGTGTATTAAGGCTACGAAATGTGGGTGGCAATTCCGCTTAAATTTATCTGTTTTTATTTTCAAATTTAAAAAGATGGAAGTGCCTAAAGCGTACTTATGTTGGTTGGTTATTTCCCCCAGTAAGTCGAGAATCTTCCAGCATATAGCATTATCTTTGGGCAATAACTCAATACAGCATATGATATAGAAATAGAAGCAGATAATTAGTTCTTGCACAAAGGTTACGATATATAGTTGGCTATTACAATTTCACATACTAAAATCAAGAATATTTTATTGGGTATCAATGAGTGTGACACAACCTCGTGCGTTTCAGATTTTCCTCATTTTCTTACAGCGTGACAATAAATATCAAATTATTTTGAGAGACTGCATACTAAATTATAATGCCAATTTTAGGGTTTCTGCGTACCGCCCATTGACCTCTGGAGTCCCAAGTACTCATTCAACAGAATAACGCGTACCGCAAAGGAAAAGGAGTTCATACTCATATATTATGTTCTATATTTTCAAGAAGCACTGTTCTGCTCGTCATAGGCGTATCATATACGACTGTTTGGTATTCAGTTCAAGGGTAGACATAATTTCCTCAATTTATAGAAGAAACACATTGCCAGTTGTTAGTCATTTATTCATGTATTACGTTACTACCGACCAAACCGAGTGGTACATAATGGCAATGACCTTTACGATGTCATGCTCGAAGATTTCCTTCACATTTTGAATAATTGTGTCCATATTATCAATTGTTTTACTCTTTGTTTGTTGCCAAAAAAAATATGTGCATTTTGTAACGAAGTATTTTAAAATTACTTTGCCGTTAAAGAGACTCTAAATATTCAATTTGTTAAAACGCGTTTCTTTAACGTTCGATCGTAAAACAGTATTTTAAGTATTGTCGTCAATAGTTCAAGTTCTTACGCTAGAAATGCGTCATATGCTTATAACATTCATCATAAACTGTATCAGTTTGGTCATACCTTTTTGTTGTTTAACATGCTTACGCTGAATGGACGTAAAACCGAGGCAGTATTGTGTTCCACCCTTTGGTAGACAAAAAAATCAATCTCCTTCTTACATCAATGAGCGAAATCGCGGACCGAGGTTGTAAAGGGACATTTTAGGTTTTAGTACTTTTGATTTATGTTATGCTGACAAGAAAGACGGCTGAACAAGGATCGAAAGAAATAGAAAAGCAACATTTGCAAAGTCGCTGTTTTTGTTAGGACCTTGCATTCAAATAGATAGTTGACTCGTTCAAGTTGCATATATCCATACCGAGCTATACTTTTACTTTTGTAATAAACAATAAACATTTATGGTTAACAACAGTCACATGTTGACTGAGTAGGCTTAAAAATTTAAACTATTTTGAGTTGGTCAGATCAGTAGAATATGTTGGTCAGTTGATATCACTAAAACATGTTGGTCAGTTGATATTACTAGAATGAGTTGGTCAGCTGATAGTGATTGGGTAGTTGATATCACTAGAATGAGTTGGTCAGTTAATATGGAATGGTCCGTTGATATCCCTAGAATGAGTTTGTCAGTTCATAACACTCTAATGAGTTGGTCAGTTGATTGTAATTGGTCAGTTGATATCACTAGGACGAGTTGGTCAGACTATATCACTAGAATGAGTTGGTCAGTTGATATCACTAAAATGATTTGGTCAGTTTTTAACATAAGAATGGTTTGATCATATGACATCACTCGAATAAGTTGGTCAGTTGATATCACTAGAACATGTTGGTCAGTTGATATTACTAGAATGAGTTGGTCCGTTGATATCAATTGAATGATTTGGTCAGTTGATATCACTAGAAGGAGTTGGTCAGTTGATATCACTTGAATGAATTGATCACTTTATATCACTGGCATGAGTTGGTCAGTTGATAGCACTAGTATACGTCATCTATGATAGCACCAGTAGCAGTAGATTAATTTTCTTATATTAAATCCCATAGGAAAAACCTTCGTTTTTTATTCTTTTTTCAAAAACTATAATGTACCTTTACATAACATTTCTCTCTTGAGACATAACATTAAAGAACATTGGAACATCGACGACAGAATTCGTCGATATACGTAAAACCTACGAGAAGAAAATACCATCAATAATTTAAGTCTGATTCGAATGCTCTTATTGATTCAATGTTATCACTTGCATCAGCTATAAGACGGCTATGAGTGCGTGCTCGGGTCAACTGACTGGCTCAAGTTATTTCATTGGATTGGATTGAAATTCTTAGGAGCTTGCTTGTTGTTTTAAATTGAAGCTGGAAATCTGTAGCAGCTAATCCAGTGAATGTCATACTAGGAAATGCGTTTTTCTCAAATATATCTCAGTCTGCGACGACGCAGTTGGGGAATATTAAGGTTGGTTATATATCAATCAGTTTTTGTACAGATGAGGAAAATGGTATTTTCTTCCATTTGTTTTATAATGTCTAAAAGTACAGGTACCATTTGATTTATATACAGCTATAATGTATTTGTAAGTTTTTAAAGTTATAATAGAACATATGTTTTTGTAAATACTGAAAAAAATTGAAAAGAAAGACCGTCGTTTGTGTGTATTTTGTTTATACATCTTAGTTTAAAAATAATTATTTCCAGAAAATGCATATTACAAATGTATCATAATACGGATTGATACGATAGCTTAAAGCTAAACTTGTTAAAAAATAATGCAAATGATTTGTTTATTTCTATAACTTTAACTCGTTTTATCTGAAGCTGTTAAATGAGGATGAACATATGTACGCTTATATTTTTTGTTACAATATCAAGGCTGATGCGTACACTCTGTGGGTAATTATATCCAGCCTTTAGACAGCAAAGCCTTCCAACAATTGAATCACATGTTTCAATGAATTTACTTAAAATTATTAATTTCTTAAGACGGTAAACAGTCACAAATTGAGCAAGCGATACTTTCATGTTTGTTTGTTTTTCCAGTTGCTATTTTTTGCGTTATTGTAAAACGTAAGTATTCAACAGTGGGCACTTAACTCCAAGTTGTTTGTAATAGGTTAGTGAATTTGCGTTTGATTGCGGTTTATGTCTCAATGTCCTCTTTTCTTGACCATGAGAAACGGTTACTTTCGGTTGTTTGGTTAAGTTGCAAACAAAAGTTGTAATGGTAGAATATATAACGTATCACAATAGTATGGCAATATTTGTTTTGATGATTGAATGTTTTAAATGAAAACAAGACGAATTAATAGCAAAATGTTCAAATGACAAAAAATCAGATGATTGAAACTGTACAAATTACAAGGAATTAAATGATTAAAAGTTAAATATGCTTGTAAAATCTTGATTTAACAACTTTTAATAATTTAATACAAACTATTGACGTTGTATCTGTTACACAACGTTGTTTGTGCTCAAAACAGACCGAACAAAATGATATCTGCGAAAACGGCATCAGATAACGGTCACTCTGGTGCCACAAAATATATTAATCATTTAGACATCTTGTAGACTTCACAAAGTTATTGTTGACATAGTTTGTTTCTTTAGTTTTTCACATAAATATAGTTTGGGAATTAATATCCCAGTGGTGATAGTTCTATTATGTGTGGACCTAAGTTTCTGATGATATTGTTTCCGTTTTCTGTTTTAATCTTACACATCATCTGATTGTGAACTCATATATCATTTATTAAGATGTTTTGATCTTCCATGCAGACAAAGTGGCGAAAGTAAGTCAGAAAGAACATCTGAAATAAAACATTTATTTTGAAGGAAATATATATTTAATTACAATACATGTACGATAGGTTTCTTTTTTTTTCAATAATATTATAATTATTGGTTTTAATGATGACATGCATAAGTATGTATTTTAGTTAGTATGTAAAATGTCCAGAGGGGAGAAACAAAATAATTTAGATTATGAAGAATTTCTAAAAATTAAAAATGTATACGTACGAGTGTTTTAGTTTTGTTCTCAATATCACAAAAGTACTCAATGGCAATGTCAATGTTCAATCTCAATTCATCTTACCACATAACAACATAGCATGATTCATAATTTGTGCATAATTTACTCTTTTAAAATACACATCCTATCATAGATGTTGTTGATACAAATATCTGGTCAATATTTAATAAGAATAAAAATGGAGTAAAAATTGTACTTGAGTCCACTTCAGTATAATTAACTCCATAATATCATTTGGTATATAAACCATTTTCCTTAAAATAGAGAGCAATAGATATGAGAATATGCTTTTTTAAAGAGTAGAGCGTAACTAATGTTTAATCATCCCATGCTGTAATGGGGGAAAATTAGTTCATTTTGAATTTGAGAAACGGATCGAGTACGTTCGTGGTGTTGAGGCCAGAGCAATGTTAAGTGTATAACCTTGGTGTATCCAAAGCGAAATACTCAGTGATCATAGCGAGTGAAGGCGGTAGCCAAACTTTATCGTGTAGACTATTTGCATTGTCTTCAGCGGTTCTTAGTTACTGGTCTATTTTGTCGTTTGATCCTTTTGCCTCTTTACTGGTTAACTAAGGAATTGTGTACAACCAGAGAGTAAATACTAAAAATCAAGTGTAAAAGAGAGGTTGTGAAGTTTGACTGCATCGGATGTTTTTTTTTTATTTATTTTCTTTAAAAATCCGGTGCCAATGAGTTTGACCAAAACAAAGACAATACGGCGTCTATATCAAAATTCAATAAAATGAGCTATTATAAAAATAACAGGAAATTTTGGACATAAAAATCCACGTTATGTCATGACAAATGGGTAAACTGAAATTTAAAATACATGTGTTCATTGTAAGTAGGAGAAATCAGTTGCACAAGTACCCTGTGAAATATTACCCTCTTAAATGCACTGTTCTCAAGTGTGGAAAACGTTTTGAGCACATATCATAAACAACCTTAAATATCAATCATTCATTCATCACGGCCATTATTTACGACTTGAAAAATGAAAACAGTATACCTAATAAACTTCAGTGGTAGCGATTTGATCATGCTTTGTGGGAATGATGAGAAGATGACGGATAAAAGAACTAAATGGATTGCTCACTATTGCAACAATGTGTAAGTAAGTTATGTTTATCCCTTTAAATAAAGAATATTAAAATATAACAAGTCATGGTTTTATTTTTTTATTTCCAAATGACCTGAGAAAGTTAAACGTTCATTGTAATAAGAAGTTTCCGTTTTGAATCTTTAATTGTTTTGATTTATTTCTGTGCGCGAACTTTTGCCTTGTAAGCTGCTGTTATTTTTGTGTGTGATTGCGACCACAGGTGCAGTGTTATAATCCTTAACTTAGTACCTTCATACTTTCGCTCATTCGCCAGAAGCGGTTCCAGGAGGGGGTAGGGGCGAACAAAATCGTCTTAGTTGACATTTATTGTAGAAAAAAGAAAATAAAAACGCCCAAAATGCACCATTAAGGACTTGAAATTGCTAATCATTTCCAAACCCCCAACATTCGAAACCAAATAAATTTCATTAACACCCCTAAATTACATATAAATGAAAGGGGAACAACTCGGTCTACAGTAATACCAACTATGAGTACGAATTGTCTCTCTTGTGTACGACGGATTGTTGGACAACAGAGAGTTATGCTTACATTCCTATAATACAGATTCCCATTCTGAGCATGATGATGTGCCGTAAAGTGACAACGAATTTTGCTTCACCACTTGGTGCCATTTTGTCCCGCAATTTCGCGCATGCTTGCATTTCCGCCTCGCCCCCTAGCACATTCTCACATGCTCGCTCTTTCGTTGCAAAATGGCAAAAACACGAATATCCGATTATTAAAAGAATTTGGAAGCATAAAAACTAACGGATTTAATTATCTCTTTTGTTATAAAGAAATCCTTCGTCGGCATTATATTTGCGGTGATTAAAAGAAGTTAAATAAATGAGCAATTATACAGACAACTATCTTTCAATACGTATCCGATCAGTAGTAGTAATCGGATATCAGAATAATTAAGTCTTACGATGGTATTAAAATAACCCTTATTTCTGTGTCTACACTTTACGTTCAATACTATTACATTATTGTCAATGTCGTAAACGTTCAATATTATTACATTATTGTCAATGTCGTAAACGTTCAATACTATTTACATTATTGTCAATGTCGTAAACGTTCAATACTATAACATTATTGTCAATGTCGTAAACGTTCAATATTATTACATTATTGTCAATGTCGTAAACGTTCAATATTATTACATTATTGTCAATGTCGTAAACGTTCAGTATTATTACATTATTGTCAATGTCGTAAACGTTCAATATTATTACATTATTGTCAATGCCGTACATGTTCAATACTATTACATTATTGCCAATGTCGTAAACGTTCAATACTATTACATTATTGTCAATGTCGTACACGTTCAATATTATTACATTATTGTCAATGTCGTAAACGTTCAGTATTATTACATTATTGTCAATGTCGTTAACGTTCAATATTATTACATTAGTGTCAATGTCGTTAACGTTCTATATTATTATATTATTGTCAATGTCGTAAACGTTCAATACTATAACATTATTGTCAATGTCGTAAACGTTCAATATTATTACATTATTGTCAATGTCGTAAACGTTCAATACTATTACATTATTGTCAATGTCGTAAACGTTCAATACTATTACATTATTGTCAATGTCGTTAACGTTCTATATTATTATATTACAGTCAAAGTTGTAAACGTTCACTAATAGTGTCACCGTTATTGATTGATAGTGGATGGGTCGATGTTTATTAATAAAGGATTGTAATAACCGCGTGTAACAGATACTGGTGATTGTTTTATTATGGTTATCAAGTGCAGTTCTCTTTTCTGATATTTTAGCCCTAAAATTCAAGCGTCATCGGAATTACTAAAATCAAAAATCAAAATGGCAAATGAGGAATATTGTAATCTTAGTGTGTTACGTGAGTTTAGATTTTTGCATTTCTGTATTTTCTGCGCAAATAATATGTCACCTAATCCAGGCGTCTTATCCTGGGACAGATTCACGTTTTTGGCCTTGCGAATTTGGATTGTGTTTACGAAGCTAGACCAGGGAGGGAGGGGGTGGGAATACCTCCGGTATCACGGTTTCTCCAACAAAACAAGACTACACACTCCCCTCATAATGTACCAACACTTGTTAATAATACAATAACAAATTTACACTAACAAATTTACACACATTTTAACAAATTTCTATTCTTCTTTTTCGTAACAGTTGTTTGATATTTTTAACTAAGGCGATGGTAGTTTAAACTGGAAGGAAACATTAGTTTAATACTTTTGAAATTTAACTTTTATTTTGCAATGCGCTTCAATTAGACTTCAGTTCTATGGATATTAATGCCTAAGGATTACTAACCCCTGACATCAGTAAACGATTGCTTACATCAGTTCTAATCTGCTGTGGCTTCATGACTCTGTTATAGCTTTTATATCGATTGTGTCTTATCACCCCCTGGGCTATGAATAATCGAAGGATTCTCTAAGAAGCTTTGTCTAAACCCCGTTTGATTAACATTTAAACCTGTTAATGCAATGTTGTTCACAGCTACTTACCGCATGTGTTCACGTGTTTACGATGTCCTCTTTTATAAACAGTGGACAAGTGCATAAAAGCTACGACATAAGGATGTCGTGTGGGCGGTATGAGCATATATTTGCACCACACCGTGATGTTTGAGTAAGACAGAACGTAAGTGCCAATATGGTTGCAAATCCGCGTTAATTTATCAATTTTTGTTGTGTGTTTTTTTTTTTTCAATAAAAAATGGAAGTGCATAAAGCGTTCTTCTGTTGGTTGGTTGTTTTCTCCAATAAGTCGGGACACTTTGAACATATATATAGTTGAATATTACAATTTTAAATTTTAAAATCGAGACTATCTCAACGTGTAAAATTGAGTGGGACACAACGTCGTGCCTACTAGATTTTCCTTATTTTCTTATAGTGTGACGATTAACATAAACATATTTTAAGAAACTGCATAGTTACCAAATAATGCCAACTTTCAGTTTCTGCGAACCGCCTATTGACCTCTGGAGTCCCGAGTACTCATTCAACAGAATATCCCGTACCACATGGGAGAGGAGTTCATCCTCATATATTATGTTCTATTCTTTCAAGAAGCACTTTTCTGCTTGTCATAGCCGACTGATTGAAATTCAACACCAGTGGTAGGCCCTTATTAATTTTATTTATAGAAAAATCATATAACCAATTGATAGTGATTTTTCCAAATTTTGAATATTTTATACTTACTTTGCAGTTGAAGACATTCTTAATATTCAATTTTTTAAAACGCGTTTCTTTAACGTTCGATCGTAAAACAGTATATTAAGTATTGTCGTCAATACTTAAAGTTCAATATTCATACCGAGCTGTACTTTCACTTTTGTAATAAACAATGAACATTTATGATTTGCAACTGTCACATGTTGGGTAGGCTTATCATTTAAAACTCTTGAGTTGGTCAATTAATATCAATAGAATGAGTTAGTCAGTTGATTTCACTAGAATTAGTTGGTCATTTGATACTTATTGGTCAGTTGATATCACTAGAATGAGTTGATCACCTTATAACACTAGATTGAGTTGGTCAGTTTATAACACTAGAATGAGTTGGTCAGTTGATATCACTAGAATGAGTTGGTCAGTTGAAACCACTTGAATCAGTTGGTCATTTGATATCACTACAATGATTTGGTCAGTTGATAGTGATTGGTCAGTTTATAACACTAGAATGAGTTGGTCAGTTGATAACTTGATGTCACTAGAATGAGTTGGTTAACTGATATCACTTGATTGAGTCATCTTTGATCGCACCGGAAGCAGTGCACTGATCATTTGATATCCTTAGAATGAGTTGGTCAGTTGATGTCACAATAAGGAGGTGGTCAGTTGAACCCACTAGAATGAGTTGGTCAGTTGAAACCACTGTAATGAGTTGGTGAGTTGATTACACTAGAATGAGTTATCTCTAATAGCACCAGTGGCAGTACACCGTCAGTCGTACCTTTTCCATACGTCCCTGTCTGTGAATCATTGTGAGTAAATGATTGTGTGTATATATATTTGGTTTATTAAGAACCCGGAATCATAACAGCAACCAAACTAGAAAAGAAGACGAGTATTTGTATACATCGTTATCGTTTAGTTTAAATTTGTTATCTTAAATCCATCGAGAAAAGCAATCCTCTTTATTATTTTTTTTTATATAAAACATAGTGTACCTTTTAAATTTCTCTCTTGAAACATTATATTAAGGAACATCGGAACCTCGAAGACAGAATTCGTCTACATACGTAAAACATACGAGAAGAAAAGACCAACAATAATTTAAGTCTGATTCGAATACTCTTATTGATTCAATGTTATCACTTGCATCAGCTATAAGACGGCTATGAGTGCGTGCTCGGGTCAACTGACTGGCTCAAGTTATTTCATTGGATTGGATTGAAATTCTTAGGAGCTTGCTTGAATGTCATACTAGGAAATGCGTTTTTCTCAAATATATTTCAGTCTGCGACGACGCAGTTGGGGAATATTAAGGTTCGTTATATATCAATAAGAGTTTTTATACAGGTTTAAGATATTAGCATTTGCCTAAATTTGTTTTATGATGTCTTAAAAGTACAGGATGGGTCATATCAAAGTAAAAATAAGTGTTTATAAAATACTGAATAATGAAAACAAGTCCATCGTTCGTTTGAATATTTTGTTAATACATCTTAGTTTAAACAATATTTATTTCGAGAGAATGCATATTATAGATATCTCATAGTACGGATTGATATGATAGCTAAAATGATTCGTTTATATCTATAACTTTAAAACATGCAATGAATGATCAGGGACTCGTTGTATCTGAAGCTGTTAAATGAGGATGCAAATATGTACGCGTATCTTTTTGTGACAATGACAAGGTTAATGTGTACAGTGTGTGATTAATTATAACCAGCTTTTTAAGCCTTCCAACGATTGAATCACGTGTTTCAATGAATTAACTTTAAAAAAATTTAAGACGTTCAACAAGCTCAAACGGAGCAAGCGATACGTTTATGTGCTTTTTTCAGTTGCTATCTTTGCATTATTGTGAAACGTATGTATTCAACAGTGGGCACTTAACACCCAATTGTACGTAATAGGTCAGTGTATTTGCGTCTGACTGCGTTTTATATATCAACGTACATTTTTCTTGGCCCTGAGAAACGGTTACTTTCGGCTGTTGGGATTAGTGGCAAACAAAAGTTATAGTAGTAGAATTTAACTTTTCACAAGTATATGGCAATATTTACTTTGAAGATTGGATGTTTTAAATGAAAAAAACACGAATTATTAGCAAAATGTACAAGTTACAAGGATTTCAATGATTAAAGATGCACTCTTACTCCCAAAAACGATAAACCAAAATAAATACAATTGTTTTAATTTCCCGAAAAGAATGAATAAATATCGAAAGCAATGACAAATACCGTACTTTTACCTTATGAGATGATAGTTGATCACTGTAAATATTTTAGGATTCACCATCATTTAAATATTTGTGCGTTTTCAGCTATTAAATACACGGTTACAATCTTGTTATCAGGTATTAATAGTTTCCATAAATTAATAATTTAGTAAGTAGTTAAAGTTTATCATTCAAAATTTATGTTTGTTATAAATGTGTATGTATTGATTTTAAATACGAATGCCACTTTAAAAGTTAAATAGGCCTGTAAAATCTTGATATAACAACTTTCAGTAATCTAGTACAAAATATTAACGTTGTCTCTGTTACACAACGTTGTTTGTGCTCAAAACAGACTGAACAAAATGATCAATGCGAAAACGGCATCAGAAAAATGTCTGGTGCCACAAAAGAAATTAATCATTCAGACATTTTGTAGATTTCTCAAAGATATTTTAGACATAGTTTGGGTATTAATATACCAATGGTGCTAGTTCAATTATGTGTGGACCTAAGTTTCTGATTATTGATATTTTTTCAGTTTTCTGTTTTAATTTAACACATCCGCAGACTGTAAACACGTATATCATTTATTGAAATTGTTTTGATCTTCCATGCAGACAAAGTGGCGAAAGTAAGTAAGAAAGAATGGCTGAGATAAAACGTTTATTTTGAAGAAAAAAAAATCTTCAATTACACGACATAAAGGCTTGGTTCTATTTGGTTTAACATAATTATTGGCTTTAATGATCACATTCATGATATGTTTTTTAGTTAGTATTGTAAAATATCAAGAGGGACGAAGCAAACTAGTTTTAATTAAAAGGAATTTCTTGAAATGAAAATTGTTTGCATAAGAGTGTTTGTAGCTGTGGTCTTAGTATCAAAATTACTTAAGCCAATGTTCGATCTCAATCTTATTCTATTTAAGACATAACTACAAAGCATGATTCATAATTGAGCATGTTTTACCTTTTTAAAAGACACATCCTCTTATAGATTTATACAAAATTTGATCATTATTTAATAAAAAAATGAATGATGTGAAAATTGTACTTGAGTCCAATACAGTTGAGTTATACCCAAGTTCTTTGTTTGGTCTAGAAACCATTTCCCTTGAAATATTGAGCAATAAATATGAAAATATGTGCTTTTTTAAATAATTTTAATCATCCCATGTTGTAATGGGGAAATATTAGTCCAGCTTAAGATTGAGAAAAGGCTTGAGTATTTTCGGGATTTTGAGGTCTGAGCAATCGCATGTGTGTTGCCTAGATGTATCCCAAGCGAAATACTCGGTGATTATAGTGGGTGAAGGCGGTTGCCACTATTTATTGTGATAACCATTTGCATTGTCTTCAGTAGTTCTTGTTTATTTGTCTACTTTGTCGTTTGATTATTACCATCATTTTGCCTCGCATTCGGAAATCTTCGACCATTTTCTTCCGTCAACAACCTCGGATGTATATGGATGGTTTGCAATGTCAAAAATCTGTACACTTTAACTACGCTTCAAGTAGATCGCGGAGTAATTTCAGTTTAGCAGTTAAACTTAATGATTTATCTCATGGGAATCTTAATTATGTTTGCAATTATACACTTCACGGGCAAACAATTTAAATTTTAATATACAAATACAAGCTAAAACACCACCTTTAATTAATATTATAATTCAAAGTTTACGAATTACTTCTAGTTATGTACCAGCATACATCCGAGGTTGAAAGAAAATGGCCAGGGAGTTCCGAATGTTTGCCTCCTTACTGGATAACTAAAAACAAGAGGGTAAATACAATAGATATGCTGGAAAATAGCTGCTCATTGAGCAAATATTTCTTGTTCGCTTATACCCGACTTTAAATAAAGACTTTTGTATAGTATATCTTGTAATGAATCAATGAGAAGCAATATCAAACTTCAATATAATAAGCTATTAAAATGTAACAGGACTCATTGGACAAAACAACTCACCGTATGCCAATTACAAATGGATCAAATGAAATTTAAAATACATAAGTTCATTGTAAGCATGAGAAATCAGTTGCACAAGTACCCTGTGAAATATTACCATCTTAAGTGCGCTGTTCTCTTTAAGTGTGGGAAACGTTTTGAGGACATATCATAAACAACCTCAAATATCAAACATTCATTTATCACGGACATATTTTACGACTTTGAAAAAATGAAAACAGTATACCCAATAAACTTCAGTGGTAGCGTTTTGATCATGCTTCGTGGGTATGATTAAAAGATGACGGATAAAAGAACTAAATGGATTGCTCACTATTGCAACAATGTGTAAGTAAGTTATGTTTATACCTTTAAATAAAGATTAATTAAATATTTTAAAGTCATGGTTTTATTGTTTTTATTTCCAAATGACCTAAGATAGTTATACGCTCATTGTAATAAGAAGTTTCCGTTTTGAATCTTTAATTTGTTTTTATTTATTTATGTGCGCGAACTTTTGCATTTTAAGCTGCTGTTATTAAGACAAGATTTTGTGTGCGATTGCGACCACAAACAAGTGCAGTGTTATAATCCTTGACTTAGTACCTTAATACTTTCGCTCATTCGCAAGAAGCATTTCCAGGATGGGGGCGCAAAAAAATCGTCTTAGTTTACATTTTATTTCAAAATAGTAGAAAAAACGCCCAAAATGCACCATTTAGGACTTGAATTGCTAAACATTTCCAAACCCCCTGCTAACTTTTTAAACCAAATAAATTTCATGTACGCCCTTAAATTACAAGCCCTCTAATGTCAATTTCTTGACCCGCCCCTGATCGCCTTTTGTTTGCGCAAGCCCTTAAGAATCATATAAAAACAAATTGACCACTCATTTTTTTGCTGTGGAAGCAATGTATTATTAGTGAAAGGGGAACAACTCGGTCTACAGTGTAGCCAACTATGAGTACCTATTGTGTCATAAACACAATGTCGGTATTGTTGGACAACAGACACTTATGCTGAATCCTAACATACCGAGCATGATTATGTGTCGTGAAGTTACTGCGAATTTGCCCCACCACTTGGTGCCATTTCGTCCTTAACGACCTTAATTATCTCATTTGTTAACAAGAAATCCTTCATAGGAATTATATTTGCTGTGATTAAAACGGGTTGAATAATGAGCAATAAAACAGCCAGCTATCTTTCAAATGCTTATCCGAACACTATTAGTCAGTGGGTTTCCGAATAATTAAGTTTTACGATGGTATTAAAATAACTCTCATGTCTGTGTCTACACTTTAGGAAAATAGTTTATTATATACAGTATGATTTTATTGTAATTACCTATTCAAAATGTGTAATACACAATTGGATTAAAGTGACAAATAAATAAAACATGCCGACGATAAACTTCTTAAGTGTTTGTCGAAAACACTTCGGAGCGCTTTGAGTGTTTGATGTTATATTCTACATTTCTTGAATTATTGGCAAACATTAGTTGGCCATCTATGCATACATATAATTTATTACATTCATATATGAATGCATTTAAGTGTTGCAATTAAAGATATCGTCTTGGTCAATGTACATACTCATAAGTTTCTTTTTCGTATAACGACTTACATTAAAAAACATAATACTATTTATTCATCCCAACGAATTTTGAAAAATAAAATATACTATAATACTAACTTATATATTTATAGGTGATGCTAAAATGAAACTTCTTGATCAGTTAACGACAACGACATTTGTAATTATTTACCAAAATTAAGTACACTTGAAATACTATTGCTGTGGTACTAAAACTAAAACTATGTTTTTACAATTATACTTGTGTTGAACATATATGCAATATGAAGTTGAAAATAAAAATGCAATATTAATTTAAAAAACAACAACAAAACATATGTTTAAGGAATAGAGTTTTCTTCACTTCATGTTATGCCAACTTAAATGGTCTTTGATAGATATATGCGCCTCTGATTTCGTCAATATACTGATTAATTATACTTTGATGGTGTGGTATGTCTAAGTTTTTATGTAGGTTGTGTGTCCATCGTTTATTGTCTGTTGAGCGTTGACAATGTGCCTTTAAACATGGTCATCATCCATTGTTGGGCTACTTGGCTTGTCCCTGTAGTTTCCATTGTATTGATTTCTATATTTCTCTCTCTCGCCCAATATTATTGTCAATGTCGTACACGTTCAATATTATTGTCAATGTCGTACACGTTCAAAATTATTGTCAATGTCGTATACGTTCAATATTATTGTAAATGTCGTTTACGTTCAATATTATTGTTAATGTTGGATACGTTCAATATAATTGTAAATGTCGGATACGTTCAATATTATTGTTAATGATACGTTCAATATTATTGTCAATGTCGTACACGTTCAAAATTATTGTCAATGTCGTATACGTTCAATATTATTGTAAATGTCGGATACGTTCAATATTATTGTCAATGTCGTACACGTTCAATATTATTGTTAATGTCGGATACGTGAAATATTATTGCCAATGTCGGATACGTGAAATATTATTGTAAAAGACGTATAAGTTAAATATTATTGTAAATTTCGTATACGTTCAATATAATTGTAAATGTCGGATACGTTCAATATTATTGTAAATGTCGGATACGTTCAATATAATTGTAAATGTCGGATACGTTCAATATTATTGTAAATGTCGGATACGTTCAATATTATTGTAAATGTCGTATACGTTCAATATTATTGTAAATGTCGTATACGTTCAATATTATTGTCAATGTCGTATACGTTCAATATTATTGTAAATGTCGGATACGTTCAATATTATTGTAAATGTCGGATACGTTCAATATTATTGTTAATGTCGGATACGTTCAATATTATTGTTAATGTCGGATACGTTAAATATTATTGTTAATGTCGTATACGTTAAATATTATTGTTAATGTCGGATACGTTCAATATTATTGTAAATGTCGTACACGTTCAATATTATTGTCAATGTCGTACACGTTCAATATTATTGTCAATGTCGTACACGTTCAATATTATTGTCAATGTCGTACACGTTCAATATTATTGTCAATGTCGTACACGTTCAATATTATTGTCAATGTCGTACACGTTCGATATTATTGTCAATGTCGTATACGTTCAATATTATTGTCAATGTCGTACACGTTCAATATTATTGTCAATGTCGTACACGTTCAATATTATTGTCAATGTCGTACACGTTCAATATTATTGTCAATGTCGTATACGTTCAATATTATTGTCAATGTCGTACACGTTCAATATTATTGTCAATGTCGTACACGTTCAATATTATTGTCAATGTCGTACACGTTCAATATTATTGTCAATGTCGTACACGTTCAATATTATTGTCAATGTCGTACACGTTCAATATTATTGTCAATGTCGTATACGTTCAATATTATTGTTAATGTCGTATACGTTCAATATTATTGTCAATGTCGTATACGTTCAATATTATTGTCAATGTAGGATACGTTCAATATTGTTGTCAATGTCGGATACGTTGAACATTATTGTTAATGTCGTATACGTTAAATATTATTGTCAATGTCGTATACGTTAAATATAATTGTCAAAGTCGGATACGTTCAATATTATTGTCAATGTCGGATACGTTCAATACTATTGTAAATGTTGTACACGTTAAATATCATTGTCAATGCCGTACACGTTAAATATTATTGTCAATGTCGTATACGTTAAATATTATTGTCAATGTCGGTAACGTTCAATATTATTACATTATTGTCAATGTCGTTTCTATGTTCAATATTAGTGTCAATGTCGGATACGTTAACTATTATTACATAATTGTCAATGTTTTATTTCAGTTAAATAAAATTGATATTGTCGTATACTGTTAATAGTATTATATTATTGAAAAATAAATGGCTATCCGTTCAATATTATTGCGTTATTGTCAATATCATATATACATTCAATATTTTCGTAAGTGTTGTATACGTTTAATATTATTACATTATTGTAAATGGTTACCCTTTCAATATAATTACATTATTGTCAAAATCATTTATACGTTCAATATTATTAGATTTTTGTCAATGTCGTATTATGACATGAATGTCGGTATGGTATACGTTCTACACTATTACATTATCGCTAATGTCGTATATACCTTCAATATTATTGTCACTGTCGTATACGCTTAATATTATTATATAATTTTTAATATCGTATATGTTCACTATTATTACAGTATTATCAATGTCATATACGTTCAATATTATAACAGTATTATCAAAGTCTAATACGTTCAATATTATAACAGTAGTGTCAATGTCGTAAACGTTCAATATTATTAAAGTATTATCAATGTCGTAAACGTTCAATATTGTTGCAGTATTATCAATGTCGTAAACGTTCAATATAATTACAGTATTATCAATGTCGTAAACGCTCAATATTATTACAGTATTATCAATGTCGTAAACGTTCAATAGTGTGAACGTTATTGGTTGATAGTGGATGGGTCGATGCTTATTAATAAAGGTTTGTAATAACCGCATTGGAACAGTTAAAATCAATGAACAAATACATATTTCATGTATTTCACAATTGCGAACGACACGGAAGCTTTCTTTCAATAGGAATGCACAAATAAAAAGCCCATATCTAAAAACCAATAAATAACAGAACTGTTTTTAAGTGTGTGCACATTTTATGACACTTAAAACTCGTTTAGCTGCATATCTGTCCGTATTTTTGAGTTCAGACAAACTACTTGTCTTTGAATTATTATCATGTTTCAACTTACCGTCCTTGTTATTTACTTTACGATTTTGGTGATTGGTTCATTATGGTTATCTAGTGCAGTTCTCTTTTTTTGATATTTTAGCCCTATCAGTTTAAGCGTCATCAAAATTTAATTTACTGAAATCAGAATCAAAATGTCAAATGTGGCATATTGTGATTTTAGTGTGTTACGTGAGTTTAGATTTCGGCATTTCTGTATTTTCTGCGCAAATTATATGCCTTGTCCTGGGTCCGATTCACGCATCTGATCTTGTGAGTTTGGTTTGTGGTCACCAAGCTAGACCAGGGTTGTGAGGGGTCGGGGATACCTCCGGTACTCTGGTTTTCCTCCCCAACAACACAAGACCATACTCTCGCGTCATAACGTGCTAACACTGGTGAATAATAAAATAACACATTTTAAAAAAGAATAGTTTTTTTGGTTTTAAAATTGGAAGGAAACATTTATATAATACTTTTGAAATTTAACTTATATTTTGCGATGCGCTTTAATTAGACTACAGTCCAATGGATAATGATACCCATGGATTTCTTAATTCTGAAATCAGTAAACATTTGCTGACATCAGTTCTAATCGGCCATGGCTTCACGACTCTGTTGTAGCTTTTTATATCGATTGTGTCTTATCTCACAAGGGGCTATGAATAAATGAAGGCTTCTCTAAGAAGCTTTGTCGAAAACCCGTATGATTAACATTTTAACATTTAAAACTGTTAATGCAATGCTGTTAACAGCTTCTTACCGCATGTGATCACATGTTTACGATGTCCCCTTTATAGACAATGGACATGTGTATTAAGGCTACGAAATGTGGGTGGCAATTCCGCGTAAATTTATCTGTTTTTATTTTCAAATTTAAAAACAAAATGGAAGTGCATACAGCGTTCTTCTGTTTGTTGGTTGTTTCCCCAGTAAGTCGACAAACTTCGAGCATATAACGTCATCTTTGTGCAACAACTCAATAATTGCATATAAAATTAGAAGCAGATATTTAGTTCTTGCACTAAGGTGACGATATATAGTTGGATATTACAATTTTACATATTAAAATCGAGAATATTGTATCGGGTATAAATGAGTGTGACATAACGTCGTGCGTACCAGAGCTTTCCTCATTTTCTAACATCTTTTCTAATTTGTTTGTTTTTTATTTTGCAATGCGCTTCAATTAGACTACAGTACTATGGACATTGATACCTAAGGATTACTTAAAGATGCACTCTTACTTCCAAATAAGATTTACCGCAATAAACATACGTGTTTAGAAATACCAAAGAGGAGAAATAAATGCCGAAAACAACGATTCTTATGAAGGATATCGTATTTAATTTGAAAAAAAAGGTGCAGAAAACATGGTATTTCTAACTTATAGGACGACAGTAGATCACAGTTAATCTTTTAGCATTCACCAATCATTTTGCGTTTTCACCTATTAAATAAACGGTTACACTCATGTTATCAGTAGTTAATATTTTCCATAAATGCAATATTAAGAAAGTAGTTAAAGGTTGATCACTCACAATTTATGTTTGTTATACATGTGTATGTATTGATTTTGAATAAGAGTGTCACTTTAACTCTGTCGTCACTAAACATTTGCTTACATTAGTTCTTATCAGCTGTGGCTTCACGACTCTGTTGTAGCTTTTTATATCGGGGCTAATCTCCCCGGGAACCATGAATAATCAAAGGATTTTCTAAGAAACTTTGTCTAAAACCCGGTTGATGGACATTTAAACCTATTATTTCAATGCTGTTCACAACTACTCACCGCATGTGATCACATGTTTACGATGTCCTCTTTAAAGCAGTGGACAAGCGCATTACAGCTACGAAATAAGGATGTCGTGTGGCCGATAGGAGCATATATTTGCAACAAACTGTGGTGTTTAAGTAAGAAAGAATAACATAAGTGTCAATCGGGTTGCAAATTCACATTACTTTATCTGTTTTTATTTTCAATTTAAAAAGATGGAAGACTTAGTGCATAAAGCGTACTTCTGTTGGTTGGTTGTTTTTTGAGTCGGAAAACTTCTAGCAAATTTGGCTATTACATTTTTACATTTTACATTTATATTTCGAGAATATTTTAACGGGTATAAATGAGTGTGACACAACGTCGAGCGTATTTTCCTTACATATTTTCCTTATTTTCTAACAGCGTAACAATAAATATCAAATTATTTTGAGGGACTGGATACCAAATAATGCCAAATTTTGAGTTTCTGTGTACTTTCACCTTTGGAGTTCCGAGTACCCGTTAATAAAGAACATCGCGTACCTCATGGGAGAGGCTTTTTCCTCATATATTATGTTCTTTACTTTCAAGAGGCACTTTTCTGCTCGTCAAAGCCATATCATATTCGACTGTTTGAATCTCAGTATACGAGGTAGGCGGTAATTTCTATAGTTGGTAGAAGGAACACATTACCAGTTGATAGTGATTTGGTCATGTATTACGTTACTACCGACCAAACACAGTGAATAAAAGTCGTAATGACTTTTACGATGTTCTGCTGGAAAGATTTCTTCCGAATTTGAATAATTTTGTTTGCTCTTGGTTAAATATCAAATGTTTTACTTTTTCTGCTCGTTTTCGCAATCCTGTGCATTTCGTATTGGCATATTGTATACTTACTTTGCAGTTAAAGAAACTCTTAATATTCAATTTGTTAAAACGAGTTTCTTTAACGTTCGATCGTTAAACAGTATTTTAAGTATTGTCGTCAATACTTAAAGTTCTTACGTGATAGAAACGCGTCTTATGTTTATAAATTTCATCATAAACTGTACCAAATTGGTCATGCCTTTTTTGTTGTTTAACATGATTACACTACATTAAAATAAAACCTAGACATTAATAGGTTCAACGCTGTGGTACGTATAACATGATTACGCTGAATGGACGTAAAAAGAGACATTATAATTTTCTACGCTTTGGTAGACAAAAAATCAATCTCCTTCTTACATCAATGAGCGAAATCGCGGACCGAGGTTGTAAAGGGACATTTTAGGTTTTAGGACTTATTAGGACGATTTATGTTATGCAAACAAGACAGAACGCTAAACAATGATCGAATGTAATTGAAAAGAATCATTTGACTAGTCGCTGTTTTTGTTAGGACCTTGCATTCAAAAAATAGTTAACGAGACCGTGCTCGTTTTGTTTCAATATTCATACCGAGCTGTAATTTCACTTTTGTAATAAATTATAAACATTTATGATTTGCAACTGTCATATGTTGGGTAGGCTTATCATTCAAAACACTGGAGTTGGTCAATTAATATCAATAGAATTAGTTAGTCAGTTGATTTCACTCGAATGAGTTGGTCATTTGATAGTTATTGGTCAGATGGTATCCTTCACAGGCATGAGTTGGTCAGTTGATAGTGATTGGTCAGTTGATATCACTAGAGTGAGTTGGTCAATTGATATCACAAGAATGAGTTGGTCAGTTGATATCACTAGAATGAGTTGGTCAGTTGATAGTGATTGGTCAGTTGATATCACTAAAATGAGTTAATCAGTTTATAACGCTAGAATGAGTTGGTCAGTTGATATCACTAGAATGAGTTGGTCAGTTGAAACCACTTCAATCAGTTGGTCAGTTGATATCGCTTCAATGAGCTGGTCAGTTGATAGTCATTGTTCAGTTTATAACACTAGAATGAGTTGGTCAGTTTATTACTTGATATCACTAGAATGAGTTGGTCAATTGCTATCACAAGAATGAGTTGGTTAGTTGATATCACTAGAATGAGTTGGTCAGTTGATAGTGGTTGGTCAGTTGATTTCACTACAATGAGTTAATCAGTTTATAACGCTAGAATGAGTTGGTCAGTTGATATCACTAGAATGAGTTGGTCAGTTGAAACCACTTCAATCAGTTGGTCAGTTGATATCGCTTCAATGAGCTGGTCACTTGATAGTCATTGTTCAGTTAATAACTCTAGAATGAGTTGGTCAGTTTATTACTTGATATCACTAGAATGAGTTGGTCAATTGCTATCACAAGAATGAGTTGGTCAGTTGATATCACTAGAATGAGTTGGTCAGTTGATAGTGGTTGGTCAGTTGATTTCACTACAATGAGTTAATCAGTTTATTACGCTAGAATGAGTTGGTCAGTTGATATCACTAGAATGAGTTGGTCAGTTGAAACCACTTCAATCAGTTGGTCAGTTGATATCGCTTCAATGAGCTGGTCAGTTGATAGTCATTGTTCAGTTTATAACACTAGAATGAGTTGGTCAGTTTATTACTTGATATCACTAGAATGAGTTGGTCAGTTGAAATCACTTGATTGAGTCATCTCTGATCGCACCGGAAGCAGTTGATTACACTGGAATGAGTTGGTCAGTTGATTACACTAGAATGAGTAATCTCTCATAGCACCAGTGGCAGTACACCGGTCAGTCGTAACTTTTCCATACGTCCTTGTCTGTGAATCATTGTGGATACATAAGTGTGTGTATATATATTTGGTTTATTAAGAACCCGGAATCATAACAGCAACCAAACTATAAAAGAAGACGCGTATTTGTATACATCGTTATCGTTTAGTTAAATTTCGTTTTCTTAAATCCATCGAGAAAAGCAATCTTGTTTACTTTCTTTTTTTTAAATATAGTGTACCTTTAAATAGAATTTCTCTCTGTTGAGACATTATATTAAGGAACATCGGAACCTCGAAGACAGAATTCGTCTACATACGTAAAACATACGAGAAGAAAAGACCAACAATAATTTAACTCTGATTCGAATGCTCTTATTGATTCAATGTTATCACTTACATCAACTATAAGACGGCTATGAGTGAGTGCTCTAGTCAACTGACTGGCCCAAGTGATTGTATCGGACTGGAATTCTTACGAGCTTGCTGTTGTTTTAAATCGAAGCTGGAAATCTGTTGCAGCTAATCCAGGGAAGTTCATACTAGGAAATGTTTGTTTCTAAAGTATATCTTAGTCTTCGACGACGCAGTTGGGGAATATTAAGGTTGGTTTTATATCAATTAGAGTTTTTGTACAGGTAAAGATAAAAGCATTTTCTTACATTTGTTTTATGAAGTCTTAAAGTACAAATATCATATATAGCTATAATGTATTTAATTGAAAGTCCTTTGTTCGTATATATATTCTATTTCAAAAAAGAATATTTTGGGAAAATACATTAAACAAAATACATATTATACTTATATTATCGTAAGGGTTGTTCTGAAAGCTTTAAATTAATATTATTATTATATAATTATTAATATTAATACCTCTTCTAACCAATAATGCAAATGATTCGTATATATTTATACGTTTAAAGTTGGCAATGATTTGTAAAATACAAGCGGCGTCTTGTTGTTCATTAAAGCTGTTAAATGAAGAAGAAAATATGTACGCTTATCATTTTTGTGACAATAACAAGGCTGATGCGAACACTGTGTAATTAACTATATCCAGCCTTTGGACAGCAAAGCCTTCCAACGATTGAATCACATGTTTCAATGAATTTACTTAAAATATAAATTTTAAATTTCTTAAGACGGTAAACAAGCTCAAAAGGAGCAAGAAATACTTTCATTATTTTTCAGTTGCTATCTTGGCGTTATTGTGAAACTTGTGTATCCAACAGTGGGCACTTAACACCAAACAGGGGCGTAGCTAGCCCTCTATTCATGTGTGCACTAAACGTCAATATTTGATTAGTTGTTTTAAATGAAAGCAACACGAATTAATAGCAAAATGTACAAATTACAAGGGACTGAACTATTAAAAGTTAAATATGCTTGTAAAATCTTGATTTAACAACTTATTATATCAAGATTTTACAAGCATATTTAACCTTTAGTACAATATATTGACGTTGTAGCTGTTACACAACGTTGTTTGTGCTCAAAACAGACCGAACAAAATGATCAATGCGAAAACGGCATCAGAAAAATGTCTGGTGCCACAAAAGAAATTAATCATTTAGACATTTTGTAGACTTCTCAAAGTTATTGTTGACATGGTTTGGGTATCAATATACCAATGGTTCTTGTTCAATTACGTGTGGACCTATGTTTCTGAAAGGATATAAATTTTCCCGTTTTTTGTTTAATTTAACACATTCTCAGACTGTGAACACATACATCTTTGATTCAAATGGTTTTAATTTTCCATGCAGACTAAGTGGCAAAATCAAGTAAGAAATACTATCTGAGATAAAACGTTTATTTTGAAGAAAATTGATATTCAATTACACGACACTGGGGCTTGGTTCTACTTGATTCAACATAATCATTGGTTTTAATGATGACATTCATTATATGTATTTTAATTATTATGTAGAATGTCCAGAGTGGAGAAACAGACTAGTTCAAATTATGAAGCATTTCTAGTAATGAAATATGTATACATACGAGTGTTTTAAACTCTGTACTCAGTATTGCAAATAAATTAAGCCAATGTTCGGTCTCAATCTCAATTTATTTTACCACATAACCACAAAGCATGATTCGTAAATTGTGCATGTTTTACACCTTTTGAAAGACGCATCCTCTCATAGATGTTAACAAATATTTGGTCAATATTTAATAAGAAATAATTGGTGTAAAAATTTTACTTGAGTCCAATTCAGTTAAGTTATACTCAAATACTTTGTTTGAGCTAGAAACCATTTTCCTTGAAATATTGGCCAATGAATGTGATGATTATGCTTCTTAAAAGAGTAAAGCGTAAATATTTTTTAAATCCTCCCATGATTTCATGGGGAAAAATAAGTTCAAATTGAGAAATGGCTTAAAAAAGCTGGTGATATTGAGGCCTGAGAAATGTCATGTGTATAATCTTGGCAAATTCAGTGATTGTAGAAAATGAAAGCGGTAGTTACACTTTATTGTGTAGACCATTTGCATTGTCTTCAGTAGTTTTTGTTTATTTGGGTGTTTTTGTCGTTTGACTTAGAACCATCATTTTGCCTCCTTACTGGAGAACCCAGGATCGTTTAGAACCAGATAGTAGCTTTTTAAGATAATGAATAAAAGGAAGTTGTAAAGTTTGACCACTGGCAACGGATTTTCAAACTTTTTTTCAGTTTGAAAATCCGGTGTCAATGAGTTTGACATGAACAAAAACGATATATCGTCTATATTAAATTAATGAAATAAGCTTTCAAAATAAAACAGGAAGTATTGGACATAAACATCCACCTTATGTCATGACAAATGAGTAAAATGATTTTTAAAATATTATGTAAGTATTAGAAACCAGTTGCACAAGTACCCTTTGAAATATCAACCTCTTAAGTGCACTGTTTTCTTTATCAAATCATAAAAACCATAAATATCAATCCTTTGTTTATCACGGACATAATTTACGACTTTTATAATTTTGTATAAAAATGAAAACGGGATATCCAATAAAGGCTTCAGTGGTAGCGATTTGATCATGCTTTGTGAGAATTATTAAAAGATGACGGATAAAAGAACTAAATGGATTGCTCACTATTGCAACAATGTGTAAGTAAGTTATGTTTATCCCTTTAAATAAAGAATATTAAAATATAACAAGTCATGATTTTAATTAAAGATTATTTTTTTCAAAATGACCTGACCAGGCTGCATTCATTACTATTAAAATCAACACAAAAAATTAGGAAGGACAACATCACATACGACTCTATCAATAGTTGACCATTGCGCATAATAATTATAATTATCAACCCCATAGTAATGAAAGACAATAAACGATGTAACCACAAAATAGCATCAAGTGCATGCACAGCAGAAGAAGTGGAGGTTTAAACGATGAAAGCGAGAAGGTGACGTTAATGACAATGATGAAGCACTAACCCACAAAGCCCACATATATTCAACTATTTAATTATTTTTCGCTTTCAGAAATACAGGAACCATTGACCGTCAGCGGATACAGTCCGACGATGCCGACGACGATGATACGAACACCGATGAAGCGACAAAGCCATCCGCTGATGAAGTTACCCAGGATAGGCGACGAAAAAGACCGGAAACTGAGGAGGACCAACCGGACGGAGAATTGGGCAACCGGTGGTCGTCTTCTTCAAAGGTAGAAGCATTCACTAGTTGTTCAAGTTTGAAAAAGTTACAACTTCTACGGTTTGGGTTGTAGAATAGCAAATTTGAAATGCTATTTTCGGTAATATTCGTGGTCAAAAATAACGCGATTGTTTAACTCATTTTTTCGACATACATTTACAAAGTTAGTTTACGAGACGTTGCAATTGGCCATCGAAAAAATATTCATTTATTTACAGTAGGCACTATCCTGCGATACTACAAAGACATCTATGACGGCTGTCTAAAAACATAGGATTATTTTTACTCCACAATGTTTGGTTATTTTTTAAACTTCAACAATGCTATGTGGGAAACATTGCAACGTTCAGGGTCTTAGAAACAATTTGACCATTGGATTTGTTGATGGTCAACTAAAGGAATGAATAAGATAATACAGTTTGTATTGTCAAACTTTTCAGGTTACGTCGAATAACTTGCCAAAAAACCATTGAAGCTGTTCTTCACCGCAACTATAAATTATAAAAACATAACCCAGAAACTACATATTTTGCCATTTAAATTATTTAAGGGTTCTAACTAATGATTTTCGACCATACAGGTTTTATCAATTTCAAACAAACCGTATTACCTTTTCATTTAAAACATTCAGTCATTACTTGTGATAAGTATAAGGTATTATATTTTTCAAAGTTAAGGGCATTTATGTGTTTTCAATGACATACTCAATACATTATTAACAAAATGATCTGATTGATATCAGCCTTATTTCAAAAGTACTTTTCATTTCTAAATTACTACAAATATTCAACCATACTACATACGATTGATTAAATATTTTCTTTTTTCGAATGAAAATACGACGGGTTGGATGTCATTGTATATAACTCTTGACAATTAAATTCCGCTTTCTTATTATTAACCTCAAGCTCAGCGTGTAAACGTGAACGCCTGATTGACACATAGAATGCTATAGTATGACGGATTACGGCTAAATTAGAAATTTGGACATCTAAGGATTGGATTGATTAGATTTGTATTAAAGGCCCAGGGAATTATACTAGTTTGCGGCGGAGTTTGCTTTGAATGACAAATTGGCACGCGTTTGTTTAAACATTCGAAACTTCTTAATGTATAAACTACCTCCAGGCACGCACAGACGCCATTTTCTGTGAATTATTGCATTAAAAACGTGCCAATCGAATCTCGCGGTAGAACTGACAACGTATAAGCAATGTTCTTCTAAATTTAAGTGTGTTGATATTTTCAGAATCTTAGAATTTCATGAGTTATTTCGTGAGAAATGATTCCAAATGTTTCTTTTAAGAAAACGGAAGTTCCTATAATGACAGGGTTTCTATCTCCACTTCCGCCAGTATAATAGCTGTGCAGGCACATGGCTAGAAGGGTTCAGGGGCACTATCCTCTGGGTAACGAAAGACAGGAAACCAAAATTGGCACAAGAGCGGGGAACATTGACATTTAAAGTAAATGCAAGTAAATACACTTTTATTCAAAGTAGATGAAAGGTGAACATAATAACTCGCCATATTACATGCCAGTTCAGGCATTAGGACCAACAGGGAACATTGGCATTTAAAGTAAATAAAAGTTAATACACTTTTATTCAAAGTGAACATAACAGTTGGCCTAATGACGCACCAGTCCAGGCATTAGGGCAGAGGAAGAGCTACGCCGTTGGTCGTTGTCACTTACATTAACAACGGATATTTCTGTAATAAGAAAACAGCAACAATAACAAACAACTAATGTAACTGTACTTGTAAAAGCAATGCATTTTAGAAGAAACAACTTTTGAAACCCAAACAAACAGAAGCGCAACACTCAACCACCACTACCACCACCACCTCTATATAATCAAGCCGTCAATTAACCTTACGTTATTGCACGAAAACCTGGACATCGACAATAGCAGTAAAAATTACACTTATAATCAAGCATCAACAGGTTCCTAGATATATGTAATTGAATCTGAACCTTTATAAGAACCAGATATTTTAGTAAAGACTATGTATATGTGAACGCGGCCGACAGGAAGGCCAAATTCTACGCACACGAACGACTGCAGATTGTTTACATTTTTACATTTAATAACATTTTATTACATTTCAGTTTGTGTATACTACGTGATAAATTGCGTCATAAACGCTACGTCGGAAGGCAATATTTGGCATTAAATGAATTCTTAAACAAAGATAACTTTTCTATTTCTTTACCATTTTAAATGAAAAAGGCAGTTTTTGCCGCTTAAAAAGCCCCGCCTTTGTTTCATTACCGGATTATGATAAGGTGAGTAGTTTCCTCAAACACTTCGACAAACCTGTTTCCAAAATAATGTTTTGACAGTGCTCCGTCAGACGGCCGTATTGTGCAAAGGCTTGTCGAAATGTTTTTAGAAACAAAACCCTCAATCAAACTCTGGTAAAGGATCGAATGCGGGGCTTTGTAAGCGGCGTCGACTGCGTTATGTTTCATTTAAAATGGTTAAGAAAAAGTAAAGTAATCTTTGTTTAAAGTCTTCATTCGAATCAAATTGTTGCCTTCCGACATAGCATTTATGAATTATTTTATCTAGTGGTATACACACACTGTTCTTAGCATATGTAAGAGTTCAATTTGAGCGATTTAGATTTCTAAATTTGAAAAGTCCTCGATTGTCACTAGCAAACGCAAGAATATGCAAATCAGGAAGTAGTACAATTATTGCGTGCATATTAATTATTTCCAAGAAAAACACAGACAATTGCCATAAATACTTGCTATGCTTTTTATTATGATTCGCGTGACAAAATATGACTAGGTTGTGACGCGACATCACTTTCGATGAATCAATTACAAAGACGAAATTTCACGCTGCTATCTATAAATGACGTTCGATCAAAATGTCAGAAACATTCCACAGCCTTGTAAAAGATTGTGAGGCCCGATATCAAAATTAAACAAACACTTCTTTGATGCTTGTGAACAATCAAAATAAAGGTCAAATCTAGTTATACCATTTACAAGCAAATATTTGCGTTTGAATTAGACTGACGTCTCATTCCAGACGATCGCGTTATGCCAGATGTCCGATTGAGGAATTGGCAAATCAGTTATGCAAATATATTTTAACACTTTTATCTGGAAAGGAACATGCAAATGAACTTGATAATCTCTTGAGCATTTCAGGTAGTTCATTTATCGTTACTAAATTATTTAAATGCATTTTATTGCTTTCTAGAGAGATTACCGATGCATCAATCCTTATAGGCATCGAATAGGGGAATTTTAAATCAAAATGGTATTTATAGTTCTGAAATTAAGAACGACGAAATGACACATACAATTAAAAATGCTAGAATGGCAATGGGCTTGCTCATAAAATTGGATTATGGTTGATTGCGTTAAAATTTATCTAATTACGTACTTTCTCCTTATTTACAGATGCATAATTAGTTCTTTGGAATCTTCTTATTGTCTCCTTCATGCAATATTTCAGGTTTAAATGGTCAGATATGTACAACATTCAGTACTCATACAAAACTATTATACACAAATATAGAAATGACAAGTGTATGTGGAAAATATGCATGTTATTCGATCAATAAAAGCTATCCTGTTTACAGTACAGTTAATTAATTTAACCTCATTAATTTGTTTTCAAGTTTTTGTGGGAGACAAGTATACAGCATTGCCATGATACAACGCGAAATCAAACGCGTAGAAATTTATGCATGCAAGTCGGAAAGAATTTGAATCGTTTACAAAGTATCGGGGGGAATGCAAAACTGACGCTGATAATGTTAATTTCTAGTATTTTATGTCGAGTACAACTTTGATGTCATGCAGCCTGTGGGTATCCCCCACATGTCGCGAATCGTGATCCTTTCTTGTAATCATTGATGAGTCCACAAATGGACTACAGCATCCCGTGTGAGTATTTATGTGTACACATATGGAATTTATCATTTCTTGTGATAGTGTATGAGTACATATATGGACTATGTCTTTCTTGTGACTATTGATGGGTCCACAAATGGACTTCAGCATCCCTTGTGAGTATTTATGTGTAAACATATGGAATTTATCATATTATCATATATTATCATAAGAATATCATTCTTGTGATAATGTATGAGTACATATATGGACTATGTCTTTCTTGTGACTATTGATGGGTCCACAAATGGACTTCAGCATCCCTTGTGAGTATTTATGTGTACACATAGTATGTACAACATAATTTTAATGGACTATATCATCTTGACCTACCATTGCCTTAAATTGTACAATCCTTTTCCAGAAAAGCGGATTTGAAGACCTAAAGCTGTCAGACATCATTCTCGATCCAGATGGAGTTTTCATTTATTACTGGATGGTAAGTGATCGGTAATAAACATTGAAAACGAATTACTTTTGCATATATAGCGGATTTGTTGGTCAACGAAAAACGTATAACTTCAGGCGAATTATGGCTGTTTTGTTTCCGGTTACATTCCCAAGAACATAATTTTTATGGCAAATGAACTACAATGTAATTGTTCGCTATGATGCACATTTCAATATGTGTGTTAAATCTAAATGCTTGTATCTGGACTTGTGTCTGGCCCAACAAAATTGAGATTGGCTAAAACATTTTCTAGGAGAGACAAAATCCAGCCAGTCAAAAATTAGATTAGAAACTAGGTTTAAAGGTCGATAAACCGAAAACATTGTTTCATTTCGTTCACGGAAACATGCGTTGAGAGCCATATAAAATATGTCCAAAACTTTCGATGTTTGTACGTTACGTTAAATGCCTTGGTAAATCGCGTGATATATGGATGATCATACTACTTGATTTAACATAATTGTATCGTTATTTCACTTGACTTGATTTGTTATCTTCCAGGGAGTCGTAACAATGGCAATTGTTTATAATGTCACCGTTATTGTACTCCGAGTTGCCTTCAAGGAAATGAGGGACCAGGTTTGTATGATTTGTTATGAGGATAATCAAAGTTTATGAAGGCGTAAATAAGAAATATTTATAGATATGAAATATATGCAGTAGGAATCATCATTCTTATGTTTCTTTATATTTATCTTGATATATAATGTGCATGGTGGTCGTACTGAGCTTGATTCAGACAAATGTTAGGAACATGAGTTTTCGAATCATTTCCATGAAAATATACAACAAGGTTGTAGTGACATTAATTCAAACGGCAAAAAGCAATCAGTTATGTACAAAAACAAGATCGGTCTTAAAACATTAAATACAACCTAATGTCAGATTGCTACAATTTGTACGTAGAATGCTCGTAGTAGATAACTTTTTCTCCCACCTCAGATAAGTAGATCCAATAATTTAACCATACTAGATATTCTTATCTTGCCCACGGGCGAAGATAAAATGCCCGTATGGAACTCCTTTTACCACATTGTAATTACCTCCCTTGTTGAAGACTGTCGTCAGTAGCATCAAGGAAATCTTGTCTTATGGTAATATTTAGAACGCTTCAATTGTCACCATAAAACAGTTTTCAGGCACCATTAAAGAAATAATGCTTCATTCTCCTTAAAACTATTTAAAAAGACCGATTTGACTGTTAACATTAACTTGATCACTGCGCGTATATCCATGACAACCACGTGCTATCGCATATCCATACGCAATGATTTTCACTAAGCAAAAAAGAGTTCCAGCAAAAAATACATTTTTACTTAATTTTGTTTAACTGAGGTGGGAGAAAAAGCATCTACCATAGCCGCTCGTATAAGATAGGTTCATCCCGAACCTCGCGCAGGGTGTTTTGCTGAAACTCGGTAAACCTCGTTTCCGCAAAACACCTTACACTCGGGTCGGAATGAACCTATCTTACACTCTCGGCCATGGAAGATACTTATAATCAATAAATGGTGGGGTTACCACCTTGGAACGGTCAGTAAAACACGAGTTCACTTGAACACGGAACTACTTTAGGCTTAAACTAGTTTGTATTGCCACAACATCACACTTGTCCCAACATGCATCAATAACTACAACATTGCATAATATACAACCCTCATCAGGCAAAACAATGAAAAATTAAGTAAACCATTCTATATAAACTGACAGAGTAGTTTCAAGTGCTCAACGTCCGCAGACAAACATCACATTCTGTCATCATTGTCAGATTTCTTTGACGAAAGCATAGGCAACTTAAGTGTTATACAATGTTATTATTTTTATCCTAAAGATTTTGTGTTAACCGTTTGGAAAAGTGTAAGATTGAGTTTTCGAACGATAAGGTTCATCTCTTCCACCTGTAAAACTGGCTGTGCCAAGGCAGTTGCAAACATTAAAATAATAAATATATATGAAAATACAGTGATTGTTTCTTGAGTGTGGGTTTGTATGTTTGTGAGGTGGGATTCGATCTTTGCGCCACTGAACTAAATAATGAAATTTGTCTACATAATCGAGACATTGTTTTCATATTCATATACTCTTTCAGGCTACCGAGAAATCAGTCTTTTCACTATTAGACACGATAGGAGACGTCTTATTCCTCGTCGACATAGTCGTAAATTTTCGCATTTCGTTCTATGAGGACGGCTGTTTGGTGAGTTTATATCAGAAACTCAAACCTCAGTAAATATCATCATTCATATAGGACAAATCCAATTTATTGTTATGAGACATTTAAAGAAAATGAAATTAAATATAATAATAATAAACAATGCTATGGGGCGTTTTCCATATAGTACTTATACCCCCCCCTTAGACACGCCTCATTCCACGTTCCAATCAAACAATTAGATTCCAGTTATAAATTAAGTGAAACCTAAGGTGGTTATCGAATACAGCCAGGTTTATATAATCAAGTGTAAGCAAGTACTTGGCTAAGTAAAACGTGATACATAAAACGTTTTGTGCTTAATATATTTTGGGGAAGTCCTCCTTTACCATGAATTAATTCATTTCTACTTTAAAATATATCTGTTCATAAGCCTGCTTTTGTTTAATGGTCACTCTTAAACAGAATGTACATGGCAAGTTATTGTAAACTATGTTTATTTTTTATAATATTAAAATTGTGTTGAAACTTGAGGAATCAATATCGTTCTTCTTTAAGGTCTTGAATCCTGACCAAATAAGGAACCAGTACATAAACAGCCGGAAGTTCATGATTGACGTCATTTCCGTTCTTCCTGTGGGTTATTTGTACAGTTTCATCAGTGTGTCCTGTAACTTTTTATTTTTTGATATGGACTCGTTTATACCAGGTAGGTGTAAATTGCGTTTGTTTTCGTATCAATGGACTTTTCAAATCGACAAATAAATGTACATATTAAGTTAAATGCTTAAGTTTCATAATGATACCAAATCCTCTGAACACATTTGTTAGATTACCTGTTGCTTTGTTTACACAATTATTATTTCATGTTTGTAAACGCTCATTTTTCACTTGATAATTTTCCATAAGCTGTGAATTAAAAAAAAAACGTTTTCTTTGATATTCAAAGGTAATGTCCATCATATGAATATTGTTTGTTTATTTTTACATAAGGAAAACTGCATATCCTGTTAGTAAGAGCGTCCAGACTGCTGAAGTACCGAACGATGGTCAGGTTCTTTGACCTTACAGACAGGTATATATTTTTTAATGTGTATCTTTACAATTATGGTCATGCATTCTTTTGGGTATTTTCTGTAATACCACCTTTTTGTTTTCACTATTCCAACATTATAAAAAACGGAATTATAAAATTGTCGCATGATTTTACAAAGAAAGCTTAACACGTTTTCAGTCGAACGCGAAATCCCAACCTCGTCCGGACTTTCAAACTGTCGTTGAACCTGTGGGTGGTCATCCACTGGATTGGTTGTTTTTACTACCTTGTCTCGGAGTTTGAAGGACTGGGGACCAATCACTGGGTTTATCCTAATGGAACTGAATATGGCGTATTTTCAAGGTGTGTTTTACGGAAAACACTTTGGTGTTATTTGTAATCAAAATGTAAACCATCAATATTGCTTAAATCTTAGTTTTTTGTTCGAACATGATTTACGTATACGAATTAGTTACCTTAACAATGACCTCGTATATGCTACTTAGTGATGTTCCGATGATCGATTATAATCGAAAATCGATTGGTTGGGCCTGAAATCGGCGACAATCGATAGTATTTAGTTATAATCGATTATCGAAAAAAATAAATATTAGTAAGTGTTCAGATGTTATCTTTAACAAAATGGCTGATGAAAGCCTCAATGAGCAAGAAAATGAACTACTTTTTATACAACAACACTTAATAACTTCAATTATAGACATAAGGTATATGCATATAATGATTAAGAGTTTAATACTGTACACGAATAAAACTACAACTCAGGTACTATCTAGTATTTTAAAAACCGATTGTACTATCGATAATCGGTTACTTGAGTGGAACCGATCATCGATAGTAAAATTGCAACCGATTCCCAACACTACCCATGGCTGTAGGTCAAAGGTCAAGGTCACACTAAAGGGTCATTGTTCAAAATTCAAGGGTACACTAAAGGGTCATTGTTCAAAATTCAAGGTCACACTAAAGGGTCATTGTTCAAAATTCAAGGTCACACTAAAGGGTCATTGTTCAAAATTCAAGGTCACACTAAAGGGTCATTGTTCAAAATTCAAAACTAATGCAACTAATTGTGTATGAATGTCGGGTATTGAAAAGTTTCATATCATTATAATAATTATTTACATTCTCATAGGACTGTAATCAGTGTATATCTTTTCTCTAATTGATGTAGCAAGATGTCAGTAACCAATGGTAAAGGTCATGACACTCATGTTTCGTCCTTCTTTAAGTTATCCTTATAGAAAATTTTGAAACTTGAGCTATAAAACATACATTGTATAAGGGAACGTATAAATATTGGAAACGGTATCATTTGTATCGTTTATCCATGCTTAATAAACGCTTCTGGGAATTTCAAGCTTTCTCCTCAGTTTTTACAACATGGACAGAATGTGAGTTTATGTTTGTTTTGCATATATACACTTATGCAGCATATCCCGGATTAAATATCAATCCATAGTATAAGCTAACACCTAGTATTTATAACAATTTTAAATCACAAAGTATGAAATATTAACTGACCCTACCTTAAAACTTCACAACTATCCTGTTCAAACCAAACATGACTTAAGGTTCCACGGTGGTTCCCTTCATTTAATGACAAAATGATAAAACGAGCCTCTTGTTCAATGAATACCATTTTCTTTAAACAAGTTTATATATAAATGTTTGACTACTGGGCTTGTTCCAGTTGTTTTCATGGCATCATTGATTTAAACAATATGATCACATCAATGCAATGAAAACTACAGGGACGAGCCCAACAATCGATTTTTCAAAAATATAAGGGGCACAAGACAAGTCCAAAACGACAATGAAATAGAGACACAAATACCGCATACACAAATACAAACATAATAAACAGACACACATGCATCAAAATGGCTTTACCGATAAATGATCGGAATATAACCGCCTTTGAACGGTCCGTGGAACTCGAGTTCACTGGAACACGAGTCTTACAGGGTACATTTACGTTAAAGTCATTAAAAGACAGACGTCTGACAAAGATCGCCTTAAGAAGGTTTAAACCATGTCTTATCATCGTTATCAGATTGTCATATAGCCCAAAAGTGTAAACTATGTATAATGCATTATTTATTAATATCATTTGTTGATTTTTAGGAAATATATTAGGGTCACCTACTGGTCTTTGATGACCCTTACAACCATCGGAGAAAGACCACCTCCGGAGACAGACCTGGTATGAATTATTATAAAAAAAAACTTCATATACAGGAGACAGACCGGGTATTACTCATTGTAAAACATTACAAGATATTTGTAAATAAAGATAAATCATTGCATAATCTGTCTTTGTTGCATTGTATTTATGATTTATGATCATATTACAAAATAAAAATAACAAAAAAAAACATGAAGGAACTCCATAGAACTGGGAAAAAGGGATATGACCTTTTTAAGAAAGTGTTTTGAAATATTTGTGAAAACTGTTTGTAGTTCAGTTGTGTAAGCTGTTATATTATTTGTTATTTAATCCTATCACTTGGTTAAGAATAATCATCGATAACATGAATACCTCAACAGGACCCCTTTTCGCCAACGACGTCACATTATTTCTTTTATTACAGGAGTTCGTCTTCACTGGCGTCACGTTTTTGGTTGGCATGTTTGTGTTTGCGGCAGTTGTTGGAAACGTAGGCGACGTTATAAGCAATATGAATGCTACAAGAACAGAATTTCAGTCCAGGTTTCAACTTTTAAATTGCTCCTTAATGTTTGTCTCTTTTGTAACCATTTAAGATAAAATCCTATAAGTAACTTCAGCTTTATTAAGATAATATATTAGATTATGCTCAGAATCATGCTGAATACACATATTACCGACAAGTAATGATTAGACATGATCACGAACTCCTTGAACCAGTTAATGATGATCAAAAGGACCAACTTTCAGTACCCATGTATTGAAGATTTGAACAGAACATTGGAAACTTCAACGATATGTTCGCTTTCAGAATGGACCAGATCAAGTCATACATGCAGCACCGTAACGTAGATGAGAAACTGCAGAGCAGGGTTAAGAAATGGGCGGACTACACGTGGAACAGGTAATATAACAAGTAGTTCTCAAGCTTACCAATCCATGTATCCACAAAATACTCTAAATGGTTGTATTGTAATCGACACGTTGCGATCGTTTGCGGTGTTGTGAAAGAGCTCACTTAATTTCGAACCAAGTACTTATCATACAGCACACAACAACTTAAAACAAAACAATGCCGTCAACAATGAGCATCACTTCCATCAACCATACCAGTATAAATGATATCAATCTTAATTTTCTACATTCACAAACTCTCAAGTACCCTCTATACTGTTTTATAATGTTAATATTTGTTCAAAACTGTTTTCAGAGCACAGTCCATCGATGAACCTTCTTTGCTTCACATGCTTCCTGATCGCCTTAGAACAGAGATAGCGATCAATGTTCATCTAGAAACGCTAAAGAAGGTCAGTTATCTTAAGTATACAGAACGGGCTACTTGTCCGAGTTGATAAATTGTTTCAGACGTCAAAAGGAGAGGAAACCACAATATTATTCACGTATATAATACGACTTCCAAAACCTTATCATAGAATTACATTTCATTTGAATATGTGAAAGGTTTAAATTGAAAAGAAGATAATTCCGAACCATTTTGCACAAAAACCTATATATTAAAAAAAGACAATTCCATATATCATATTCGAATTAATAGTTATTTGAAGACATCTTTTTCAGTGCTGTGAGTTATGTTAATGAATAGCCACGATGCAATTTTTGTTTAAAAGACCAGAAAAAGGAACTTTTAAAACGTTTAATAATATAATTAAAGCTCAAAAGTGTGTCATTTAAAGAAAATCATAACAAAATATGTAACAAGAAGGTGCCAATATTCTTGACACTTTCCAAACAACATATTTTGTTACTTTTTGTTGATTATTCTCATTCAATCAAACATCATTTTAAGTCACTATTTGTCCATATTATTTCCATTTAAAGAGATAGGCTAAATAAAAAAATATATTTTAAGATGCAGTCTTACTCCAAAAAATATTTACCACAATTAAAACAATTGTTTTAATATATCAAAACGGCTGAATAAATGTCAAAAACAATGGTTCTTATGGAGGGAACCGAGTTTTATTTGAAATAAAAGTGCAGAAAACATGGTATTTCTACCTTATGAAACGATAATAGATCATAGTAAATCTTTTAGCACTCACCAATCATTTAATATTTTTGTGTTTTCAGCTATTATATACACGGTTACAATTTGTTATCAGTAATTGATATTTCCATAAATGCATTATTTAGTTAGTATTTTGTCACTCAAAAATTATGTTTGTTATACACGTGTATGTATTGATTTTGAATAAGAGTGTCACTTTAACTCCAAATTACACTACAACACATAAAACAGGATGAATATGTTACACTTGCTAAAGACTGGACAAAAGAACAAACACAATGAAATTCTGAATGTTTGGTGGATGGTTCTATTGATCACTATTGTCTAATTAATATCAGTTTTTGCACACAAATTCGAAAATTCCAATGGCATAAAAACCTATTCACAGTTGACTTGGCGCCAGTTACCAATCAACCAAACTGTTTACCAGTACTCGTATTATGTTGTATTCTAAAAGAAGATGATTCCATTCGTAAATAGACTACCGAAGAATCTCGCGAAATGATCTTGAAAAGTTATTATAATCGCGTATCGACTGGTCGGCAACTGACAACCACAAACATTTATAATTCACAACCAAACTTTCCAATTGTTTGCGAATGAGCGAACAGGTTACAAGAACTAAACTTTCTTTTACAGGTAAAGATTTTCGAAGAGTGTGAAGAAGGTTTACTTCGAGAGCTTGTTCTGAAGCTGAGGCCCCAAGTGTACAGTCCCGGGGATTACATTTGTCGCACGGGCGAGGTTGGAAAGGAGATGTTTATTGTCAATCATGGAAAGGTTGAGGTATTGTCACAAACATGATATATTACATTAATACATAATTGCGTAATGTGCAATACAACAATGTTTTCAGCGTTTGACAATCAGAACAATAAATGTTAATTCCTTGACCTTCTGAAAAGGTTCTTGATTCTCCATATAAGTAGTGATTGTAATTAGTCATTTTGACGTCTGCAGTGTATACGATATTTTTTACAAATATAGGTAACTAATTGAATGCTTTTGACTTTCGTTTTCGTGTAGATTTCTGACATAAAGTCTATAGTTTTTAGCAATGATAATACGTCTAATTTACAATTGATTAACCAAACCTTTATAGATACTCGTTTCAAATCATGTGGTCGGAAAAAGGACGTACCTTACAACCCTTTCCCCAGGCTCATACTTTGGTGAAATCAGCTTGCTTAAAATAGACGAAGGACATAACAGGTACTTTAATGATCGAAATTATTTTTGGTCAAGGCAATATATAGACTTATTGTACAATTACCACCATAAATCCTTTGCCAGACATAAATACCGAACGGACAAAGATGTATTATCAGACGTCTGAATGAATACATATGTATTATCATACCTCTGATTGAACAAATATAATTATATTATCAAACGTCTGAATGAATACAGATGTTTTATCATACGTCTGATCGAACAAATATAATTATATTATCAAACGTCTGAATGAATACAGATGTGTTATGAAACGTCCGAGCGAGCACATTTGTAGTATCCAATGAATTTATGTTTAACATGTTAATAAAGAAAAGGCTACCATCCGTTTCCCCTGGAAACGAGAGAGCAATATGGAGAGGCCTTAGAACTGTAATTCAATCAATGTAATCAAAAGTCTGCATACACATAGTTGTACACAATGATTTTTCAGACGGACGGCAGATGTCAGGGCTGTCGGTTATTCAGAGTTATTACGCCTTTCTCGTAGAGATCTCATGTCGGTAGGTATATGTTTGTCAGTTTGAAGAAAATAAATTTAAAAAAGGCGCCTTTTAACCTTTGTCCATCATATCTTCAGACCATAGTGCATGATATGTGACGTCATCAGCAAAATGAGTCCTCTGGTAGAGAAAAGGCGTTTGTGTTTGCGAGGCATTGTTTCTCATCAACAGACAATCAGCTTATTTGACATATTTTCAAAAAGGGTCTTTATTTAGTTTACACTTCGTCACAAATTTGCTTCGTATTTAAATCACTTGACCGAACCTCGTTTAAAGAACAACGTGAATACCTCAACACATGCTGTATTCATAAATCATATAAAATCCCTTATCTCCCCAGTAAATAATCATTTTAGCTAAACACATAAAGGTGATCACTCTCACAACTGTCTTTGGACTGAACCGTGCCATCACACACATTTAGCTGCTGGATATAGCAACACAATATGGCCATTTAATTTGGACACTTTTCGGTTTCGGTTTGAGATAGGTTTAATGTTTATGTTATATTTTATCTATATAATTATTTCATATATAAGCTTACATGTGTTATCGATGCTAAAAGATCGCGTTTTTACTGAGTGGAGTGATAATTTCGAATCAAGCAAAATGACAAAACCTAAAAAGCAAAATCACTGTCACCATGCTCAAAGCATTTGGTTAATCAAAAATATCAAATATGATACGTGAGTAATGCTAGATTGTATTTATAATACAAGTTTCTTCTTGCTCATGAAATCTTCAGCTGAAAATATATAACACATCAATCCTACGAAGTCTGGGAAGCTACGTATGATGATGAGCAGTTACCTGAAACCTAGTTTTGTTTAAAAGGATTGAGAATTAGAATTAACTTTATATTTGTTTGAAGAAAATAATCGAAATACCTGAAGGTAAAATCTTTCCGTTGTTGGGGGCAAAATTATTGGTGCTTTGTGAAAATGGCATCAGGATACATTTTCGCCGATGACGTCACATACATCTGTAAAACTTTTCATAGTCGTGTAGCTTATATATCGTATATTTTATATATTGATGAGCAAATTACGAAAGTTCTTACAAATACATTTCACATAACATTCGCAGATATGTTCCATTTTATTAGTAGCTGTTTCAACATTAATTACATGCCATGTTTGATGCAACAAAATGGGACTGATTTACACGTATTGTTTTGCTATTTTAAAAGGCTCTGACCGAATATCCAAATGCCAAACGAATACTTGAAGAAATAGCATATAAAAGGTAAGCCTCTAAATTCACAGGCATCTGAATCACTGTTTGTCACTAAAATGTTGTTTTAAACCATTTTGGGTACATACAATGAGATAAACAACACATCTGAAAATATTTAGTGTCTTTGATATACAAAAAAGAAACAAGGTATGTAACTCAAACTTACCCGATTTCACGGTAGAGTCCAGTTTTATGCCAATTTCTTAACCAACATATAAACGATCCATTTTTAAATAAGTGACAGGGAAAGAAGAGTCAATTACCTTTAAAATGGTGTGCGATATGTTGGTATAACTATAGTGTCTTTAGACAAACAAGCATAATTCAATGTCCAATTCTCGTGTTTTTCTTTAGTCGGAAAGAGTACAGCAAATTCAAATCTTCAATTTTCCCCCTGTAAACAGTACTAAACACAGACCTATTGCCGATGGCCTTGTCACTGTTGTTTCCATTGTGTTCTCATGTATTTTCACAGGTATAAGAAAACAAAAGATATGCATCCCGGTAGCATTGATGAGCCATCTGTTCCAGATACTATCACCGACTCCATTGGCACTTTCGGTAGATCTTCTCGCAAATTTCTAGACGTAATCCAGTCTGAAAACTTCAAGAGGCTTATTGCAGGCAGACGTAAGGGGAAACAATTTATGAAATCTTTTCAATTCATACTTGATAAAGCGTACATTGTGCCTTGATTTTGTGACATAACAACCATTAGTGTTAAGCGTTAGTATTGTAAACCATTTGCATACTGTTTTCCTTGAAAATAACAAATGTAAGTAAATAATATTCAGAAAATAACATGTCGAAATTTCTATAACGAACATCACATACCGAAAATAACATGCTGAAAATACTGAAACGAAAATAGAATACTGTAAATAAACTAAAAGCAGAGTAACATACTGAAGATGCATGTGTTATGTATGTGACTCTGCTCTTCGCTCATTTAGTAATTGTGAGTAATTATCTTTATATCTAACGTGTAACGTGTCCTTTTTCAGAGGACGACATGCGCGAGTTAAAATCTGTTTTGGATGAAGTGAAGCAGTTTGACAGCGTGGTATGTAGAACTTCGGTCTTTCAAAGTATCATATGTTATAATGCGAACACTGAGCATTTGTCAGGCAGTATATATAGCTATAAAGTCTCAGATGTTTAACTTAATATACTATTATCATTTTGCCGGGCAATTTATGATTATGGTACATGTTGATGCCAGGTGATTGGTGTTAATTTCCCCACTCGCTAGCTGAGTTGTATCATATTGCAGTCATTCTAAGATAAACGTGTACCTACTGTCCCCACGGTCACCCTTCACCGGAATTCATTAAAAAATAAATTGAAATTTCCAGCATCATGTATGTTTAAGTGCTTTCTGCCATTTTTTGCAAAGCTTACCAAGCAAAATTTGGAGTATCCTTGTAATTTAAACACACCCTAGTGCCGATCGTTTAATGGTCTATTATGCAAATTATTGCACACACCTCTTTCAAATACCAGCTGCCCTGTCCGATTTTCGGTCATCGGCCATAAGTATTTTAAATTGAGTTATATTAATAAAACGGCCAAAATAATTATTTGTTCAATAAGTTTTAATTCTTCCGCACTTCTTTCTTTATAAGGATTGTCTTTGGCGAAAACAATTTTGATGATATATGAAAGATTCTTAATCCATGCTTCTTAAGCAAACATGCACTGCTTTCTCTCCGACTTATATATCTACTGTATTCACAATGTATGATTCAAACCGCTCGATTCGTTAAAAATACTGATTTTTTTTCTTTCAAAAAACTTATTTCGTTATGAAGGCATGTGTGAGACGCCGAGTTTATTTTTCAAAATGCGCATTGCATGGTCTTACTTGCTCACACATATCGAACGCATTTGTAGAGATATCATCGTGATACTTCCAGTATTTCTTCCTGAAATGTCATTTAATGTATGCACACAATGAAATAATAGAAGCAAAGTATGTCCGAAGGTGCAATACTAAATGAACTAAATTCATTATAAAACTGATTAAATTATTGCATTTTGTATTTGTGTTTATTTGTTTCAATTTAAATCGGACTTGATACTTGTCAAGAAAATAATAAATAATGATATGTTGTTAGTTGTGTAATGTGTTAGTTTCCTTGTTAAGTTGTTCGTAACTGGTCTAGTTTTTGTTTTGCTTTGATTCTTGTGCGTTGAGAGAGGATTTTTGTTATGTTAAAGCTATTGGGCCTGTCCCTGTAGACTTCAATGCTTTATTGGTATGACTGGATTCTGTATAAATGTGCAAATTCTTTACCTATATAGCCTTTTAAATTATATCGGAGTACCAACAACATAAAATTCAATCAATTGTTCATAGGATGCCGTATATATTTTGCTTCTGACAAAATAAGTATACATTTTAGGCCACAAAGGAAAGGACCGCTGCATTGCAGAAGCAGGTACGTAGAATGATCCTGTTTGATTATCTAAATATTGGCTTCAGTTACAAATGCGTGTATGAAACAAGGAAGTACATATTAAGAATGAGGTTATTTTAAAACAAAAGAACATGCAATGTACAGAGCATAATTTACCGGGAGAGACACAAATATAACAAATCTTTATACAAACATGTGAGTACAACTAATAAGATAGAACACTTACATTTCTGTTCGTATGTAAGTATTTGCATTTTTGTAGTGATCATTTGAACTTTTGTTGCTTAATACATGTTTAAATTCAGAGATCCTTTGTAAATGGCTAGGCTACCGACGCTAATCAATCTTTTATAATATTGTTTTTCTCGTTGTAGAATGAATCTCTAATCAACGAAATAAAGTTTAGGGATACGGTAATTTTGAAGCTGAGAAACAAAATTGCTCGGCTGAAATCCAAAGACCTATTATTTCGGCTAAGGAACGAAGAATTGCCGAAACGCTCTCAAACATTCGGACATAGACACCCAAATGAACAGCAAACGAATGGCCAATTTATAAATCATAATAATTCTGAATCCTGCCAAAATTGTTCGGCTGAAACTAGTGAACATCGTCCACAAAGCATAAGACACCATGCATGGCGAACGTTTAACCTAAAAAGAAACAGTGAAACAGAATTTCCTAGAAATATTCTGTCAGAAAAGTGCCAAACTCTGAAACACGTCTGCTCGTCGGAGCCAAATACATCACGAGAGCCTGTGTATTTTGAAAGACCGTCTTCGCCCAAACAAAAACAAGGTCACGAGGCTTATCCCCACTATACTTCATTATCAATGACTAATTTGCCTTTCCAAAACAGGGCTCCTGCAATTGAAAGGCACAATGGTTCTACACATGAAAGGACAGCATCAACATCAAACAGATCTGAACTTTACCAAAATAGACCAGGTTTAGTACGAGACAAAGACGTTATGTCTGATCAAGATGAACGTGAACTTTGTGTTAAAAGGAAGTGAATGCCTATAGATTTGTCGGACGCATACCTCACTGCTTCAGACCAGTCATCATATGAACATGTTTATGGTGATCCAGAAATAAGTGGAGTGAAAGAAATTCGTTTAACGTTTCCATTAAGCATATGAGTTTGTTTTTTTCTTTCTGATTATTGTGATTTCAATTTCTGAAATAATTCATGCATATGAACGGACTGAAGATCGATATGTGATGCTTCTACATAATTATATTGGTTCCTTTTACATTCGTTATTATGAAGTTATCAGTTAACATTTGCATCCCGTTGTCTTGTATAACCTAACGATATGACGTCTGATTATTGTAAAACTCTAAGTAGTACGATACAATTAAATGTATTCCATTGCAAAGGATAGCTTGTAAAACTACTTTAAGGGACTCGCTCATGTTTTGGGACCAATAATTAGTTTTCCCGGTTATGCATTTGAAAACACCTTATTAACGCTTATAAAAATTGTGGTCTTGAAAACGATTTAGCAAATATCAGCATTTGCTGAAGGGTTAAAGCTTTTGGTATTTTAACATTCCTAATGACTTGCCACACTTGATTTCGTCATACAAAAAAGTGCATTTCACATAAACCTTAGCGAGACTCTTTAAACTTGGAGACGACTAGTTTAATGATTGTATGGTGCTCACTATAATCTACACACCTGTTTTTTCTGTTTGTAAACAGTTCTGGTGCTAACATAATTATACGGTTATGTCTCTATTTCTTTTTAACTAAGACATTTTAATTTATCTATGCTCTTAAAATATGTTTTGAGAATGTCTTTACTGAAAATGGTACATATGATGACATTGTAACTTTTGAAACGATTAGTCATCTGAAGTCGGAAATTAGACAATTCGACACGTCACGTCAGCATTATCCTCGGCACCCCAGCGTATCATAACCTATATGGTTCCCTGGGCAAATTTGCTAGGGAAACTTCGTAAATCTATTCATAAGCATTTTCCGACCAATAAAATAGCCGATAACAAAATAGAAAGAATCTCATTTGTGAAAAGCAATCGGCATATTTAACAACATCCCGCCTAAACGATTTGTAAGCCGTGATCTCATTGGATTATTTCGAACCGAGATTACATCCGTAACATCTCAGCCATTTCCGCACCGCATGCGGAGTATCTCATGCGGCCAATCAAGCGGCTGGATGTCACCTTATTAATTATTCATGAGTACGACATATTTACAGCTGATTTGCCCAGGGTATTATATAGGTTATGATACGATGGGGTGCCGAGGATGATCAGCATGAGCAGTGATCTAATTTGTGAATATTGGCTTTGTGTTATTTTGCTTGTTAACCGATTAGATAAAAAACATTGAATCATCCTCATGTAAGACACAAGTTTTAATGTAGTCAGTTTTCACATCTAAATATGAAGTCACAAGTATGTAACAGTATTAATTATTCACAGATCCTGTAACGCATTTTATCTTTACCGACCAACTATCTCGTCGTATGTGTTTATATAAGGATCACACTTTTGTATGTGTTCATGCTGTATGAACGCAGGAGAGTACGTCTGCCAATTCCATAAAGCTCGTTTTTTCTCATATACCTTACTGGGTTTCTTCAGCATGAAGACACGGAATGACGCGGTCAATTCTTATACTTACATTTTCAAAATTCTTCTGCAGTTGATTAGTACTTTTAAAGATAGGATATTGACAAAATGAATGTGTAAAATATGTTATAACTATATCTTTGTATATCATTGGTTAAGTGCAAAGATGACAGTTGCATCGAAAATACCCCAACTTATGTAAATGTAACCTGGTTCATGGTTTATATTTCGAGCTTCGATAAGCCTTGATTATGGGTGACTTAGGGGTTTGTAACTGTTTTCGAAATTGATGTTATAGAAATTCGTTTTCTGTTGATTTCTTGCTATTGTGTTTACATGTTTTATTGCATACCATTCTATTTTGTTTTGTTCACAAATTTATATTTATTTTATCTACTCATTTAACATGCCAATGACCTTATATGTATAATTACTGAAAAGTGGAAATAAAGAGTACATATTGATTATTACAACATGTTTAGAGCATACGGCCATTTTTATCGAAAACAACCTTGTATATGTATATGGACGGCTGACAATGTCCGAAATCGGTACATTTAACTACATGTATGCAGATCGCGTAGTAATTTTAATTTGGCAGTTAAACTTAATGACTTTACTCTTGGGAATCTTAATTATGTTTGCAATAATACGCTTCACTGACAATAAATTAAACTTGAACTACAAAGACAAGCAAAAACACTACATTTAATTAATGATATAATGCAAAATGTTACAAACTTCTTCGAATGATGTACCAGCATACATCCGAGGTTGTTTTCGATACAAATGGCCGAGGTGTTCCGAATGCTGTTTAGAGAAGCCGTATTTTATGAAGTCGATAACAGAGTGATTCCTCTTGTCGTCATTTAAACAATTACATTTCTAGACAAAAATTTTGTACCACGTAAACAAAAAGTACTTATCGGATGTTAGACCGATTTATCGATATAGTGAAAGCATTATATCAAGCGATAGGCTAAAAGCTTTTAATTCCATCAAATTTACAGCAGCAATGAGGAATGGAGTCTATCATGGATGTGTGTCTTCATGTTCGTGTTTCAACTACAGTTCGGTTTCTGCTAGTTATCGTTGCGTGATTTGAATCAGTGTGTGTGTGTACCATGTAATAGATTACGTCATATATTCTACGTCAAAAGGCAACACTTTGCTTAAAATGAAGACTTAAAACAAAGATAACTTTTCTTTTACTAAATCATTTTAAATGAAACAAAGGGCAGTTTGTGCCGCTTAAAAAGCCACGCCTTCGTTTTATTACCGGAGTTTGAAAAAGTGGGTAGTTTCATCAAACACTTCGACAAACCTGTTTATAAAATAATATTTTAACAGTGCTCCGTCAAAATGCCGTTTTGTGAAAAGGTGTGTCGAAGTGTTTTAAGAAACTAGACTCTATCAATCTCTGGTAAAACACCGAAGCGGAGCTCCGTAAGCGGCGTAGACTGTGCTATGATTCATTTAAAATGGTGAAGAAAAGGTGAAGCTATCTTTGTTTAAAGTATTCATTCGAAGCAAAATGCTGCCTTCCGACGTAGCATTTATGACGCAATTTGTCACGTGGTATACACACACTGTAAAATTTAATGTAGAGTTTAAAAATCCTATCAAATAAAAGCTAAGGAAAAATGTCAGCGCAAACTTCGCAGATTTTCAAAAAAACAAAACAACACAATAGTCAGATGTACAACATTTCGTGTTGTTGTTGACGACGTTACATGCTGAATATTAGCTACTACCGGTACAAGTGTGAGTTGTTTCATATAAGTTTACTATACAAAGTGATTTAAGAAATGAATGTCTATAATTGAAATATTCCATGTACATATTACAAAACATTTACTATCAGACCGACCATAGAGGTGTTATGTTTTAATCATGAAATTTTCCGTATTTTCAAATGTAAATGATCAATCAACATTGGAATTCATGTAAGTGCATTCATTTAAAAATATAGAAAATAAAGACTGGGTTTGTACACAATTAGACCATTAAACCAAGGTTATGAACATATAAAAGAAGAATTTATTTACAGCATGTAAAACCAAGAGTTTATTTAACAATTTCGCTTTCCGATATCAAAATAGAATGTTTTAGGAAATGGTTCACTGTTTATGATGTACGTCATATCATTTAGAACACCAAATCCTACCTGTATTAGAGTTGTAATGACTTCTTTCATTAAGCAAAACCTTTTTATAAATTATTGTATGATCAGGACTGTTTTATGTTCAAGGTTATTATAATCTAGATGCGCATAATGCAGCTGGTACTTCTGGCTTGGTTCGCTTCCGTTTTGGGAGTACGTCTGCATAATAAATCACTACTCGTGTGGTACACATTTGCCAATAAATAACAATAATTATGTGTAACCATGTCACATAAAGCATATTGTAAAGAAATGATTTTCGTATTATAAGATAATATGCAGACGTTGTATATTAGTTGTAAGCGTTAATCAATACTTTGCTTGGTGCAATGGGAGAAGTATGCAGACGATTTTAGACAGTGAGTGATTTCCGACAGAAGGTTTTGGACAGGCCCGATGTGATCACCACCCTTAAATAGAAAATCGCCAAATTGTTATTTTTTTAAATAGAGTTTATGATTGGAATACCTCCGGCTCCATCGGAGCATATATAGATAGGTGCATTAACGTTTATTTTCCTTTCCGCGAAAGAAAATGAATATTTTAATAGTGTTTTTTTTTTTAAACAAAACGAAGATTTCGGTCAGATATTTTGTCAATGAGTTCAAATTGAATCACTTGAACACTATTCCCTACTCCATACTATATATACAACTTAATCAATATTTCACAATCCAAATATTCTAAGTATTTGGAAACACTAACACAATTGATATAACAAGAAACGTTATAATCCGACGAAACCAGGTTTTGAATGACTGAAGAAATTAAGCCTTCGTTGTGAGATTCAGTTGCAACTGTTTTTCTATTTGAAGTAACAGTGACCTTGACCTTGACCTAAAGGTCCCAGGGTAAAATCCCATTAAAGGTCCCCATAAAAGTTTACTATATTCCAAATTTGGTTACTATATTTCAAACCTTACTTAAAATTCGATACCCTCTAGGTAAGTTTGCGGCTGCCCTACCCAGATGCCAAGACGCAATCCCAAGTAGTCTATAAACTCTTCCTACCATGTTTAGTCAATGTTTGTCAAACCTTACTTGAAGTTTTGGTACCATATGTTAGTTTGACGTTAGTTTTTTGTAGTAAAAGTGACCTTGACCTTGACACTTAGGGGCTTTAAAAGGTGTCGATACAGTAACAGTGACCATGTTCGATACACTCTTCCTACATACCAAGTTTCGTCACAATAAATCAAATTTGTCTGAAATAAATATTTACTAACCATCCTTTTTTTAGTAACAGTGACCATGTTCACGCAATCCTATAAAAGGTCTCCATAAACCATTCCTATACACTTTGATGGGCCAATATAGGACACACAAAACTTAAAATATTTCATACCATAGAAAGGTTTAAGTCTGCTCTACTTTCTGTTTTGGTAACAGTGACTTTGACATTGGTAGTTAATTAACCTTTTTCTAAAATTATTTCACAGTCCAAAACTATTGTTTGTACTTTAATAGTCAGCATAACATAAAATGTCTGTCTTAAACATAAAATTATATCGGTTTACAGGCATCCATAATTGAAAGTTGATTTGTACTTAAATACATTAAAATATGCGCATCTCCATGGATTCAAACAATTATACAGTAGCTGTCACAAAATTGACGCATATATGTAGGAGCAAACGTTTTCAACCAGACAGACGTTGCAACACAACCATTACAAAGAATGAATGCAAATCATCTTGATCTTAGACCACCATTTTCCTCTCACCTTTAAACATCATTTTAAAAAACAAGAGCCGTCGTAAGACAGCGCTCGACTACGTCGCTTTGACTTAGAATACAATAACGATGAAATAATACCAAGTTTGGTCTCTTTATGTCAAACCTAACTAAAATTATTCGATACATAAGGTGACTTTGATGCCCAAACAATGACGCAAGTCATTCAAATAACTTGATTTCCCATTATGAAAATGTGGTTAAGAATATACAAATATGCCTTTCAAAGGAATTTAAAAAAATATATATAAAAAAAAATCAAGGGCCATAATTTGTATTTAGGCTTAAAACGGAGTAATGTTTCTTGTTGTAAGATGGTCGTAAATAATTTTGAATTTTATTAAGTGCATTTAATGAACGGTATAGATTTTTTTTATTAAAATCCCAACTTGCCCTTAATTTTTACTTGCCTAAAACTTTAACCTAAGTCAATCAGGGGCCATAACTTATATTAAGAATATGGAGTTATGTAACCTCATTGGGTGATGGTCCTGAACAATTGTGTGAAGTATTAAGTCAATTGAATGAAGGGTATAGAAGTTATTAAACAATATCCCAACCTGCCCTTAAACTTTAACCTAAGTTCCATAGTCAATCAGGGGCCATATTTTTTATAAAAGATAATATGGAGTTATCTAACCTCATTATGTGATGGCTCTGAACATCTTTGTGAAGTATTAAGTCAATTGAATGAATGGTATTGGAGTTTTAAGTGAAAATCCCAACTTGCCCTAAAACTTTAACCTGCCCTTAAACTTTAACCTAAGTTAATCAGGGGCCATAACTTGTATTTAGGATAATATGGAGTTATCTAACCTCATTGTGTGATGGTCCTGAACAACTGTGTGAAGTATTAAGTCGATTGAATGTAGGGTATTGGACTTATAAGTTAAAATCCCAACTTGCCCTAAAACTTTAACCGGACGCCGACGCTGGGGCGGGTAGTATAGCCCAAGAAACACCGCAATGCGACGAAACCAGGTTTTTAATGATTGACAGAACTTCAGCCTGTGCCTGTTTTTCTATTTTTAGCAACAGTGACCTTGACCCTAGGGACCTCAAATGCAATCAATTTAAAGGTATCCATAAACTCTTCCTTTATACCAAGTTGTGTCAGGATATGTCAACCCTAAATTAAGTTATTCAGTTTCAACATTTTTCTATTTTAAGCAACAGTGACCTTGACCCTAGGGACCCCAAATGCAATCCCATGAAAGGGTTCCATAAACTCTTACCATAGGCCAAGTTTGGTCAAGATATGTCAACCCTAACTAAAATTATTCAGTTTCAACCATTTTTCTATTTTAAGCAACAGTGACCTTGACCCTAGGGACCCCAAATGCAATCCCATGAAAGGGTTCCATAAACTCTTCCTATAGACCAAGTTTGGTCAATATGTCAACCTTAAGTAAAGTTATTCAATTTCAACTGTTTTTCTATTTTTAGTAACAGTGACCTTGACCTTGACCCTAGGGACCCCAAACGCCATCCCATGAAAGGTATCTATAAACTCTTCCTGTACACAAAGTTTAGTCACGATATGTCATCCCTAACTTAAGTTATTCAGTTTCAACTGTTTTTCTATTTTAAGTAACAGTGACCTTAACCTTGAGTCTGGAGACCCCAAACGTAATCCGATGAAAAGTATCAATAAACTCTTCCTTTATACCTGGTTTGGTCAAGATATGTAAACCCTGTCTAAAATTATTCAGTTTCAACTGTTTTTCTATTTTTAGTAACAGTGACCTTGACCTTGAATCTAGGGACCCCAAAATGCAATCCCATGAAACATCCATAAACTCTTACTATAGACCAAGTTTGGTCACGATATGTCAACCCTAACTAAAATTATTCAGTTTCAACCGTTTTTCTATTTTAAATAACAGTGACCTTGACCCTAGGGACCCCCAATGCAATCCCATGAAAGGTATCCATAAACTCTTCCTATAGACCAAGTTTGGTCAATATGTCAACCTTAACTTAAGTTATTCAGTTTCAACTTTTTTTCAATTCAGTAACAGTGACCTTGACCTTGACCCTAGGGACCCCAAACGCAATCCCATGAAAGGTATCTATAAACTCTTCCTGTACACCAAGTTTTGTCAAGATATGTCATCCCTAACTAAAGTTATTTAGTGTCAACCGTTTTTCTATTTTTAGTAACAGTGACCTTGACCTTGAACCTAGGGACCCCAATGGCAATCCCATGAAAGGTTCCCATAAACTCTTTCTATAGACCAAGTTTAGTCAAGATATGTCAACCCTTACTAAAGTTATTCAGTTTCAACTGTTTTTCTATTTTTAGTAAGTAACCTTGACCTTGAACCTAGGGACCCCAAACGCAATCCCATGAAAGGTCTCCATAAACTCTTCCTATAGACCAAGTTAGTCAAGATATGTCATCCCTAACTAAAGTTATTCAGTTTCAACCGTAATTCTATTTTTAGTAACAGTGACCTTGACCTTGACCCTAGGGACCCCAAACGCAATCCCATGAAAGGTATCCATAAACTCTTCCTATTGACCAAGGTTTGTCAAGATATGTCAACCCTAACTAAAGTTATTCAGTTTCAACCGTTTTTCTATTTTTAGTAACAGTGACCTTGACCCTAGGGACCCCCAACACAATCCCATGAAAGGTCACCATAAACTCTTCCTATTGACCAAGTTTAGTCAAGATATGTCATCCCTTACTAAAGTTATTCAGTTTCAACCGTTTTTCTATTTTTAGTAACAGTGATCCTGACCTTGAACCTAGGGAGCCCAAATGCAATCCCAAGAAAGGTATCCATAAAATCTTCCTATAGACCAAGTTTAGTCAAGATATGTCATCCCTAGCTAAAGTTATTCAGTTTCAACTGTTTTTCTATTTTTAGTAACAGTGACCTTGAACTTGACCCCAGGGACCCCAAATGCAATCCCATGAAAGGTACCTATAAACTCTTTCTATAGACCAAGTTTGGTCAAGATATGTCAACCCTTACTAAAGTTAATCAGTTTCATAGGTGAGTTTGACGCCGCCCGGGCGCCTGCCCGCCCGAACAACGACGTTTGCCATTCTAATAACCAGGTTTCACTATGCGAAAACCTGGTTAATAAGGAATAACAACATCTCCATTACATATTTACAATACCGTTTTTATTTTTAAAGTTCAATTTAATTGACAAAATAAAACAACACAAAATAAGGAATAATATCAGCAATTTTGTTTAATAAAATAAATAAAACTCGTTTACTCAGTTCTTAAAATTGGTCTCTAATGAATTGCTTAAGATTGACAATAGTGTAAAATAATATTGTGTTACAACTCTTTGTGTAAGACAATGTCACCTTCATTCGCATATGTATTTGGTGTCATATCAAACAATTTTGTTCTCTGTATATACATAAATATATTATTTAAAGGTTCTTTCTAGATATTGGCTAACAATAAAAGCCGTCTTCATTACTTATATACAAAATATGCCAACTGTTTTAACAAATCATTATGTAAGACAATGTCTCCAAGAAAAAATATTATTTATTCCAAAGGCAGGCTATCAATTAAACATTAAATGAGATTTTTTGTGGTGGTTGAAATATGCTCATTTAATAATTTTGAAAATCTAGTCGTGTAATAATACAATAATATTATGTTATATAGTAGTTTGCCATTAAAAAGAGCAAAATATGGCTTTTTATAACAAAAACTCAATTGTAGTCATAAAATTACATTACAAAATCAAAACATTTGTAACAGAATAATCAAAATTGCATTCTGATCCGTATTAGAAATTAGAAACAAGAATAGAAATTAGAAACAAGAATAGAAATTAGAAACAAGAATGCCTCTCACAATGCAAAGGTATTGTGTTATATTACAGTCAAGAAAAAGCATAGTAAAAACATAAAACAAATACCCTGGTACATGAAAGTAATAAGTGTGCATCAATGCAATCAAATTATAAATATTAAACATGATTACTTCCAATGTTCAATAAAAGATGGTATACAAATGATTCATTTTTAAAGATTATTGAAGGCATTTTCAATATGTGCCATTATAATACATACAAAGTAAGTAGTGTGTACATCTTACATCATATATATCACCATACTTCCAATACATAATAAAATGCATGGTATTCACAATCAAACACAGAAATATCTTAACAGAAAACATTATAAAACAGTAACACAATCGCCACTCAATGTTTTAATATGTCTACTAATCTCAATTCATATTTCAGTATTTGAACATTGCTATCTTATGTTCTATGGTATTTCAATAAAAGATTAATTTCAACAATAAACAAAGTTTTAGAGTGTCTATAATAAACTAAAGTCCAATAGAAATAAAATATATGTATCAATAATAATAATGTGCCATTCTTTTGTTTCGTTACTGATTATTGAAAATTGATAACATTATGTAAGCCAAAAAGCAACAAGTTGGTATTTAAATTAATTTAAACATAATATTATTTAACAACATATTATACTTGAACAATATTATGACATATAAATACGTTCAAACTTTTTTGGAAATTTATACCTTTTGTAAAGAGACAGATAGATCGATATCCCCATAGAGCAAAATGTCGTTTACAATTGATTATTTACAATTATGATACACTATATATACACATATTTACAAATATACATAAATGCACGAACATAATGACATCATTTAAAAACTGTATCAATTCTTTGTTCATGCAAAAAAAAAAAAACTTTAGAAACATTTCTACAACATGATCATCATTATTATCAACATTCTTTCAAGAATACCCTTACAAAAAAAGTCAATCAATGATAACAATTAATGAAAGAGCACCAGAATGGCATTAATTTTTATATACAAGTTTAAATAATGATTTCTATATATGTTAAGAAGTTTTTTTGGAACCATCATTAAATTACCCAAAATACTGAGAAAAAATAAATGTACTGTTTTGTTTATAAATATCATATTCCGACTGGCTGAAAACAGCTAGAGAGGACCTAAGTAAAGCTTTTCCTGGAGAGGCCCAAAGTAAAGTTCTTCCTTGAGAGGCCCTACGTAAAGCTTTTAATCCTTGGGAGGCCCTAAGTCAAGCTCTTAATCATGGAGAGGACCAAAGTAAAGCTCTTAATCCTGGAGAGGACCCAAGTAAAGCTCTTCCAAGAGAGGACCTAAGTAAAGCTCTTAATAATGGAGAGGACCTAAGTAAAGCTCTCAATCCTGGAGATCTATGACCTATGTAAAGTTCTTAATCCTGGAGAGGACCTAAGTAAAGCTCTTAATAATGGAGAGGACCTAAGAAAAGCTCTCAATCCTGGAGTGTACCCAAGTAAAGCTCTTCCAAGAGAGGCCCTAAGTAAAGCTCTTAATCCTTGAGAGGCCCTACGTAAAGCTCTTAATCCTTGAGAGGCCCTAAGTGAAGCTCTTAATCCTTGAGAGGCCCTAAGTGAAGCTCTTAATCCTTGAGAGGCCCTAAGTGAAGCTCTTAATCCTTGAGAGGCCCTAAGTGAAGCTCTTAATCCTTGAGAGGCCCTAAGTGAAGCTCTTAATCCTTGAGAGGCCCTAAGTGAAGCTCTTAATCCTGGAGAGGACCTAAGTGAAGCTCTTAATCCTTGAGAGGACCTAAGTGAAGCTCTTAATCCTTGAGAGGACCTAAGTGAAGCTCTTAATCCCTGAGAGGAGCTAAGTGAAGCTCTTAATCCTTGAGAGGACCTAAGTGAAGCTCTTAATCCTTGAGAGGAGCTAAGTGAAGCTCTTAATCCTTGAGAGGAGCTAAGTGAAGCTCTTAATCCTTGAGAGGAGCTAAGTGAAGCTCTTAATCCCTGAGAGGACCTAAGTGAAGCTCTTAATCCTTGAGAGGACCTTAAAGTGAAGCTCTTAATCCTTGAGAGGACCTAAGTGAAGCTCTTAATCCTTGAGAGGCCCTAAGTGAAGCTCTTAATCCTTGAGAGGCCCTAAGTGAAGCTCTTAATCCTTGAGAGGCCCTAAGTGAAGCTCTTAATCCTTAAGAGGACCTAAGTGAAGTTTTTAATCCTTGAGAGGACCTAAGTAAAGCTCTTTCTGGGGAGGACATGTGCGTTATAGACTGAAGAGTCTATGTGTAAAATGTGAAGAAAAAAATGGTTGCAAATGTTAAACTTTTAAGGTCTAAGTCTGCAGAGGTCATATATATAATAGTTAAACTCTAAGTCTAAACATGCCCTGTGAATAGTTTAAAAGCTCTATATCTGGAATGTCTATATGTGCTTTTAAAGTATATTTAGGTTATAATTTGTTAGAATTAAGACTTCTTATTAATAGAAATACCTAAAAGAAGTGATACTCATTTGCTTTAAAAAGAGTTAACTTATTGCAGAAAGGATTTGTGTATTTCATATAAGTTGTAAGATAATATAGTTGTTTTATTTATCCCTTCATTGAACAGAAATAATATACATCAGCTAGAAATGTGTTTTTTGTTGTACAAGTTAAATAGAGTTCATTTTAGTTCATTGACATTATAAATCATGATATGATATCATGATAAAACATTGGACCACCGTATTATAGTGTAATAAATAGGGAGCAGGTGTGTGATTTATATAGATGCATAACATAGGCAATTCTGTGAACAAGGCGGCAAAATTTACAGTGATAATGTGAAAGCATCACACTGAGATTTTACTAAACAATCCTTTATCTGAAATGTTGAGACAATCGTGCTTTATGTTTATATGTAGTTTACAAAATAACACTTTATATGGACAAGCACCTTTTGACAAAACAACCAATTAATTCGAAGAAATACAGGAAATAAACTGATGAAAATGATACCGCTAGAATGTTAAATGGAGTTTTGGATATACATTGTAAAAAAATAGAGGATTTGAATCGACATACATTTTCAGATAATTACTGATGATGAATTAGTTTGTGCCACAGATGAATTAGTTTGTGCCACACAACTTGACGAAGACACTAATTTGGGGTAACTTTTGCCTCAACTACGACCGTAAGAACTTGAAAAGGATCATTTAAGACAGTCTTTCAAAATGAGGAGGAACAAAATATAAGGTCAAAGAATACAAACCAAATTCTCTGTACGAATTCGTTGTTGCAATTCGACACTATTTTCGCAGTGTCCGCAAATTTGCTAGCTTTCATAACCAGGGCTGCAGAATATGCTTGGTGCCAGAAAAATGTTAGCCCAGCAAGGTCGCGGAAAAATGACAAAGAAGGCAGACATAACACCAAAACAGGAGAAAACTATGTGGACATTTTGTATCCTCGGAGAGGACAACCCAAAAAGGTTAGTCTCAAAGGCTTGGAAAACACTTTTCCATCCCAGCAGGCAGGTAAACACAGCAATTCGTGTGTTGGCCCTTAGTCCCAAATACATGTACAATGGTTATACCAGATATCTGCAATACTTGGAGGATACATAAAAAACGAACAAGATTGGCTTAAAAGCCCTGGAGAGGTGAGAAGATGGCACAAGCTTAAGAAAATAAGAGCAATTCTGTGCTTGATGCCCAGTCCTCTTTGTTTGTTCGAAAAAAACCTTTGTTTAAGGTAAGATTAACTTGCTAATTGAAATGAAAAAAAAATATGCTTAAGAGTTGTTAAGAATATGTTGTGTCTATCACTTAATAAACAAGTGGACCATTAAGCTGTTCAATTTTATGTAACTGGCAAGGAAATGTTTTTAAATTACTCGCTATTAACTTGTTTTTTAATTTATTGCCACATGGCGATTTTTCAGATCAGTGAGCGGCAAATGTACCGCTTTATGCTTGCGCCCGCTCCCATCTCCTACACAGTCAAATTGGTACTGCGACAGCCACATAAGTAAACATCCGCTCCAACAGATGATCCGCAATCTGTGTGCAAACGCCGGTTTCCAAGGCACAAGCCATTGATCTATACACTGGTTATTATTGTTTGACATGTGTTTTTCTTCATGGGAAGGATGCGATTGTCTGACTTATTTACATATATATATGTGTGTTTGAATGTTTTCCTTAATGTTATATATCTGTACATATGCATATACATATTAACAGTTTTGAAAACAAATTCTAACAGTTTAATAACATTACGAAATATTTTCGAAGAAAAGAAGCCTTACGCCAATGATGCGACTTAATGTGACAAGTGAGTTTGGGAAGGTCATCCCAGGGAAGCTAGATTAATTATACTACTGAAAGAAGGAGAAAAGAGGCCTTAATCGGCCAATGATGCGAATGATAGGGACATAACGGAGTAGATGGGGGTCATCCTGGCCTTTATGCCGTCAACGTGATTTCTCAAGTAACTTGTGTGCATATTGCAAAATATTCTCACAAAAAAAAACTGAGACCAGCAGCTGATTTGGTCATTGCTGGTGACAAGGAACTGGTCAAGCCATCATCGTCAATATACGGCCAAGGGGATTCTGGGTTGTCCCAAGTTAGCTACTGGTATCTACTATGGACAATTTAAATGGAAAAGAAGTCAGAGACCAAATGATTGCAGCCAAAGATGGTTAAGCAACAGCAGGATATTTTTTAATAAAAAAGGTTAAATGAAGAACAAATATTCTCCCAACAAAACTGAATCAATTAAAACGGGAACCAATAAGAAATATCAACACTAGGGGGAAAAAAGAAAAGCTGTCAAAGATATCAGAGCATAGGTTGAAGTAAACCAATCCAGCTTTCTATGAGAATCATGGAATGTGATGGAACCTAGTTTTTCAAACTTACAACAATCTTCACCATATGGGACTCAGAAAAAGAGAACTTCGGTTGGACTTTTTCACAAGTTAAAATGACACAGAAAGGTTAATTCATCAATATGCAGCCCGTCTGGGGAATTTGTTAGGGAAAAGGCGAGCTTATCTATTGTAATTATATTATACGTTTGTTTTATATAGTGTCCTTAAGTTACATTCATGTCATTTGTATTTGATCTGATTCACGGACCATTGCAGTCCAAACTGTCACTGATGGTGAAGGAAGTGTGTTAGGTCATCCTCACTTTCATGGAGTAGTTCAATCTTCCTTTTGTAAACCCGAATGATAGTGCCAATTACCGTTCATGTATGCAACAGATGTAAATGTGTACTGCCAAAATTTTATCAATAAACTGTGATTGACATGTGACATTATGTTGCATAAATCTGGGCCTTGTTGTAAAGGGAAATAACTCCAAACAAGAGTATATGATTATGGCACTATTAGGACAATGTTGTATGCCCTTAAAACTGCTTCTATAGGAACATTTATATCAATACCATTATAAAGTGAATATTACTTGAGAAGGACAAAAAAACACAACTTAACATCATTTTGATTAATACATGTTTAAAGAGGAATTCAATCTCTCAGAAATGAAATGGACTCCGGCTAATGTGAGCCTCCAAAGTACGACATTATACGTAGGGTTTCACTAAACTGCGAAAAGTGTTTTGTAGGACCTATAAAAAACACTTCAATTATTTGGGACTAAGATATTGGGGACCTCCGTGGGCTATGACGAAATCAAAGAGAAAATGACCTAGAAATGAAACTCAATACCCAGCCAGTCTGTGAAATATGTTTAGCTTATGGTCAAGTGGGCTGTTAAATGTATGTTATTAGTTTGTTTTTATGTATTGCCCTTTAGTTACATACATGTTAGGTATTTCAACAGATCCAAAGACCGTTCCAGCCCATACGTCTGCTGATGAAGAAGGAGGTGTGAGAGGAGCTCTGCATACATAGAGATACACGCAGGGACACCAGCAGACAAATAGATGGACTATAACACAGGGCCCATGAACACATAAAGCATACGGATGCTGAAGAAGGAGGTCGTGGAGGATCTCTGCCGACGTAGACATTAACTGTTACCAGCAGGGACCCCTGGAGACAAATAAATGGACTATAACACAGTCCCCCGGAAGACAGAGACCATGCGGCTGCTGAAGGAGGTCATGGAGGATCTCTGCAGACGTAGACATTAACTGTTACCAGCAGGGACCCCTGGAGACAAATAAATGGACTATAACACATGAACCCTGAAGACATGGAGCATTCGGCTGATGATGATGGAGGTGAAGAAGGAGATTATCCTCACTCTCATGAGGAAGTTCAATATTTCTATTTCATACCCAACTGATAATGCCAATTACCGTGCATGTATGCAAAATATGAAAATGTTTTCCACCAATATCTGGTCATTGCTCTCCAAGAACTGAGAGAAATAGGTAACTTATGTATAAGGAAACTAAAAAGTCAGTGATGTGAACCATATGGGGAACTGAAATACCCATGTAATTATGATAGTCGACTATAAATACAGATTTGTGTCACATTATTATTTTTTATTTGTTATAATAGAAACATTTATATTACTACAATGTATATTCGTCTTATTATAGCAAATTATCATAATTGCTATATTATTATCACTATTCTATTATTATTTTTATTATTATTATTATTATTATTATTATTATTATTATAAGGGCTTGATATAAAATGCACGTTGATCACATATTATGACATTTGTCTTTTCTTTGTACGAATACTGTAACGAGATGCTTTATGCATAAGTTGAAATAAAATCTGTTCTGTTCTGTTCTATAAAATGTGTCTTGCCCCTACAGCTGCTGCTCACTAAACATTTTATACTATAGAGAAGTAAGTGTGTGTTACTTTAGAAGAACATAAACAACAACTGAACAAGATCATGTTAAGACCCGTAAGATAAACAACACCGCATGGGCCTCAAAAATAGGACAGTTTTCCTAGAGATATCACTTATACGAAGAGGTCAAACTGCTGCAAGACAATTATTGGACTTGTAAGATAAATACCACAACAAAACAAAATTATTGGGCTTCGGAAAGTAGGACATTTTTCCGAGGTTACAAATATCCGCTGCAAGATCATTGTTGAACCCGAAGATAACACCACCACATGGGCCTCAAATTATCTGCTAGTTACGTTTTGGAATTTTAAGATTAACATCACAATACGGGCCTCAGAAAATTAGGAAATTATTCACAGCGGTCATACTTAAATGTTGCTTTATATGTTTTGTACCAGTAAAATGAATAAACCTTATGTGCCTCAGAAGTAAGACAATTAATATAGGGGTTGCACGTATAACTGCTGCAACAAAACGTTTTGTACCCGTAAGATAAACAACACCATATGAACCTCAGAAGTAGGATATTATATATAGATGTTGCACTTTACTACTGCACGATTATTGTGTGAATCGGAAGATACAACAATACCATATGGGCCTAAGAATTTGAGAACCTTGGTAAGCCTTGCCACATTCGAAAAGATAGACCTAAAAAGGTTAGGCCTGTTTTTAATATCGTGTATTTTAGACAATATTCCACTTACTTCCATAATGATTTTTATTTTCTTAAATGTTACCATGGTAATACAAGATATTTTATGTTTTTAAGGATGGACTGCCAATATTTGAGCTGGTAGAGGACAGCCTAGCCGTCATCCCAGTGGAACCAATTGCTATGCGGACAAGAAGCGCCACCAACAGTTGAATTTTTAACCTAGGATTTAGAATAAAGTACATCATTTTTCAGTTGGATGGGCTTCGTCAAACTCACCTATGGATGAGCCCCATGCCATTGTGGCATCAGCAGAGGATCCACTCCTTGCGGAACGAAAGTAGGGGTCTCACTTAACTGTGGCGAGTGTTTAGGAAAGAAGACCATCCGTGGGCATTGCCACATTCGAACGGAAAAAGGTCATCAATATCCTGCCAGTCTAGGAAGGTTGTACGGGAAATGGCCAAGTTGGCCCTTGTAAATATGTTATACGTTTGTTTTATTTATTGCAGTTTAGCTACATGAATGTCTTGTATTTCAACAGATCCACTGACTGTTGCACCCTATATGACAGCTGATTATGAAGGAGGAATGAACATGTACTCTCTTATTTCTGGTCATAACGCTCACCTTTTTATGACAAAAATTCATGTGAAACTAAAGTGTCACATGTTTAGAGCATGATATCCAGAACTAAATCTTATTGTTATTGTTATTGTTATTGTTAATATACAAGAGTACATGATTATGACAATGTTGTAGGACCTTAAAACTTAGGAACGTTTATATTATTACCATTATACAGTGAATGTTACTTGAGAAGGACAAAAACCACAACTTAACATCTTATGACTAATAAATGTTTTTAGAGGAATTCAATCTGGCAGAAATGAAATGGACTAAAGGCTATGTGAGCCTTCAAAGTATGATATTATACATAGGGTTTCACTTAACTGCGAAAAGTGTTGTAGGACCTATAAACAAACACTTCAATAATTTGGGCCTAAGAAATTGGGGATCTGCGTGGGCTCTGACAAAATCAAAGAGAAAATGACCTAAAAATGAAAACTCATTATCCAGTCAGTCTGTGAAATATGTTTAGCTTATGGTCAAGTGGGCTGTTACATGTATGTTATTAGTTTGTTTTTAAGTATTGCCCTTTAGTTACATACATGTTAGGTATTTCATCAGGTCCACAGACCGTTCCAGCCCATACGTCTGCTGATGAAGAAGGTGAGAGGAGCTCTGCATACGTAGAGATACACGCAGGGACACCAGCAGACAAATAGAGACTATAACACAGGGCCCTTAAAGACATCAAGCATACGGATGCTGAAGAAGGAGGTCGTGGAGGATCTCTGCAGCCATAGATATTAACTGTACAAAAAGGAACCCCTGGAGACAAACAAATTGACTATAATACACGGCCCCTGAAGACATAAAGCATACGGATTCTGAAGAAAGAGGTCATGGAGACGTAGACATTAACTGTACCGTTACAAGCAGGGACCTCTGGAGACAAATAAATAGACTATATCACATGAACCCTGAAGACATAGAGCATGCGCCTGCTGACGATGGAGGTGAAGAAGAAGGAGCTTACTGTTATGAGGAAGTTCAATATTTCTAATATTTTTTATACCAATTACCGTGCATGTTTGCAAAATATGAAAATGTTTTCCACAAATATCTGGTCATTGCTCTCCAAGAACCTAGAGAAACGGGTTACTTATGTACGAGGTAACTAAAATGTCACTGGTGTGAACCATATGGAAAACTAAAATACCTATATGTATATCTTTGTAATATTAATGTAAATTCTTTTTTCGGTGTAAGCCTAAATTCCTCTGAGGTGTTGAGAATACAAAACCATCAAGGAATGTTTTCCCATGGCTTCTTAAAAATGGCCCTTGTAAAGGATTTCATAAAAAAACAGACTCAAAAAAACAGACTCAAATGTGATTCTATATCAGCCTTTTACTGTCTTAAATCAGCTATAAAAAATTAGCATGAACTTGATCAAACTGTTAGAAAAGAGCATCATCTTTAGAATTAAAACTTAAATTTAAAACCACCATCAGTATTGTTAGCAGGATGCACAATTTAGTATTTCTTTGTTTTCATTCAACAGATGGAATTATTATATATTATGTGAAAATAATTTTGTTGTTCTGAAATTTTTACAAACAATACAATAACCAAATCAGGTTCAATAACACTTTGTTTTTAATACCGTGTATTTTAGACAATATTCCACTTACTTCTATCATAATTTTTATTTTCTTAACATTACCATGGTAATACAAGATATTTCATGTTTTTTAAGGATGGACTACCAAGAAAACGGTCCTTATCTCCGGATGTTTTACCACCCCGGAGGCGAAGAAGGACCGTTCCGGGGCTGGCTGCCCCATCCAGGGATATGTCCCCCTGGACATTAATGCGCCAAACCACTCGAAGCTTTTTCCCGAAAAGGCCTTTGAGACCGCAATATGTAAGTAAATCGTTGTTCAAATTTTATGTAATGTTTTTTTGATTGATAGTATGTAACTTACAAGTTTATGCGACTGCCTCACAACAAGCCGTTTAGTTTTGCAGTCCCATTGCCATTGATTTTGAGTAACTATTAATCTTTTGCTAACGCCTCGGTCCAAATACACCTTCGGGGGCTGTCACTTGCAGGTACTTATGATGTCATATGACCCTTAGATGTGTGAAATATTTCTTAAATGTGACATTATTTGATGTTGACAAAAAATGGTCAAATGGTTAAATAACACTTGGTTACAGTACCGTATGTTTTAGACAATGTTCAACTTACTTCCATCATGATTTTTATTTCATTAACATTACCATGGTAATACAAGATATTTCATGTTTTTAATGATGGACTGCCAGTATTTAAGCTAATGCCAGATGAGGTCCCTGACATCCCTGAACCAATTTCCAGGCGAACGAGCAGCGCCACCAACAGTAAGATGTTACTAATTTTTTAACCTAGGTTGAAGAATATAGTGCATCGTTTTTCAGTTGGGATGGCCTCGTCAAACTCACCTATGGATGAGCCCGATGTCATTGTGGCATCAGCAGAGGATCCACTCCCTGCGGAACAAAAAGCTGGCGAACAAGAATTGCACCAAGAGTACTGGTTGTTATAGATTATTTACCAGGTTTTCACAAAGTGAAACCTGGTTCTTAGAATAAAGTAAATTGTTTTCAGGTGAGTTGGCCTCTTCAAACTCAGCAAACTCTTAACTTTAGTTAGAATTAGCATTTTGACCAAACTTTGTATTTATGAAGACCTTTCATTTGATTGCATTTTAAAACCCTAGGGTCAATGTTAAGGTTACTGTTAAAAGAAAAAGAAAACTGGTTGGTACTGAATAATTTGAGTTTGGGTTGCCATATTTTGACGAAATTTGGTGTGTATGAAGAGTTATTGAGATATTTTATGGGATTGCGTTTGTGACTCTAAGGGTCAAGGTCACTGTTCCTTAAATAGTCAACAGTAAGTCTAATTAATGGTTAAAAGGGGAATACAAATGATTTGGACTCGGGACCAAAACATCACTATATGAGCCAGCGAAGAAGGGGTCTCATTTAACAGCGGCGAGTGTTTAGGAAAGAAGAACATCTGTGGGCATTGCCACATTCGAATGGAAAATGACCAAAAAAGGTCATCAATATTCTGCCAGTCTAGGAAGGTTGTACAGGAAATGGCCAAGTTGGCCCTTGTAAATATGTTATAAGTTTGTTTTATTTATTGCCCTTTTTATAGCTACATAAATGTTTTGTATTTCAACAGATCCACTGACCGTTGCTACCTATATGACAGCTGATTATGAAGGAGGGATGAACATGTATTCTCTTTATTTCTAGTTATAACGCTCACATTTTGATGACAACGATTCGTGTGAATAAAGAAACTAAAATGTCACATGGTTTTGACCAGAACCGAATATTAGTATTATTATTGTTTTTATTATTATTATTATTATTATTGTTATTGTTATTGTTTTTGTTACTGTTATTGTTATTGTTAATTATTATTGTTATTTGAGTATTAGTATTAGTATTAGTAATAGTATTGATATTAATTATATTATTATTATTATTATTACTATTATATAATATATGGGCTTAATATAGTATTACTATGGCTGCCTGCTCAAACTTAAAACTGCTTAAAACGACAACTTAACAACATTTTGTCTAATAATTTATTAAAGGGGATTACAATCCTATATGAGCCTCAGACGTAGGACATAATACATAGGGGTTTCACATAACTGCCGCAAGTGTTTTTTGGACCCGTAAGATAAACATTAAAAAAAGAGGAGCTCCGAGTGCCTAATGCCATAATCAAAGAAAGAATGACCTAGAAAAGTAAAGAAATCCATATCCGGCAGGTCTGTGGTATATTCTGTAGTAAATGGTTTAGCTGGCCTTTGTATGTATGTTATTAATGTGTTGTTATATATTGCGGCTTAGTCACACAAACATCGTATGTTTTTTAATAGATAGTAAGAGGTCTAACAGAAATGTTCTCACGGTTCTATTGCAACGTAATCTTTTCTTGTATTTTGTTTACAAAATTAATATTTTTTATATATGGTTATCACCAGTTACCGATCAGCCGGAAGGAAGCAATGAATCTAAAAGGGGAAATTAAATATGCAATAAATGAACCCGACACTATCAGCCAAAAACACTAAATGGATATCAGAAGTAAGACATTTTACAAAGAGGTCTTACTTAACTCAGCTGCAAGATAGTTATTGGAACCGGAACACGAACACCACGATATGGGACTCAGGAATAAAGAACCTTCTTGGGCCATGCCACATTCAAAGAAACAATTACCAAAAAAGGTAAATTCATCAATATCCAGCCAGTCTAGGAATGTTGTATGGGAAATGTTCGAGTTTGCCCGTGTATGTTATGGTATAAGTTGTTTTATTTATTTCCCTTTTAGCTACATAAAGGTATATTTGTGTATGAATGTGTATTTCAATTGATCTACGGACCGTTGCAGCCTATACGTCTGCTGATGATGAGGGGATGGGAAGAGCTATTCCTCATTTTCATGAAGAAGTTCTCCAATACGTCTGCTGATGATGAGGGGATGGGAGGAGCTATTCCTCATTTTCATGAGGAAGTTCTCCAATACATCTGCTGATGATGAGGGGATGGGAGGAGCTAATACTCACTTTCATGAGGATGTTCTCCCATCCATCTGCTTATGAGGAAGGGATGGGAGGAGCTAATCCTCATTTTCATGAGGAAGTTCTCCCATACGTCTACTGACAAGGAAGGGATGGGAGGAGCAAAATCCTCACTTTCATGAGGAATTTCCTCTCATACGTCCGCTGATGAGGAAGGGATGGGTGGAGCTAATACTCACTTTCATGAGGAAGTTCTCCCATACGTCTGCTGATGAGGAAGGGATGGGTGGAGCTAATCCTCATTTTCATGAGGAAGTTCTCCCATACGTCTGCTGATGAGGAAGGGATGGGAGGAGCTAATCCTCATTTTCATGAGTTCTCCCATACGTCTGCTGATGAGGAAGGGATGGAAAGAGCTAATCATCACTTTCAGGAAAGTCTAAATTCTTCCTATTTTACACCCAACAGATAATGCCAATTACCGTCCATGTATATGTCGATGTATATGAAAATGTATTATGCTTATTTATTGTCATTATGCTCTTCTTTTGAGGACAGAGATTTGTGAAACCTAAATGTCACATGTTTGGACAATGAACTGAATCTACACAAATAATGTGATGAAAATCAACTATAAATAATGATTTGTATGACATGATTATCTTTATTATTATTATTATTATATTATTATTATTATTATTATTATCATTATTATTATTATTATTATTAACTTAATAGGGACTTTATATATCATAAGGGTTATACTATATGGGCCCCACTATATGGGCCCCACTATTGTTGTTAAAGAAAAAGAATATAAAATAATAATATAGTATTATGACTTTATTAGGACTATTTATGGCCCTTGTAGACGCTGCCTAAGAAACATTTGAACCATTTCCAGTATAACAGTGTGTAGTACTTGAGAAGGACAAAAACGACAACGTAACATTTAACCTCATGAGGTACATGAAAAGACCTCAAACACAAAAATCACTATATGGGCCTCAAAAGTAGGACATTGGACGTGGGGGTCTCACTATATTGCTTCAAAATGATAATTGGACCCATAAGACAGACACCACCATATAGTCCTTCGAAAAATTGAATGCCATATTCGAAGAGAAAAATGACGCAGAAAGCTACAAACATCAATATCTAGCCAGTTTGTGAAAGATTGAATATTTATAGGAATGGTCAAGTTGGTTACAGTATACATGTTATTATTTTATATAGTGTTCTTTAGTTATATATTTGTCATGAATTTCAAGAGATCCACGGACCGTTGCAGGGCTGTAACGGTTAATCTTTATGTAAACAGAGCTTCTGACCTCTGCACGCATGAGCTTGACTGTTACACACATGACCTCTGCAGTCAAATAGCTTGACTATTACACACATGACCTCTGCAGTCAAATAGCTTGACTATTACACACATGACCTCTGCAGACATATAACTTAACTTTTACACATATGGCATCTGCAGACAAATAGCTTTACTATTACACACATGACCTCTGCAGACATAGAGCTTAAATATTACACAAATGACCTCTGCAGACATAGTACTTAACTATTTCACACATGACCTCTGCAGACAGAGCTTAAATATTACACACAGAGCCTCTGCAACCAAAGAACTCTTTAAATAAAATGCTAATACACAATGCCTCTTCAGGCAAAAACTTTCCTAGTACACACATAGCCCACTGCAGACATAGAGCTAAACTATTACTAACATAGAGCCTCTGCAGACATAGAGCTAAACTATTACTTACATAGAGCCTCTGCAGACATAGAGCTTAATGATTATACACATGGCCTCTGCAGACATAGAGCAGAATGATTATACACATGGCCTCTGCAGACATAGAGCAGAATGATAATACACATGGCCTCTGAAGGCATAGAGCTTAATGATTATAAACATGGCCTCTGCAGACATAGAGCATAATGATAATACACATGGCCTCTGCAGGCATAGAGCTTAATGAATATACACATGGCCTCTGCAGGCATAGAGCTTAATGATTATACACATGGCCTCTGCAGACATAGAGCTTAATGAATATACACATGGCCTCTGCAGACCTAGAGCTTAATGATTATACACATGGCCTCTGCTGGCATAGAGCTTAATGATTATACACATGGCCTCTGCAGGCATAGAGCTTAATGATTATACACATGGCCTCTGCAGACATAGAGCTTAATGAATATACACATGGCCTCTGCAGACATAGAGCTTAATGATTAAACACATGGCCTCTGCAGACATAGAGCTTAATGATAATACACATGGCCTCTGCAGACATAGAGCTTAATGATTATACACATGGCCTCTGCAGACATAGAGCTTAATGATTTTACACATGGCCTCTGCAGACATAGAGCTTAATGATTATACACATGGTCTTTGCAGGCATAAAGCTTAATGATTATACACATGGCCTCTGCAGACATACGTTTAACTTTACATTCAAGACTTCTGCATACATAGAGCCTATTTTGTACACACAGAGCATCTGTTTTCATAGAACTTAACTAAAGCAAACATGACCGGCTGTAGACAATTACAAGCTTTACTACTGCACACACAACCTAAAGCGGCCCTGTTACTGTAACTGGCCTTTCAAAATCTGCAATACAGGCTATTTGTATCCATGTAACTTTGAGAAAGAATCAAAATTCAAAAAAGAAAAAGTTAAGTTGAGAAACATTAGTAAGGGATAGGTTTAAGGGCAGACAGTGCGACTCCTGTATGCCTCCATTCCGGGGCGTACAAATTATTTTTCAAAAAAAAATATTGATCTATTTATCAAAGAGCCAATTGGTGAAATTAAAATATTCCAAATTGTCGAACGTTTATTGTTAAGAATATTCCAGAGTATTTCTGCGCTACAATGGCAGTTAAGTGTCTACTTAGTTAGTTTCATAACTATTTTTACTATCACTGTTGCTCTGATTAGCATAGCTAAAGATAAATGAAAATGGTTATCGACCCAAAGCTTTATATTTAAGATTTGAAATTCACATACAATTGCATATGTGCCCATCGTTATGTTAATAAAAGTTAAAAAGGTCTCAAGTCATCAAATAACGTAAAATTATGTTTTATGAAATAGTTTTCCATTACTATTTTTAGTTCAATGTAATTTTAACTATACAATTCCATCAATGGCGTTTACATATTAATCATAATTGCCATTGTTTCCCAAAATGAAAGTTTAATAAAATATCCCCCTAATATATTTTTGACATTTGAGCCATTCAAAAAGTTTCTTACTTTTTTCACTTCACTTGCCTGGCGAATTTAACAATGTCAACAGTGTAAACAAATGGCGCCTTTTTGAAAACATGTTTGGTTGTTAAATTAATCAGACTCATGATATGAAGAAAGTGACAGACTTTTGAAAAGGACAGAAATGAGAAGCCAAACTGTAACAATTACAATTAAAAAATGCAAATTTTAACAAACAAAAAAATGACCCTAATTTCGAATATATTTCAATTATCTAAACAGAACTAATATGGAAAAAACTCCCTTTATTTGTTCAATTAATTTGTATATCAATTGAAAATGTGCTATGTTTATGTTGAAAAAAAACACATGAAAAGGTTCACATGTCTGCAGGTTAACACCTTAATTCATATAGATAACTAAACAAGCAAGTGGAATTGATATCCTCCCACCTAATAAGGAAAAGTTCATGAAATGGAAAACCTTGACCCGATAATATTCCTATATACGTAAACATGTAATATGACTTTTTTTCTAAGCTCCAAAAATATAACCTCTGGATTGTTTGTTTTAAGAAAAGTTTTTGAAATAGTGACATAGTTTTAAAAAAAAACACCTGACAGAGTTTCAAATTAATAATAAAATTGATGAAAGAAAACATTCTGAAAAAACTTTCATAAATATTGGACCGAATACAATCAGTCTCTTGTGTATTTCAAGGATTTCCTATAATTTCACCTTGTGACAAAGTTTTTGATCCCATGTGACCAACATTCATAGGCATGATATGTGTTATGAAAGAAATTATTCTGATTAAGTTTCATTGATATAGGACAAGACATATGGCCTCTTGTATGAGGATTTTACGAAGGGGGACATTCAAACCAAGTTTGAACAACATCTGACCAAAACATATGATTTGGTTCAAAACAGGATAAATCGATGGTAAAAGGAATGCCAAAATAATTTTGATTGGTCATTCTGTGATTTCAAATGAAATAAGTGGATATATTTACTGGTATAGACAAGACGTCAAAATTGTAATGCTGAAAATGTATAGACAAGACGTCAAAATTGTAATGCTGAAAATATGTACTTAACTATTTAAAATAAGATCTGACTCAAGATTACTCAACTTTTTTGGCATTGGCACTGTAGGTTTATCATTTAAATTCATAATGCAATTACACATAATTATGCATACATTCAGGAAAGTCTATCTTAAACTACAAACATGCTGTCCCCACTAATCGTTGACGTAAGCAGCCCAGGAGTGATCGATGCAGTATAGAGGTAGGAACGTGGGTCCTTTTACACGGATGGATGGATGGAGGGACGTTGAAATGGCAAAGTTCCTGGAAGAGATAAACAATTCAACCTTATACAATGACACTTAAAACCCAATTAAACAAGAGATGTTTGTCAAACATTATGCCCCCTGAGCGCCAAGTTGCCAGAAATATTTGGACAATTGAATGAAATATGCATGGACTGAAATGACAGCTGATTTGTCATTGGATGCATATGAGGCAGGTCATCTACTGGTCATACCTAATCTTCATGTCAAGTTTGATGACCATAGGTCCGGGAATTGTTGAGTTATCACTCGGACAAGCTTTGGTCTTCCAACAGACCGACCGACATGTGCAAAGCAATTATATAACCCCTCTGCTTCGAAGGGGGGCATAATTAAACTAGATGTTCACTGAAAACTGATACTTCAACTCATGCATTTAGTGACATATAAATTTCTACTGTCTACTATATAAGAAAATAAAATATGGACAATCAGAAAACCTTTTTTCAGCTTACAGTCACACTGACCTTGACCTTTGACCCACTGACCTCAAAATCAATAGGGTTCATCTGCTGGTCATGACCAATAAGCCTACCTAGTATGAGGTCCCTGGGTCAAAGCGTTCTCAAGTTATTGATCGGAAACCGTTTTTCATGTTAAGGTCACACTGACCTTGACCTTTGACCCACTGACCTCAAAATCAATAGGGTTCATCTGCTGGTCATGACCAATACACCTACCAAGTATGAGGTTCCTGGGTCAAAGCGTTCTCAAGTTATTGATCGGAAACCGTTTTTCATGTAAAGGTCACACTGACCTTGACCTTTGACCCACTGACCTCAAAATCAATAGGGTTCATCTGCTGGTGATGACCAATACACATACCAAGTATGAGGTTCCTGGGTCAAAGCGTTCTCAAGTTATTGATCGGAAACCGTTTTTCATGTAAAGGTCACACTGACCTTGACCTTTGACCCACTGACCTCAAAATCAATAGGGTTCATCTGCTGGTGATGACCAATACACATACCAAGTATGAGGTCCCTCGGTCAAAGCGTTCTCAAGTTATTGATCGGAAACCATTTGGTGAAACCGTTTTTCATGTTAAGGTCACACTGACCTTGACCTTTGACCCCCTGACCTCAAAATCAATAGGGTTCATCTGCTGGTCATGACCAATACACCTACCAAGTATGAGGTTCCTGGGTCAAAGCGTTCTCAAGTTATTGATCGGAAACCGTTTTTCATGTAAAGGTCACACTGACCTTGACCTTTGACCCACTGACCTCAAAATCAATAGGGTTCATCTGCTGGTGATGACCAATACACATACCAAGTATGAGGTTCCTGGGTCAAAGCGTTCTCAAGTTATTGATCGGAAACCGTTTTTCATGTAAAGGTCACACTGACCTTGACCTTTGACCCACTGACCTCAAAATCAATAGGGTTCATCTGCTGGTGATGACCAATACACATACCAAGTATGAGGTCCCTCGGTCAAAGCGTTCTCAAGTTATTGATCGGAAACCATTTGGTATTCCGACCGACCGACAGACAGACAGACAGACAGACAGACAGACCGACCGACATGTGCAAAACAATATACCCCACTTTTTTCAAAAGGGGGCATAATAATGGTGATCATTTCATTTTCATCTAAGTGGCTTAAGCACATGGCTTTACAGCAAGGTCACAGTTATTCTGTGAAGAAATTTGGTTTGATTCCCCGGGAAACTAGGGCGCTTGTGAGCTTATATAGTTAGTAGTTAACATGCCAGACATTTGTATCTAATCTGGGTTTTTTTCTTTTTCATGAATAAGGCCAGTTTGTTTGTTTTTCGTTTTACGGGAATTTTTTCAAAAATAAACGCCAGGAGGAGGGAATAAAATAAAGAAAAAGATGTCGAAAAATGAGCGCCGAGAAAACAAAATAAAAATAAGATGAATTTTTCGTATTTTTTTCTTTTTTTCGGAAACATTTATAGAATGTATGTTTTGAAGTTTTGCACACTTGCTTTGTACTCCATACTGCCTGTTGTATAATAGATTTGTACAATAAAGTCAAACAAAGATGTCATTTTCAAGTAGCCAGAATAATGCACCAGTGTATGAAGTTTTATTAAATTCCCATCCAATAGTTTTCAAGTAATGCTCCAGACAAGAAAAAGTAACAAAGGGCAGTAACAATAAAGTCAAACAAAGATGTCATTTTCAAGTAGCCACAATAATGCACCAGTGTATGAAGTTTTATTAAATTCCATCCAATAGTTTTCAAGTAATGCTCCGGACAAGAAAAAGTAACAAAGGGCAGTAACTCTGTAATTAGCTGAAATAGAATTGCGGTTCCTGTACACTGCACTCCCTCTCATTGTGATCTATCACTGTATGAAGTTTTATTAAATTCCATCCAATACTTTTCAAGTTATGCTCCGGACAAGAAAAAGTAACAAAGGGCAGTAACTCTGCAATTAGCTGAAATAGAATTGCTGTTCCTGTACACTGCACTCCCTCTCATTATGATCTATCACTGTATGAAGTTTTATTAAATTCCATCCAATAGTTTTCAAGTTATGCTGCGGACAAGAAAAAGTAAACAAGAGGGCCATGATGGCCCTAAATCGCTCACCTGAGTAAAAGAGCTTAACCTTTGTTATTAATATAGCTTGTTTCTCAAAGAATATTGAACAAGAGCTGTCAAAGTATGTGACAAATGCCCCCCAATGTGACATTGATCTATGAACAAGTACATAAAAAGTTGATCTTGCCTTTATGTGTCAAATACATATTGCAAGTTATATTAAATTGCCTCTGAGCATGGAAAAAAAACAATCATACTAAATGACAGCCAACACTCTTTATGTCCTCATATTCAGCATTCCTTTGTGAATAAACACTTAGTGTATCTTTCACCTTAGAGGTAGGGACATGGGTCTTGCACACGACACGTTGTCTTGGTATGTCGAAAACATATGGCAAGTCATTTTAAAATCTGTCCATATAAGAGTAAGTCACAGCGCGGACACGACAGCCTATATTTTCCTTCAGGTTGGCATGGCAACCAGAGTTCTGCATGGAATTAATTTTTTTGAACAATTTTGAAAAAGCACCAACCAAGGATCATTCCTATGAAGTTTCATCAAAATTGTCCAAGCGGTTTAGGAGAAGAAGATGATTGTAACCAATTGTTGACACTTTTCCTTTAGGTTGCCATGTCAACCAGAGTTCTACATGGTATTAATTTCTTTGAACAATTTTGAAAAAGCACCAACCAAGGATCATTCCTATGAGGTTTCATCAAAATTGTCAAAGCGGTTTAGGAGAAGATGATTATAACCAATTGTTGACATTTTCCTTTAGGTTGCCATGGCAACCGGGCCAAACAAAATTATGTGAACAAATTTAAGAGAGGTCCATGCAAGGACACTTCAAACCAAATTTGCTGAAGATCTATCAAGGGGTTCATGGGAAGAAAATGTTAAGTTTTTTTTACTAATTTTAGCTCTGGTGGCCCTTAAAAGGGGCCAAACAAAATTATTTGAAAAGACCTGACAGAGGCCCATGCTAGGATGCTTCAGACTTGAAGATCCATCAAGCAGTTAATAAGATCAAGTTGTTTAAAGGTTTTTCTATTTTTTGCTATGGTGACCCCTAAAAGGGGCCAAACAAAACCATTTGAACAAAGTTGAGAGAGGACCATGTAAGGATGCTACATATCAAGTATGGAGTCATTCTGGCCTTTACTTTCAGAGGAAAAGATGTTTAAGTGACAAGACAATGTAAAAACAAATGACCCCTGAGCAAGGCCAATTTGACCCCGGGACAATAATTTGAATACCTTTGGTGTAGGTCCACTAGGTAACACTATATACCAAATATGAAAGCTCTAGGTCTTATATTTTGGAGAAGAGGATTTTTAAAGTTTTATTATACAAGACTATATAAAAATATTGAAAACCTAAGCCTATGAACACGGGGCGTGGCCAATTTTGACCCCAGGGCTAAAGTTTGAACAATCTTAATAGTGGTCCGATAAACAATGCTTCATACCAAATATCTAAGGCCTTCGCCTTTTGGTTTCGGAGAAGAAGATTTTATAAGTTTTCATCATATACATATATAAGGAAACCCATGACAGCCCGGGTGGGGCCATTTTTTGACCCCAGGGCCAAAGATTGAACAATATTGGTACAAGTCAACTAGATATATCATGCCAAATATCTAAGCTCTTGTCACTACTTGATTTTACGTGTGTATCTATATATGTATATTTGTTATTAATTGTTGTATGTGGCCCATATTGAAAATTGGTATGTGTACTAAATATGTTATCCCGTTTAAATTAAGACGTTACTTGTCTTTGTGAGTTCGGAGAAGATTTTTTAAGTTTTCACTATAACACATATAGAGAAAACCCATCAGCCCCGGGGTGTGGCCAATTTTGACCCCAGGGCCATAATTTGAACACACTTTGTAGAGGTCCACTAGACGATGAATCATGCCAAATATCTAAGCTCTAAGCCACGTAAGTTCAGAGGAGATGATTTTTGAAGTTTTCACTATAAACATATAGAGAAAACCCATGACCCCCAAAGGGGGTGGGGCCAATTTTGACCCCAAGGCCATAATTTGAACAATCTTTGTAGAGGTCCACTAGACGATGAATCATGCCAAATATCTAAGCTCTAGTCCAAGCAAGTTCAGAGGAGAAGATTTTTTAAGTTTTAACTATAAACATATAGAGCATACCCATGACCCCCCGGGGCGGGGCCAATTTTGACCCCAGGGCCATAATTTGAACAATCTTTGTAGAGGTCCACTAGACGATGAATCATGACAAATATCTAAGCTCTAGGCCAAGTAAGTTCAGAGGAGAAGATTTTTTAAGTTTTCACTATAAACATATAGAAAAAACCCATGACCCCCCGGGGCGGGGCCAATTTTGACCCCAGGGCCATAATTTGAACACACTTTGTAGAGGTCCACTAGACGATTAATCATGCCATATATCTAAGCTCTAAGCCAGGTAAGTTCAGAGGAGATGATTTTTGAAGTTTTCACTATAAACATATAGAGAAAACCCATGACCCCCAAAGGGGGTGGGGCCAATTTTGACCCCAAGGCCATAATTTGAACAATCTTTGTAGAGGTCCACTAGACGATGAATCATCCCAAATATCTAAGCTCTAGTCCAAGTAAGTTCAGAGGAGAAGATTTTTGAAGTTTTAACTATAAACATATAGAGAATACCCTAACCCCCCTGGGCGGTGCCAATTTTGACCCCAAGGCCATAATTTGAACAATCTTTGTAGAGGTCCACTAGACGATGAATCAAGCCAAATATCTAAGCTCTAAGCAATGTAAGTTCAGAGGAGATTTTTGATTTTTTTTAATATAAACATATAGAGAAAACCCATGACCACCCAGGGGTGGGGCCAATTTTGACCACAGGGCCATAATTTAAACAATCTTTGTAGAGGTCCACTAGACGATGAATCATGCCAAATATCTAAGCTCTAGTCCAAGTAAGTTAAGAGGAGAAGATTTTTGAAGTTTTAACTATAAACATATCAAGTATACCCATGACCCCCCGGGGCGGGGCCAATTTTGACCCCAAGGCCATAATTTGAACAATCTTTGTAGAGGTCCACTTGACGATGAATCATGCCAAATATCTAAGCTCTAGTCCAAGTAAGTTCAAAGGAGAAGATTTTTGAAGTTTTCAATATAAACATATAGAGAATACCCTAACCCCCCGGGGTGGGGCCAATTTTGACCCCAAGGCCATAATTTGAACAATCTTTGTAAAGGTCCACTAGACGATGAATCATGCCAAATATCTAAGCTCTAGTCCAAGTAAGTTCAGAGGAGAAGATTTTTGAAGTTTTAACTATAAACATATAGAGCGTACCCATGACCCCCCGGGGCGGGGCCAATTTTGACCCCAGGGCCATAATTTGAACAAACTTTGTAGAGGTTCACTAGACGATGAATCATGACAAATACCTAAGCTCTAGGCCAAGTAAGTTCAGAGGAGAAGATTTTTTAAGTTTTCACAATAAACATATAGAAAAACCCATGACCCCCCGGGGCGGGGCCAATTTTGACCCAAGGGCAATAATTTGAACAATCTTGGTAGAGGACCATTTGGTGATCCTACCTACCATATATCAACCGCCTAAGCCTTGTGGTTTGGGAGAAGAAGATTTTTAAAGTTTTTCCTTTCCATTGCCATGGCAACCAGAGTTCTGCATGGAATTCAATTCTTTGAACAATTTTCAAAGGGGACCACCCAAGGAACATTCCTGTGAAGTTTGGATGAAATTGGCTAAGCGGTTTATGAGGAGATGTCGTTTAAAGTAAAAGTTTACGGACGGACGACGGATGGACGGACGGACGACGGATGCCGGACAAATTGTGATCACAAAAGCTCACCTTGTCACTATGTGACAGGTGAGCTAAAAAGGGCAGTAACTCTGTAATTAGCTGAAATAGAATTGCGGTTCCTGTACATTGAACTCCCTCGTATTATGATCAATCACTGTCTGAAGTGACAAGAAAAAAGTAACAAAGGGCAGTAACTCTGTTATTAGTTGAAATAGAATTGCGGTTCCTGTATAACTCAGTAATAAGCAAGAATAGAGTTATGGTTATTGTACACTGCACTTCCTCTCAATATGCTTTATCATTGTATGAAGTTTAATCCAATTCCATCAAGTAGTTTTTAAGTTATGCTCCGGATCAGGTAAATTGCAAAGGACCGACTGACAAACCGACTGACCGACCGACCACAGGGTGACTCCAATATACCCCCTTCAAACTTTGTTTGTCGGGGTATAATTATTCGTTCTATAATGTGAGGTAAAAGTTATTTCACCTCATTTTGCGAGCTGCTGCCAAAGTGAGTTATCACCCTTGGAGATTGACATGTAGTTCCAGTGTAGGACAGCCTGGATAAAGTAACCACCCGTTGCTCCTATCTCACCCTTGAACGCCTGCAGCAGAGGGAGCACCACATACGCACAGAACGTCTCCTGCAGCCTGGGAGGATAAACAAACAGCTACAGTTACACTGCAGATTTTAAAGGTGCTGGCATTTCGGAAAACACCAAACATCATTAAAGGCTATACTACATTTTTGCAAACTTGAGTCATTTTTGCATTTTCATTAGCCAGCAGGGCCCAAATAATACCTTTTCTTCTTCTCAGAGAGTCCTCAATTTCATTTAGTAATTTGGCAAATTAGAAAAATGTACAGTCCGATGAACACTCATACATTTTCCTTATTTTAATTTAATTAAAATTTTGTTTCAACATGATAACAACACCGAGCGCCTTATTTTTCACAGCCACACAGATTCATAACAAAAACATAGTGAAGACCAAGAGAGCATACTTGTGGGCGCGAACTATTCTTTCTAGGAGTGCCTCACTGATCTCGTTCCCGACCATCGAGTGGTCCCCTATCTGGCTGATGAAAAACTGGTTCTGAAATACACGTATAACAGGATTACTGAACCTGAAGAAGAATAATAAGAGCAGTTGTAATGGTTTAGTATTAAAAGCTCAAAAAGGATGTTCTAAAAATACATACTCAGGGGTATAATAAAAAAAGACTTTGAAATGACAATAATACAATGAAAACTACAGGAACTAGCCCAGTAGTCGAAAATTCGAAAATAAACCCTGTTTAGAGGAAAAAGGCAAGGGCTCAAACAACAATGAACTAGATACACAAGGATATAAACACTACATGGTATAAACACTACATACACAAATACAAACACCACAGTCAGACCATACACTCATAAAAAACAAGAGCTGTCACAGTATGTGACGAATGCCCCCGAATGTGACATTGACCAATGAACAAGGTCAGTACATGAAAAGTTGATCTTGCCTTTACGTGTCAAATACATATGGCAAGTTATTTTAAATTGCCTCTGAACATAAAAAAAAAACCACCCATACTTGACAACCTACACTGTTATGTCCTTATATTCAGAATTCCCTTGTGAATAAACACTGTATCTTTCACCTTAGAGGAAGGGACATGGGTCTTGCACAAGACACGTCGTCTTCGTATGTGGAACACATGTAGCAAGTGATTTTAAAATCTGTCCATACAAGGGAAAGTTACAGCCCGGACACGGTATAAACACTACATACACAAATACAAACACCACAGTCAGACCATACACTCATAAAAAAAAAACGAGAAGATAACCGCCTCAGAACAGTCAGAGACACATGAGTCCAGTGGAACACAAGACTACTGGGGGGTTTAGCCAGTTTACATGGCCATGACTTCACACTTGTTCCTACTTTCATCAATAATTACAAAATTGAAAAAAAATATTAACCACTGCACCTTGATCTAAATGTATTGTTTTTTGTCTAACCTCGATGTAAATGTAGTGTTTTGCCCGCTTGATGCAGTCCAGGTATGCTTGGTGTATGGACTGCTCAGTTCGGTTTATGCCCGTCGACCAGCCACAAACGCTACGAAGAATTTGGGTGGTACAGCTGTAGGTGATATCCTTGATGGCCGGGGACACCTCACACTTGGCATATGTCTTGGGCATCAAGATTGGGAACTCTTTATTCGACTTGAAATTCTCAGTCTGAAACCATACATGAAACCATTGCTTTAACCATGGTTAAAACTTGATATTTCTCTTTTTGTATCTCTTATTTACTGGTTTTTCCAACTTACTCTTGCTTTTGTATTTACTGCTTTTATAAATGTTTCAAGTCATGTCAATATCATATTATTAAGCTACATTACACACATAGCAAAATCATATTCGACCTAGTTAACTTTAAGTAATATTATTTATCAATTATGTATATTGTGTCCCCTAAGTGCAATAACTGAATAACTGCATATAGAAATAGAAGAAAATATTGAGTTCTTGCACTAAAGGCCAAATAAAAAAAAATGTCTTGTTTCTGGTCACCCGACCGACCCTACTTTTTACCCCCCGACCGTTTTTTTTTTATAGCGTAAAGACCGTTTTTTATAATTAGCGTAAAGTGAGCCGGGATTCCCGGTCCCGGCGCCGAAGAGTAAACCGCGCTATCCGACAGTAATATTATATTCGTGACGTGTTTTTTATACGGCCGTGTCGAAGATGGCTGGCCCTGCGCAAACGACGTCTGTTACGCATTTGATAGCCAGAAAAATAGACAAATGTTTGCACTTCGACGGTTGTAGTGTCATTAAAGTTGCCCATTCGCAAACAACAATAAAAAGTCTTTTCATCGATTTACATGGCGAGCGAGAAAATGTCCGACTTGAAGCTAAATGTTCGGTAAGTTGTATGGTTGTTTAGATATCGTAAAAGGGTCATCGTAAAACAAATAATGCCTCGACCGAGAATGACAGTTTTGGCACCGACATTTTCGTAATTCAAAACACTATCTATACACATATATACAAGGTTTATTTGAATTGGACGAATTAAGGCAAAATAATGCCGACGAAGCGTGAATCATTATGCTGAGTGAATGGATTTAAATACTTCGTCTCTCTCAAATACCGAACGTCATATTAAAACGTTTCATTTTTGGACCTCGTTTTTAATGTTTTAAAGGATTAAAATTAATTTTCTGTATGAAGAACCATTGACATTACACTTAGTTAGGTGCCCGATACTATAATTAAAGCAGATAGAAGAATGAAGGGGCGATCTCTTATCTGGGTTATTTGATCAGTTTGCTTTTAATAAATAAAGTAGGAACTGTGGTCATTTAGATAAAAAGAGCTCCAGATATAAAACATATTTTGTGTTTTCATGATAAATATTTTCTTTGTGTATCCATCAAATCCTATCTTGTAACACCCAGCTTTTTGAGGCAATACTAGTCCTGCTCACATAGAAGATAGGGTTTGCTGGATAAATATAAAAGATTTATGTGAAGCTCTGCATATATTTATTTTTTTACAGACCGATGTACGGCCAGATTCTGAATTATTCGAGATTGATCCAGAACTAACAATTGGTGACCTAAAGGGGTTCTATCCTGTCAAATCACTGAAACTGCAATGTGTAACTGCAACACCAGATGATAGATTTATTCATATAAACACATGTAATTTTATTATTGTTTTCATATATATGTGTGTGTATAAATATGATCAGAACACAGACATCATTTTTTATAAAAACCTGTGAAACAAATATTCAGTTAAATATTCGACTCAAAATTTTCATAGCATAAAAAATATACAACAAAAAGGTTATCACAGACATAGTTTTATGCATTGCATAAATCACTGAATCTAATAAATTGATATTTTGTCTCTGTGATGTTTACCCTTTACCTCAGAAACCCTTTGGCATGCCTTTGCACACAGAGTAGACCCTGATAAGACATCTCAATGAGCTGTCTGATCAGGGTCAAATCCGTTTGCTTAACATAGTATGTTACAGATCTAAGTTTTCACTGTATTGGCTATGAATGCATATATATATATATATACCTTGATAAATTGGTCTATGGGGTTGGGACATGGGGAAGTCTTGAATGAATAATGAACAGGTGAAAATGTTTATAGATTTATTCATATAAACACATGTCATTTTATTATTATTTTCATATATATGTGTGTGTGTGTGTGTGTGCGTGTGTGTGCGTATGTGTGCGTGCGTGTGTGTGTGTGTGTGTGTGTGTGTGTGTGTGTGTAAATATGATCAGAACAAAGACATCATTTTTTATAAAACCTGTGAAAAAAAATATTTAGATAAAAATATCTGACTCAAAATTTTCATATTAAACATAAAAAAAATATACAGCTAAAGGTTATCACAGACATAGTTTTATGCATTGCATAAATCACTGAATCTAATAAAATGATATTTTGTCTCTGTGATGTTTAAATACCCAGTATTACGGTTTCTTCCATCCATATTTATATTACACCTACCTACCGACCCTGTTTTTTTTGAGGCATGTGACCAGAAACTAGACATTTTTTTTTTTTGGCCTAAGGTGAAATTATTTTCTTCATGCACTATTTAGATTGGCTTTTTAGGCAAAAGCAAGAATAAATCTATTATTACGAGTTTTCCTGTTAATGAAATGTTACATCTTATTACATATTCACCTTGCAGAAGTTCCAACGGAGGATAAAATGTCTCGCAATATCTCGGGCAACCTTGCCGTACACCACGCCCCCAACATCGTGCCATGGCATACGAGGTGTCTTGTCACGCTCAATGAAATCTGAAATACACACATTCATCTTCTATATATCAAGAAACTGAACTAGAGTTTTCATGTTATTTAAAACTCTTAAGGAAAAAAACAGGAAACAAGGTGATGGATTACAAGCCAGAGATACACAGATATTTCCAGCACATTAATTAAATGAAAGAAGCAAGCAATGAGCTATTTCACAGACTAATTGAAGAAAAAATAAATAAACAATACAAACCTTCAAAAGGATTATGGACATCAACAGGATCTTTGTGGATGAAGTTTATGTAGTCTTTCCCAATCCACAACTTTGACGAGCCTTCAAGACCCTCGTAGTCATCAGCCACTGAGGTTTTCATCACTGACTTTACCATCACTGCTGAATCATCACGGCGAAACAGTCGTTTCCATGGATACAGGAAATGCTGGAAGTCATCATCACTGTCCTGCCGTGATGCACGAAATGATATTTTGCTCACAATCCTGGCTGACAGAGACTGATGTGGGGACTGCACACCCCGCTCATAAGGGCTTTCAGGCGGGATGGGCTCCTCGTCCTCCGGGCGCTTGCCTCCATGCTCCAGCTTCTTGTTGTTGAGAACCATAGGCCACTTGTTACGGAACTTGTGTCCTGAACTCTCATCATCCGAGTCAGACTTCTCACTCTTGTCTGTGAACAAGGATGCATGGTAGAAAAATGTAAAATAGATCTACATGCTTGCTATAACCTTATTCCAAAATATGCTATTAATCATGTCATACACCAAATACTGAATGACTTATATCAGCTTTGTTCCGCTGTAAGAGAAGGATGGTTGGGCAGTTTTAGTGCATAGCAGGACAATACTTGCTGATGTTGAATTGAAATATAATAGAAACCCACCTTTCCCATCAGGCTGGTCCTCATCCTCATTCTTATCCTTCAGTTTGAATATTTTTCTGAGTTTCCGGGAGGCCCAGGTTTTCCTGCGGGAGGCAGCATCCTTTCTACTGGGGGTTGCATGAAGTTTCCCAGCTGTGACAGGAGCTATATGCTCCTCCTCTATCTCCCCTGTACCGTCTTCACGGAAGCGAACCGAAGCCTTCGTCTGGTTCTTATTCTGATCGGTAAAAGAGGCTTGAAGATCTGATGGCATTTCAGCACTGACTTCATCAACATGAACAGCTTTTACTTCTTCCTGGTTACAGACTTCTGCTTTTCTCTTTTGAATACCATTTGTATGACTAGAGACTTTATCATTATTAACATTATCACAAGAAATGATTTGTTCTTCAATCTTCTCCCAGTCAGTAGAATGTTCCCTGAAGCTATCAGGCATATCTTCACTGATCTGTATTTCATCTACATCAACTGACTTCATATCATCACTGTGTTCTTTTTCAAGCTTTATCACACCACATTCTACATTGACAGCACCATCATCTATAAATGGAAGACTATTGTTTTCAGATATTTCATCATCACCATCCGAATTAATCACATTACACACTTGTGAGTGAGGTGTATTCCCTGTATCTTGACTGTGGCCGGCTCCCTCTCTTATGTCCTGATCAACATGACTATGTCGGCTACCTCTCCTGTATCCTGAGCCCCATGACTGTGCACAGTGACCTCAGCCACAATGTTGTGATACCCAATCTTGTCCACAGTCTCCAGACTGTCATTATCTGTCAACACATCAGCAGAGCCAATTACTCCCTTTCAGAGCAAGAAGAGTAACGATTGCTAGAATATGGAACATTTTTTGTCACACTTAAATCTTCTGCGCTTGCACACTTTCCTGCTTGACCATTACTTAATCTCTTTGTATTTCCAACAGCTTTTTCCTCTTGGGAATTGTTATTTGACTGGAAACTATCACCAATACTTTCCTTAACCTGGTTCCCTGCTTCATCATATATACCACTGTCGGCCATGTTTGATTCCGGAGACTCAGCTATTGTGGATGGTTGGCGGGGGAGAGGCCTGATCTTCCTGTGTCTGGGGGCCGATCCATTCTGTGGAAATCCAATATCTGCTGGGGTTGGTTTTGGCAATGGAGTAAAGCTCTGTCATCCTGAAAAGAGACAATGTCGTGAATATTCTAGTTGATTATCTTTTCAGAACATATGTATATTAACATTTTTTATTTGTCTAAGGTAATTTATGACTACCTTCATGTTTTATAATTATTTAAAAATAAAACACATTTCCTGCACTGCAATCAGATGGCAACACTCATCGTTTCTTCTCCATTGACCAGCGTAAATTACCGGTAATCATAATAGTTCAGGCAAAGAGATTTATCTAGCAAGTAGTTTTACACGAAGAAGAAAATTGACTTGATTATTTCCAAAATATTGCCATGTAAGACTTGAGGCACTATCCCAATAAAATTGATACAAGGGTCATGATCGAAAGTTGACAATTTAAAAAACAACAAGCCTTTCATGAGTTATCGTCCGGAAACCGTTTTTCAATTTTTAGTAACAGTGACCTTTACCTTGGCCCCACCAGCCCCAATATCGAACTTGACCTGTATCTTCTGATGTTACAACTGTGTACCAAAAAATTTTCAAATCTGTCAAGCCTTTCATGAGTTATCGTCCGGAAACCGTTTTTCTATTTTTAGTAACAGTGACCTTGACCTTGGCCCCACCAGCCCCAATATCGAACTTGACCTGTATCTTCTGATGTTACACCTGTGTACCAAAAATGTTTCAAATCTGTCTAGCCTTTCATGAGTTATCGTCCGGAAAACCATGAAAACTGACCGACCGACCGACCGACCAGCTCACTCCTATAATGGCCATAATAAAAATAAAGTTAGGAATTTGAATCTTCTTTTTTTGGTTTTGCAATATTAAGGTACGGCGCTCCCATAAAACGAAAAATAAAACAAGAATTAGATTGGAAACATATATTTTTGAAGTATTTTTGGCAAAAAAGGGCCGTAACTCCTAAATGACTAAAGCGATTTCCATGACTATCGAACTTGATCAAGATATTATGGTCACAAACATGTGTTTAAAGTTTGGTGAGGATTGGACAAACGGTTTTCAAGAATTAGATCGGAAACAATCTTCGGGAATTTTTGGCAAAAAAGGGCCGTAACTCCTAAATGACTAAAGCGATTTCCATGACTATCGAACTTGATCAAGATATGATGGTCACAAACATGTGTTTAAAGTTTGGTGAGGATTGGACAAACGGTTTTCAAGAATTAGATCGGAAACAATCTTCGGGACGTACGTACGTATGTACGTACGTACGTACGGACAAGGGCAACCCTATATGCCGCCACTTTGTGGGGGCATAAAAACTCTGGCCTAACAGTTTCCAAAGTGAACTAATATGGGAACTGTTTATACAGTGGGATCCCATGCTCAATAGAGGAAAATTAAGACATGCATTATTTTCTAATGAAATGTTTTATTTCATATTTCAAATGGTCTAATACTCTTGTCAATGCTTTCTGTTTTATTATATTAAATAGGGACATAACACGACAATTATTAAAGCTGGTTGTCTGGTAAGCGCAGTGGTTAGCGCACTCGCTTTTCACCTGGGTTCAATTCCCGGCCTTGGCGCATGTGAGTTTGGTTAGTTGTCACCAAGCCGGACAAGTGGGTTTTTTCCGGGTACTCCTGATTCCCCCACATCACAAGACCACACTCTCGCCTAACATCGTGCCAATGAGAGTGACTTAGTATAAGCTGTCATAGCTCTCACTCGTTGTAAAATAAATAACGTTTAAACTTAATTATTAAAGCCAGATATGAATTGCTGTTCCTGTACACTGCACTCCCTCTCATTATGATCTATCACTGTATGAAGTTTTATTAAATTCCATCCAATAGTTTTCAAGTTATGCTGCAGACAAGAAAAAGTAAAAAAGGGCAGTAACTCTGTAATTAGCTGAAATAGAATTGCGGTTCCTGTACACTGCACTCCCTCTCATTATGATCAATCACTGTATGAAGTTATATTAAATTCCATCCAATAGTTGTCAAGTTATGCTCCGGACAAGAAAAAAGTAACAAAGGGCAGTAACTCTGTAATTAGTTGAAATAGAATTGCGGTTCCTGTACACTGCACTCCCTCTTATTATGATCTATCACTGTATGAAGTTTTATTAAAATCCATCCCATAGTTTTCAAGTTATGCTCCGGACAAGAAAAAAGTAACAAAGGACAGTTACTCTGTAATAAGCTGAAATAGAGTTATGGTTCTTGTGCACTGCACTTCCTCTCATTGTGCTTTACCATTTTATGAAGTTTTAATAAATTCCATCTAGTTGTTTGCAAGTTAATGTCTGGAAAAGAAATTGACAGCAAAAAAAACAAATAAAGGGCAATAACTCAGTAATAAGCTAAAGTAGAGTTATGGTTCTTGAACACTGCACCTCCTCTCATTGTGCTTTACTATTGTATGAAGTTTCAATGAATTCCATCCAGTACTTTTCAAGTTATACTCCGGACAAAAAAAGTAAATAAGGGCAATAACTCAGTAATAAGCAAGAATAGAGTTATGGTTATTGTACACTGCACTTCCTCTCATTATGCTTTATCATTGTATGAAGTTTAATCCAATTCCATCCAGCAGTTTTTAAGTTATGCTCCGGACAAGGTAAATTGCAACGGACCTACCGACATACCGACAGACCGACCGACCGGGTGACTCCAATATACCCCCTTCAAACTTTGTTTGTCGGGGGTATAATTATTCGTTCTATAATGTGAGGTAAAAATTATTTCACCTCATTTTACAAGCTGCTGCCAGAGTGAGTTATCACCCTTGGAGATTGACATGTAGTTCCAGTGTAGGACAGCCTGGATAGAGTAACCACCCGTTGCTCCTATCTCACCCTCGAACGCCTGCAGCAGAGGGAGCACCACATACACACGGAACGTCTCCTGCAGCCTGGGAGGATAAACAAACAGCCACAGTTACACTGCAGATTTTAAAGGTGCTGGCATTTCGGAAAACACCAAACATCATTAAAGGCTATACTACATTTTTGCAAACTTGAGTCATTTTTGCATTTTCATTAGCCAGGGCCCAAATAATACCTTTTCTTCTTCTCAGAAAGTCCTCAATTTCATTTAGTAATTTGGCAAATTAGAAAAATGTAGAGTCCAATGAACACACTCATACATTTTCCTTATTTTAATTTAATTAAAATTTTGTTTCAACATGATAACAACACCGAGAGCCTTATTTTTCACAGCCACACAGATTCATAACAAAAACATAGTGAAGACCAAGAGAGCATACTTGTGGGCGCGAACTATTCTTTCTAGGAGTGCCTCACTGATCTCGTTCTGGACCATTGAGTGGTCCCCTATCTGGCTGATGAAAAACTGGTTCTGAAATACACGTATAACAGGATTACTGAACCTGAAGAAGAATAATAAGAGCAGTTGTAATGGTTTAGTATTAAAAGCTCAAAAAAGATGTTCTAAAAATAATTATACTCAGGGGTATAATAAAAAAAGACTTTGAAATGACAATAATACAATGAAAACTACAGGAACTAGCCCAGTAGTCGAAAATTCGAAAATAAACCCTGTTTAGAGGAAAAAGGCAAGGGCTCAAACAACAATGAACTAGATACACAAGGATATAAACACTACATGATATAAACACTACATACACTCATAAAAACTAGAACTCCGCGAGTCTAAGGTGTGTCGCCTGACGAATTATTTACTGTCGACATTATAGCTGTTAGATTGGCATTTTATTCATTTATAGACAATGATGTTGCCATTTAACTTTCAAGTGTAGGTGGCATTTGAACCCTCAATCCGATATACCGAAGGAATAAGTTTCAGGTTGAAACCTCCTATAGTTTACGAGATATGCCACGGACAAAACCTAAGCAAGAAAATTATTAAAGGGCAATAACTCTAAAAATATGGCAGCAAGAGTAACGGTTCTTGTGCACTGCACTTGCCCTCAATGAGATCTATCTAGCTATGAAGTTTCAAGTTGATATCTCTTATATTCTTCAAGGTATGCCCCGGACAAAACTTTAAGCATGAAAATTAACAAAGGGCAATAACTTTAAAACTAAGAAAGCAAGAGTTACTGTTATTGTGCACTGCACTTGCCCTCAATGAGATCTGTCTAGCTATGAAGTTTCAAGTTGATACCTCTTATATTCTTCAAGATATGCCCCGGACAAAACTTTAAGCATGAAAATTAACAAAGGGCAATAATTTTAAAACTATGAAAGCAAGAGTTACTGTTATTAAACACTGCACTTGCCCTCCATGAGATCTATCTACATATGAAGTTTCAAGTTGATAACTCTTATATTCTACAAGATATGCCCCGGACAAAACTTTAAGCATGAAAAATAACAAAGGGCAAAACTCTAAAAATATGGAAGCAAGAGTAACAGTTCTTGTGCACTGCACTTGCCCTCAATTAGGTCTATGTACATATGAAGTTTCAAGTTGATACCACTAATAGTTTAGGAGATATACCCCGGACAAGCGAAAATGGGACGCGGACGCCGCCGCCGCCGACGCCAACAAAAGTAACCCCTATATGTCGTCTTTTAAGGCGACACAAAAAACGAGAAGATAACTGCCTCAGAACAGTCAGAGACACATGAGTCCAGTGGAACACGGGTCTACTGGGGGCTTTAACCAGTTTACATGGCCATGACCTCACACTTGTTCCTACTTTCATCAATAATTACAAAATTGAAAAAAATATTAACCACTGCACCTTGATCTAAATGTATTGTTTTTTGTCTAACCTCGATGTAAATGTAGTGTTTTGCCCGCTTGATGCAGTCCAGGTATGCTTGGTGTATGGACTGCTCAGTTCGGTTTATGCCCGCCGACCAGCCACAAACGCTACGAAGAATTTGGGTGGTACAGCTGTAGGTGATATCCTTGATGGCCGGGGACACCTCACACTTGGCATATGTCTTGGGCATCAAGATTGGGAACTCTTTATTCGACTTGAAATTCTCAGTCTGAAACCATACATGAAACCATTGCTTTAACCATGGTTAAAACTTGATATTTCTCTTTTTGTATCTCTTATTTACTGGTTTTTCCAACTTACTCTTGCTTTTGTATTTACTGCTTTTATAAATGTTTCAAGTCATGTCAATATCATATTATTAAGCTACATTGTACACATAGCAAAATCATATTCGACCTAGTTAACTTTAAGTAATATTATTTATCAATTATGTATATTGTGTCCCCTAAGTGCAATAACTGAATAACTGCATATAGAAATAGAAGCAAATATTGAGTTATTGCACTAAGGTGAAATTATTTTCTTCATGCACTATTACATTGGCTTTTTAGGCAAAAGCAAGAATAAATCTATTATTACGAGTTTTCCTGTTAATGAAATGTTACATCTTATTACATATTCACCTTGCAGAAGTTCCAACGGAGGATAAAATGTCTCGCAATATCTCGGGCAGCCTTGCCGTACACCACGCCCCCAACATCGTGCCATGGCATACGAGGTGTCTTGTCACGCTCAATGAAATCTGAAATACACACATTCATCTTCTATATATCAAGAAACTGAACTAGAGTTTTCATGTTATTTAAAACTCTTAAGGAAAAAAACAGGAAACAAGGTGATGGATTACAAGCCAGAGATACACAGATATTTCCAGCACATTAATAAAATGAAAGAAGCAAGGAATGAGCTATTTCACAGACTAATTGAAGAAAAAATAAATAAACAATACAAACCTTCAAAAGGATTATGGACATCAACAGGATCTTTGTGGATGAAGTTTATGTAGTCTTTCCCAATCCACAACTTTGACAAGCCTTCAAGGCCCTCGTAGTCATCAGCCACTGAGGTTTTCATCACTGACTTTACCATCACTGCTGAATCATCATGGCGAAACAGTCGTTTCCATGGATACAGGAAATGCTGGAAGTCATCATCACTGTCCTGCCTTGATGCACGAAATGATATTTTGCTCACAATCCTGGCTGACAGAGACTGATGTGGAGACTGCACACCCCGCTCATAAGGGCTTTCAGGCGGGATGGGCTCCTCGTCCTCCGGGCGCTTGCCTCCGTGCTCCAGCTTCTTGTTGTTGAGAACCATACGCCACTTGTTACGGAACTTGTGTCCTGAACTCTCATCATCCAAGTCAGACTTCTCACTCTTGTCTGTGAACAAGGATGCATGGTAGAAAAATGTAAAATAGATCTACATGCTTGCTATAACCTTATTCCAAAATATGCTATTAATCATGTCATACACCAAATACTGAATGACTTATATCAGCTTTGTTCCGCTGTAAAAGAAGGATGGTTGGGCAGTTTTAGTGCATAGCAGGACAATACTTGCTGATGTTGAATTGAAATATAATAGAAACCCACCTTTCCCATCAGGCTGGTCCTCATCCTCATTCTTATCCTTCAGTTTGAATGTTTTTCTGAGTTTCCGGGAGGCCCAGGTTTTCCTGCGGGAGGCAGCATCCTTTCTACTGGGGGTTGCATGAAGTTTCCCAGCTGTGACAGGAGCTAAATTATGCTCCTCCTCTATCTCCCCTGTACCGTCTTCACGGAAGCGAACCGAAGCCTTCGTCTGGTTCTTATTCTGATCGGTAAAAGAGGCTTGAAGATCTGATGGCATTTCAGCACTGACTTCATCAACATGAACAGCTTTTACTTCTTCCTGGTTACAGACTTCTGCTTTTCTCTTTTGAATACCATTTGTATGACTAGAGACTTTATCATTATTAACATTATCACAAGAAATGATTTGTTCTTCAATCTTCTCCAAGTCAGTAGAATGTTCCCTGAAGCTATCAGGCATATCTTCACTGATCTGTATTTCATCTACATCAACTGATTTCATATCATCACTGTGTTCTTTTTCAAGCTTTATCACACCACATTCTACATTGACAGCACCCATCATCTATAAATGGAAGACTATTGTTTTCAGATATTTCATCATCACCATCCGAATTAATCACATAACACACTTGTGAGTGAGGTGTATTCCCTGTGTCTTGACTGTGGCCGGCTCCCTCTCTTATGTCCTGATCAACAGGACTATGGTCGGCTACCTCTCCTGTATCCTGAGCCCCATGACTGTGCACAGTGACCTCAGCCACAATGTTGTGATATCCAATCTTGTCCACAGTCTCCAGACTGTCATTATCTGTCAACACATCAGCAGAGCCATACTCCCTTTCAGAGCAAGAAGAGTAACGATTGCTAGAATATGGAACATTTTTTGTCACACTTAAATCTTCTGCACTTGCACACTTTCCTGCTTGACCATTACTTAATCTCTTTGTATTTCCAACAGCTTTTTCCTCTTGGGAATTGTTATTTGACTGGAAACTATCACCAATACGTTCCTTAACCTGGTTCCCTGCTTCATCATATATACCACTGTCGGCCATGTTTGATTCCGGAGACTCAGCTATTGTGGATGGTTGGCGGGGGAGAGGCCTGATCTTCCTGTGTCTGGGGGCCGATCCATTCTGTGGAAATCCAATATCTGCTGGGGTTGGTTTTGGCAATGGAGTAAAGCTCTGTCATCCTGGAAAGAGACAATATCATGAATATTCTAGTTGATTATCTTTTCAGAACATATGTATATTAACATTTTTTATTTGTCTAAGGTAATTTATGACTACCTTCATGTTTTATAATTATTTAAAAATAAAACACATTTCCTGCACTGCAATCAGATGGCAACACTCATCGTTTCTTCTCCATTGACCAGCGTAAATTACCGGTAATCATAATAGTTCAGGCAAAGAGATTTATCTAGCAAGAAGTTTTACACGAAGAAGAAAATTGACTTGATTATTTCCAAAATATTGCAATGTAAGACTTGAGGCATTATCCCAATAAAATTGATACAAGGGTCATGATCGAAAGTTGACAATTTAAAAAACAACAAGCCTTTCATGAGTTATCTTCCGGAAACCGTTTTTCTATTTTTAGTAACAGTGACCTTGGCCCCACCAGCCCCAATATCGAACTTGACCTGTATCTTCTGATGTTACACCTGTGTACCAAAATTTTTTCAAATCTGTCAAGCCTTTCATGAGTTATCGTCCGGAAACCGTTTTTCTATTTTTAGTAACAGTGACCTTGACCTTGGCCCCACCAGCCCCAATATCGATCTTGACCTGTATCTTCTGATGTTACACCTGTGTACCAAAAATGTTTCAAATATGTCTAGCCTTTCATGAGTTATCGTCCGGAAAACCATGAAAACTGACCGACTGACCGACCGACCGACCGACCGACCGACCAGCTCACTCCTATAATGGCCATAATAAAAATAAAGTTAGGAATTTGAATCTTCTTTTTTTGGTTTTGCAATATTAAGGCACGGCGCTCCCATAAAATGAAAAATAAAAAATATGGACAATCAGAAAACCTTTTTTCAGCTTACAGTCACACTGACCTTGACCTTTGACCCACTGACCTCAAAATCAATAGGGTTCATCTGCTGGTCATGACCAATAAGCCTACCTAGTATGAGGTCCCTGGGTCAAAGCGTTCTCAAGTTATTGATCGGAAACCGTTTTTCATGTTAAGGTCACACTGACCTTGACCTTTGACCCACTGACCTCAAAATCAATAGGGTTCATCTGCTGGTCATGACCAATACACCTACCAAGTATGAGGTTCCTGGGTCAAAGCGTTCTCAAGTTATTGATCGGAAACCGTTTTTCATGTAAAGGTCACACTGACCTTGACCTTTGACCCACTGACCTCAAAATCAATAGGGTTCATCTGCTGGTGATGACCAATACACATACCAAGTATGAGGTCCCTCGGTCAAAGCGTTCTCAAGTTATTGATCGGAAACCATTTGGTATTCCGACCGACCGACAGACAGACAGACCGACCGACCGACCGACCGACCGACATGTGCAAAACAATATACCCCACTTTTTTCAAAAGGGGGCATAAAAAACTCTGGCCTAACAGTTTCCAAAGTGAACTAATATGGGAACTGTTTATACAGTGGGATCCCATGCTCAAGAGAGGAAAATTAAGACATGCATTATTTTCTAATGAAATGTTTTATTTCATATTTCAAATGGTCTAATACTCTTGTCAATGCTTTCTGTTTTATTATATTAAATAGGGACATAACACGACAATTATTAAAGCTGGTTGTCTGGTAAGCGCAGTGTTAGCGCACTCGCTTTTCACCTGGGTTCAATTCCCGGCCTTGGCGCATGTGAGTTTGGTTAGTTGTCACCAAGCCGGACAAGTGGGTTTTCTCCGGGTACTCCCGATTCCCCCACATCACAAGACCACACTCTCGCGTAACATCGTGCCAACGAGAGTGACTTAGTATAAGCTGTCATAGCTCTCACTCGTAAAATAAATAACGTTTAAACTTAATTATTAAAGCCAGATATGATGTCGATGATGCGATAAACGAGGCTGATGAAACAAACGATGCATGTAGGCTATAAAAGTAACTCAACTTACTTTGCTTTTAAAAACGGACATGCTTATGAGTGGATCCGTTGTCATTGTTGTGAGAATAACATATAAGCTGATCCCAGGAAAGATCTCCCTAAACTTTTCCCATATACCATGTTTGGTGACAATTGTCTCAATTTTAAGTATTGGGTATCAATTGTGTTTCTATATTTAGTATCAGTGCCGTGACTTTAACCCAAGGGGCCCAAAATGTAATCCCATGGAACTTTATATTATATAAAGTCCTATACATAATGTTTTTCACAGTATCTCAACACAAACTAAAAATTTATTCAGCTTCAATGTTTATCTTATTCAAGTTTCAGTGAACTTGAACTCAAGGGGTCACAAATACAATTCAATGAAAGGTCTCGGCATAAGCTCTTTATAAAAGATTGGTCATAATATGTAACCCCACATCATGATATTCAGTTTCAGCCATTTCTCTTTTTCAGTTACAGTGACCTTGACCTTAAAACAAGGGGTCCCAAGCGCGTCTATTATCACGTGAAAGATCTGCATATACTCTTACATACAAAGTCTATCAAACTGAACAAATGCTACGCGCTGCTTTAAGTATCAGTGAGCTTGATCATAGGGGGCCCCATACGCAATCCCAATCTTCATAAGTGCCAAGATTTGTCACAATATGTCAAACCCTAACTTAAGTCACCCAGTACCAGCCGGATTTCTAAATTAGTAACAAAGAACTTAACCTTGATCCTAAGGCCTAAAATGCAATCACATGAAATGTCTCCTAATACACTCTTCATAACTAACAAGTTTGGTTAGAATGCTTCTATTAATGCTAGTTATTACCATAGGTGAGTTTGACAAAGCCATCCAACTGAAAAACGATGTACTTTATTCTAAAACCTAGTTTAAAAAATCAGTAACACCTTACTTTTGGTGGCGCTTCTTGTCCGCATAGCAATCGGTTCCACTGGGATGACAGGGATGTCTACGCTGTCCTCAACCAGCTGGAATATTGGCAGGCCATCCTTAAAAACATGAAATATCTTGTATTACCATGGTAATGTTAAGAAAAAATCATCATGGAAGTAAGTTGAACATTGTCTAAAACATATGGTACTGTAACCAAGTGTTATTTAACCATTTGACCATTTTTTGTCAACATCAAATAATGTCACATTTAAGAAATATTTCACACATCTAAGGGTCATATGACATCATAAGTACCTGCTAGTGACAGCCCCCGAAGGTGTATTTGGACCGAGGCGTTAGCAGAAGATTAATAGTTACTCAAAATCAATGGCAATGGGACTGCAAAACTAAACGGCTTGTTGTGAGGCAGTCGCATAAACTTGTAAAGTTACATACTATCAACAAAAAAAACATTACATAAAATTTGAACAACGATTTACTTACATATTGGGGTCTCAAAGGCCTTTTTGGGAAAAAGCTTCTGGTAGTTTTTCTCATCAGTGTCCAGGGGGACATATCCCTGGATGGGGCAGCCAGCCCCGGAACGGTCCTTCTTCGCCTCCGGGGTGGTAAAACATCCGGAGGTAAGGACCGTTTTCTTGGCACCACCACCGCCGTTGGTTTTGCCATTTGAGGCACAAATGTTATTGGATGGCGGTGGTGGCTCACTAGGGGCTGGCTGCTACCTGTATGTTTTTCTGGTCTGGCTGTCGAGTTTAAAGGTTCCACACATGCGATCTGGATACCTGTAAACATCAAAACAGTGCATTTTTTGTGTTAAGAGTAAAAAATAAATGAAAAATGTTTATTGAAAATTTTCTAAACTACATTTTAGAGATCACATTTTTGAAGCGATTACCGTGGTTGTCAAAATGTTCTAAGGTTATTATTTTTCTTTTGAACACATTTTCTAGTAAGATTGTGTTAAAAGGTTTGACGAGATTATCCCAAAAATAGGAATATATAACAAACAAGAGCTGTCGTAGGAAAGTGCTCTCGACTAAATGCCGCTTTGTCATTGAAATAAGTACAATTATGATGTTATATGAGCCTGTCAAAAGTAAAGAAGCAATGGGATAAAACCAGGTTTTCAATGATTGAAAGAAGAACTTCAGTCTTTGTAATGAGATTCCTGTTTTACCTTCTTTCTAACAGTGGCAATTTGGCCATTTTATAACCTTAAGTTTACCCAAAAACAATCCCATGGAAATCTTCCATAAACTCTTCCTACATACCTAGTTCGGCTACAATATGTCAACTAAATTTATTCAGTACCAAATGGTTATCTATTTAAAGAAACAGTGACCTTGACCATGAATCTAAGGGCCTCAGACGCAATCCCATGAAAGGTCTCCATAAACAATTCCTATATACTAAGTTTAGTCGCAATATTCTACCCTAACATAAGTTATTCAGTACTAACTGTATTTCTATTTTTAGATACAGTTACCATGACCTTGATAATGACTCTCAGAGCCCGAAACATATTCTAATGAAAGATTTCTATAAATATTTCAAGTTTGGTTGCAATCATATTTTCAAACCTTACTAAAGTTATTCAGTTCCAATCATTTATTTTATTTTTAGTAACAGTGATCTTGACCTTAGGAACCCCAAATGCAATTCCATGTATGGCCTCCATACACTCAACCTATATACCAAGTTTGGTCATCATATGTCAAACTGAATTAAAATATTTGATACTCTAGTTAAATGCCGCCATCATGCCGGCCCGCTCAAAAAATGGCATATGTCATCCTCAAAAACAGGTTTCACTTTGGCTAAAAATAAAAAATGTTTTTGTCAAAAGCAATAAAAAGACATGAGAAAAAATCAAACAAGGGCCATGATTTGTATTTAGGGTTAATATTAAGTTATGTAAACTAATTGTGTGTTGGCGGTAGCCAACTGTGTGAAGTATAAAGTCAATTAAATTATCGTAAAAAAGTAATAAATGCATATTCCAACTTGCGCTAAAACTTTAGCCTAAGTTGCTATTAAATTAATCAGGGGCCATAATTTGTATTAAGGATGAAATGTTGTGTTGTGTTACCTATTTGTAAGACGGTTGTCAATAAGTGTATGAAGTATTATGTCAACTGAATGAAGGGTATAGAAGTTATTAGTAAAAATCCCAACTTGCCGATAAATTTAACCTGACCCAATTTGCCCTAAAACAATTTTAACCTTAGGTGCGAAGGTTAATCATAATTTGTTTTTAGGATAAAATGGACCTATGTAACTTCATCGTCTGATGGTCCTGAACATCAGTTTGAAATATTTAGTGATTTGAATGATGGGTATAATAGTTATACGCGAAAACGCTAACCTGCCCTTAAACGTTAACCGGACGCCGACATTGTGTAGTAAAGTAGTAAAGCCTCCTTATTCTTCAAATAGTCAAGTTAGAAATGAACTAGAATAATTTCTTAAACCTAAAGTCATTATCAATCATATAATTTGATATCACGTAAAAATATGTTTTCCTTGTTATAACGGATATTAATCAACATTATTTTTGAAAAAAAGCACTTATAAATACTATAGTTTGAATCAGCATAAATGTTTATTAGTTAATTGAGCTAATATTTTGAGTGAACAATTACTTCTGCCAATAAGCAAAACTAAAACTTACCAAGATGTGTCTTTTTGTGTGCTATCAATGTGGTGTTTGTCCTGAACCGCATTCCACAGTCACACGTTAACAGTCGGTCATCTGTGTGTGATATCCTGTGAGTCAACATCGTGTGTATCTCCTCGGAACTGTAGGTGCATCGTGGGTAGTCACAGTGGAAAATGGGACCAGGAAAATGCTGCTTCATGTGTGTATTGTATGTTCGAACCTCTTTTGTTTCAAAAACACACAGATCGCATTTTAGCTCGAATGATGTTTCATGGGCTGTCTTCATCTGCTTCGCTGGTCTTTCGTGAACCTCTGTTATACAAGCACGATTATCAAACTCACATGATATAACATTATTTGACTCCTGTTTTAAATCATTGACTAGTTTCCTTTTGTTTCTTGGTGTTGTTTTCCTTTCGATGTTAATACTTTTAACAACCAAGTCACTAGCAAGTTCATGCATATCCTTCTCTTCATATCTATCATAGGATTCTGCTTGCTTAAAGACCTGGGCACAAGGTTTGTACTTTGCATCTTGAGATTGACATTTTTCAAAATCGTCAATTAGTATTACCTGTTTTTTAGGTGTAATAGTCTTTCTCGAACTTCTCAACTGCATCGGTGAGTGCACTGTCACTGCTTTGGCCATAGTGCAACTTGTTTCAGCAAGGTTTGGAAGTTTACTTTTATCAGTAGTAGTTTGTTTCACTTTCTTCTCTGGTGATTTCTTTTTTGCAGGTGTTTCAACATTTGTATTAATAAAAGTTGTTTGATGAGTTACATTCAATTTGATTTCTTTCAATGGGATCTCGGCCTCGATGAACTCTTCGAAGGTCTCAAACTGATCATTCTTTGGCTCGGTGAGTTTTCTAACAGTTTGTTCCTCTTCCTGTACCATTTTATTCATAGGTTCATACACTGTTTGTTCTGAATCTAATAAGTGAGAATTGTTCACATCAGTATTTACAGAAGCATCCAGAAGTTGGCACGGGATGGCAGGCAATGTTGTGTTAACTGAGGCATTTTTAAAGACCGGCCTTTCTTTTGCAGTTATGGTAACTGGGTGAAATGTTTCAGAGTAATTCTTCAGTTGACTAGGATGAACTAAATCTTTCAGGCAACACGAATATGAGCGTCTCAAACCTGGAAAGACATCTGTGTGAGGTCCAAGTGCAATACCAGCACTGTTCAAAGTGTGAAGCATTAAGTACAGTCTGAACTTGTGAGATGTGAAGAAATTCTCTGTGCAATAGATCGCCAGAAGAAAATCATCGGCCACAGTAGACCAGTCAATGTGCCCTAGCAACATCAATAGAAACTTTTCTCTTTCTATGATATCAGAACCAACCCAGCTTATTATCAAGGAGAGTTTGATCTCCGGCTTGATTTTCTTCATCCATCCTTCTGACAAGAAAGTGTTGAACTTCTTTGCATTCATGGAAAGGAACTCCCTCTGCTTGACAGTGTCAGAGAGATTCAGCTGCAGAAATCCAACAATGTATTCTTCCAGCGTCTCTAGCTTAAATTTTCGACTCAAGAAGTATGTGCTTACAAAGTTTCCGAGGTGGAGATTGCAGCGTAGAAATTCTTCACAGTAATTCTTCAGTGTTTCAATCTGAAAACTCACAGCTAGATGAAGAAGTTGTGGAATGTTTGTTTCTCTTGGAGCTACATACCCAGTGTACATGAAATCTAGCAAGTCTGAGAACACTTCGCTATTGTCATAAGAGACCATGATGTGGTCCCTGCAAATGTTTCTGTCTTTAATGAACAATTTGGAAGCAAATGTAGGACTCCAAGATGCTAGGACATTCTTATGAGCCATAAACTTTACACCTCTTACTTCAAGAACGACATCACAAAATCGTTTATTATCTCTAAGATGTTTCAACTTCTCTAGAATATTGAAGTCAGCTTTCTTGTCAAGAAGGCTTGCTTGAGTGGCGGCTGCCATAGTTTTGAAGGGTCTGCAAGAAAAAAAGAATCCATCATTTTAAGAAACGCAAGTAAAATGTTGGAGACACATAATAGACATTGATGAACACAATTTAAAGCCAGCTACATGAGTAGCCAAGTCAGTAGCAGAGATTACAAAACAAAAGCAGTCACAGAGAGGGCGTGCTATTTCACAATTTTTTACCAGAACTCCTTCGTATTACAAAAGGCAATTATTCTGAGAACCGATGCATGGTCGATTCAAGTTAAGTAAGGTTGGATCAAGTAGTTGCCAAGTTATCGACTTTTGCATGTTTAACCAGAAGGTGAAGAATAATTTAGATTGTATGCAAACTAGAGTTAACTAACTAAAATTAAGTAGGTACGATATTTGGAAACAACTGTCTAAGGATTCATTACTATACATGCAGTAGTTGCTGATATATTGACTGGAATTTGGTGCCATGCAAAGCCGTAATCAGAATTTCTAATTCAAATATAAAAAGGCCATTATTTTCATTATATGCATACAAGAGTTATCTAATATGATTATTCAAGTAAGATGGATAGTTGAGTACCTTTGTATAAAGTATTAATGCAATGTCTTTAACAAGATTAGTTTTTGGACGGTGCCCCTCAGGGCCCGTCCTAAGGAGGCACATCAGCTGATTCAACTACCAGCCAAATCACCACAGTCAGCGCAGTTAATAGTTTGTATCATTGTTTTGAATACACAGCTGATTTTAATTGGCTGTTACATAGTGTGTTTTTTTCTAAAATATCTGGACGAATAGTGATAGAAGTACGTCATGTATAATTTATTGACAATTGGTACTCAAATAAAATATTTACATTGATAAATCATTTCGCCAATATCGACCTCTACGTGGAAATAGTTCTTTGCCTTAATATCAAATTGCATTCAGACCTCCTCGGCCATTTTACTGTATCGAAAAAATGGTGGAGGAGCTCCGAATGATCAGCTGACTTGAAAAATAAATCCGTAAATGACAAAATGTTTCGAACTGAATACTGAAGTACATTGTTGTTAAACAGAATTTATTCAATACTTTAAACTATCAAATATTTTAAAATATATATCATACTGTAGAATCATCAAAATATGATGTGTTAATGGTATGACCCAAAATGACCCGGTTTATCCAAGATGGCGGACGAATCAACACATGTGCGTGGAATTTCCGATGTCAAATGGGATTTAAGGCATCAAACTAGAGTTTTATAATGGACTGTTAGTGCTAAAAAGAAGAATTAAAAATAATTAATTGAATAACATCATCACCTTGTGATCATATTGGCTGAATTTAACGCAATACAATTAATGACTGAAATATCTGGTGAAAGGTCACCAACCTCTAAAAGTAAGTTGCAGTAAAACACGGAAATACAAACTTAGTGAAAATCCAAAAAACAATAACAGCGTTTTGCTTCATGCCATTTTAGATTTTAATAATTGTTGCAAATATTGATGAGAAAAATAATGATAATAACTCTAAACAACTTGCATTCTGCGTCACAGTTGTCATCTTTCTGCATAAAACATATATTACAGTACGGTAGGGTATTTCAGATTTTCTTTAAAATTGTGATATTAATGCACCAGTCAATTGTAACCACGGCCACCCCAGGTCCGGGGATACACCTGGAGTAGCCGGTGAAATGGCTCGTGTTTTTGCTTTTCAGGTGGCCCCGCATTGCCGGGTGCATGAGTGGTTTTGTCTGCTTGAAATATAGCGGGTAATTGGCCTTAACTAGGGTCCTTGGGGTGCAGGGACCTTGGCGGGGATTTTACCAACTGTTCGTCCCCGCATGACATGTGGTTTAGCCGGTGTTGGCTGTACTGAAAGTCAAAGTTCCCGCTATTCCCAAGATCTGGAGGGGGGGGGGGGCGTGGTTACAATTGACTGACCAGTGCATAATTTGGTTCCCTTTATGCCATGTTGATCTGATTCATACCATAGTAAAATATTTTCTTCAACTGTAACACTTCAATATTAAACACTGCATTGCAAAATAGAAACACAAAAGTTTCACATAATTTACCTTGTAATGAGCCAATATCATTGTTTAATCACACAAGTGTGTATAATTACACAAGTGTTTCATTAAACATATTCCGATCAGCTTCTGTCAACATAGCATTGCCATTTTGGACCTATCTAGCTGATGCGCGGCATCTTGAAGCTCAATATACATCAAGTCGAAAATTAAAGACGTGTTCACTACGTGACGTGCCAATTTATCAAAAATGGTAAAAAATCATTCAATGTACAATTATTTGAACTAAATAAACTTAGTGCTTGAAATGTCATTCTTGCCTAGGCGAAAAAGTTGGATGTGGACATGAATAATCGCCAAAACAAAACTTGTCAAAAACTCTGAAGTTGCTGTTTATTTGGACTAGTCAATTATTAAACTTTTCAAGAAGATGAAGTTACTATAAATGATCCTGGCATTATTAGGACACATGTGAGAGCTAGCCTGTCTGTATTATCTTGACGGTGCTAAGCCCCTGGTGAGCCTTAAATGCCTTGATTTGAAATCTGCCACTTATTATTCTCTATCATTGACTACACATTTTTCAGATAAGTGTATTAATTACAGTATTTTCTTGTATGTTAAAATTAACAATGGTAAAAGATAATGCATAACTTAATTGTGCATGCTGGGGATATCAATATTGTATACATGTATATAGCTTTACGGATATTTACAGTGTTTAAATAGCCCAAAAAGGTCTTTTTCAATGAAAAAAAAAAAATCAAGAATGTAGACAGGATTTGACATTTTTTGGCAATTAATTAAATTCAAGGGCGAAGCCAGGCTGTACTAAATGTGGGAGGCTATGGGATGGGGAATCCCTGCAACCGTAGGAGGTTAACGGGGGGGGGGGGGGGGGGGGGGGGGGAATGGAACAGAACTAACATGTTTAGCATTGATTTGTATTTGTCGGGATTTATAGCTTCGAGGCCGACGACTGTAGTTACCAAGTGATTTTTAAGGCTCTGTTAGCTATCTAGCACAGAGAAACAATGCTTTCTATAGCTGATCTTCCCTTTAAGGTTTGGCCATTTTTTTTACATTTTTCAAATTGATGTTACGCATGTGCGTAAGTGTGGTAACGTTGGCTACGCCCCTGAAATTGTTCTGTTGCAATTTTGGGCAAATTCTGCAATAAAATGTTGCTATGTTTGGAAAACAATTCATCATTTTTTTTCCTGTAACACAACTCAGGACAATTATTTATTAGAATGACTGTTAGGCTTTGAATCATAATTAAAGAGAAAGGACCAAAATGTAAAAAGAAAATAGCAGTCCAGTGTTGTATCCACTGTGCTACGAAGGCTTACTCCAAACGGGTGGTATATTTAAGCTATATACCTAGGTAGACAAACACAGTAATATTTTGAATGGAAAAATACGAAATAACTGCTTAGCTAAAATAAATTGTAAACTATGTGGTACTTCAGTTAGTAAGATTCAATGCATTGTACACAGACCATGTGTACTGTTTTGGTAACATCTGTTAATTTTATGCTTCAGTTATCTTGATTGTGTCCTTTTGGCATATTTGTTATGCAACTGGAATGAAATTTTGACCATGATGTAGTTCTGCAAACAAACATTAACGATGATATTGCCAGGTGACCTTTTCATCAACTTTTCAAATCTACAGCATTAAAATGAATATGTTTGGAAAATAAATGTCAAGCTTAGATATTTGGTTTGAAGCATTGTCTAATTGTCCTCACCTTAGAGTGTTCAAATTATGCTCCTATATTCAAAATTAGGTCCCGATGATTTTCTGTGTTTATAAGAGAAAGGACTTAGTTCTATACTTGCAGCAGACCGAACATTGTCACCGTCCATCAGCACTTTCAGTGCTTTGATTTGTATAGATGCATGTGAAACCTTAATCAAAAGTTCTTACTTAAGCTTTAAAGAGTGATCTAACTTGATTAGATAACTAGTTGGATGGTTGAATACTATTGTTTATGGTTCTAATGCAAAACATCGCGGTTGCTACGAAATTTTACTACATGTCCTCACATGCAAAAAATAAACTAGAATTTCTTAAATGCAAATTCCTAACCTGAATGTGAAAATCGAGAAATAACAAGCTTTTTGCGTTCAAGGTCACTATGACCTTAATTTTTGACCTGGTGACCCCTAAAATAAAAAGGGGTCATCTACTGGTACAGTTCAACCCCCAACTTAAGATTGAGGGCCAGTTGGATGCTGGCATTGTCAAGTTTTCATTCAAACAAACTTTTCGCATTTAAGGTCACAGTGACCTATGACCTGATGACTCCTAAAATCAATTGGGGTCATCTACTGGTCAGGCCCAGCCTCCATGTCAAGTTTGATGATCATATGTCTAAGCATTGATGAGTTATCACTCGGACAAGCTTTGACCACCATTTACCATTAAATATCACTGTGACCTTGATCTTTGACCCGATGACCCCTAAAATCAATAGAAGTCATCTACTGGTCAGGCCCAACCTTCTTGTCAAGTTTGATGACTATACGTCATGGAACTGTTATGTTATCACTCAGACAAGCTTTGGTCTACCGACCGACGAACCGACCGACCGATATGGGCAAAGCAATATACCACTCTTCTTCGAAGGGAGCATAATAAAATGCCGTAAGATTGATGAACATACGTCAAGGAACTGTTATGTTATTACTCGGACAAGCCTTGGTCGACAGACTGACCGACGAACCGACCGACCGATATGGGCAAAACAATATACCACTCTTCTTCGAAGGGAGCATAATAAAATGCCATAATTTAAATAATTTGTGAGATTAAAATTAATGAAATATGTTTCATGGATAAGTACCGTTGTATAACCTTTTAATGCAACAAATCACACATTTCCTGCCTATGCTTACATCTAATTGCAAAACCTTCAACAGTTTTTTGGCGAAAAATAAGTCCATTATGAGCTCAAGTATGAACATCACAGTGAAAATAGACCATTTTTTAAAACCAGGGTTTGGGGTTTTAACTAGTCTGTGAGCGCTCTTTCTAACACTAAACGTTTATCAAATTTTCATAAGATCATAGGGGCACAAAATGAAACTTCAACTAAGCAATTCCATATACGATACCATAACAATGACATACGTGTCCAAACATGTCTGTTCAGAATTAAACGGCCGGTACCATTTCGAGGAGTGAAAGTGAAAGCAGATGTTTAAGGGTAGGTATTCTTGAATCCTCTAGTCATTTCCAAACTTAAGTCATTTTTTTAAATCAAGTATCACAAAACAAAAAACTTTAAAAAATAATTACCAAATTCAAGCTGCCTACGATAAATAATTGCACTCTGTATGCAAAACTATATTATCAGAAATACTGGGTGGACAATAACGAAGAGTGAAAATGGAAAGCTGTTCTAGCTGCTTCTTTGTTTTACGCCATTCAGACCCTTTTCTTGGGAGTCTTAATGTACGTTGAACTAAATGTCAAGATCTCTTCTTCCCTCAGGTCCTCAAGAGAGTTACTTCTGCCACGAAAGGCATGAGGACGTGGCAGACTTGCCTCTGAATAATCATATTTCTCATAACTGCCTTATGTCAAGCCGCAATTTTTGAAGGTTGCATTTAAGCTCCTAAATTATAGACTTAATATTTGAGGCTCAGACTCAGATTTTTTACTCAAACTGTGGACCCAAAAACATTAGTGGATACCGTTTTAACAGCCATGAGTCGGAGTCTTGAGTCCGAAGTCCACATTTGCGGCTAAGACGATGTATGTGAAAACGGTCACAGATATGGTCCAGGATGCACTCTATATACATGTAATTTAGATTGGGAATTCTACCTAAGGTTTATATTTTGTATAAGTTTCAGTAATAAAATTTATTTATGAATTTTATACTTAAATTCAGACCAATACATGCAATCAGAATGTGCAACAATACATGAATATCTCTGGGATTAATATATTTCTGCTGGATTAGAAACTCAGTGTCACCCAAAACTTTTAAAAATGAATGCAAAACTAAACATGTTACCCTCATCTAAGGCAGCATATATTTAAAGTCAACTTAGTATAATATAAAAGTCATATCATCTGATAAATTAACTGCAAGTTATCAAAGACACAATTCACATGCAAAAGAAAGAATCAAGATCTAATAAAAGTGCTGATAGAAGGCAATCAACCAAGTTCATATCAAGCAACAGTGCTGTCAGACGGCCATCTACCAAGTACATATCAAGCAACAGTGCTGTCAGATGGCCATCTACCAAGTACATATAAAGCAACAGTGCTGTCAGACGGCCATCTACCAAGTACATATCAAGCAACAGTGCTGTCAGATGGCCATCTACCAAGTACATATAAAGCAACAGTGCTGTCAGACGGCCATCTACCAAGTACATATCAAGAAACGGGGCTGTCAGATGGCCATCTACCAAGTAAATGTCAAGAAACAGTCAAGCAACAGTGCGGTCAGATGGCCATCTACCAAGTACATATCAAGCAACAGTGCTGTCAGGCGGCCATCCACCAAGTACATATCAAGCATTAACAGTGCTGTCAGGTGGCCATCTACCTCTTACATATCAAGTAACAACGCCGCAATCTGCAAATTATACCTTAAACGTATTCGACTACTATCATCAATTTATTGCTGATCACAATATTTACTGCTATTTAATGTTTAAAGAAAGTAGTGCAACAACAAGAGCCGTCGTAAGACAGCGCGCTCGACTACGCCGCTTTGACTTAGAATACAATAACGATATAATAATACCAAGTTTGGTCTCTTCATGTCAAACCTAACTAAAATTATTCGATACATAAGGTGACTTTGATGCTGCCCTCCCACCAGCCCGCCGAAACAATGACGCAAGTCAAATAACTTGATTTCCCATTATGAAAATGTGGTTAAGATTATACAAATATGCCTTTCAAAGGAAATAAAAAAAATATATATATATATAAAAAAAATTCAAGGGCCATAATTTGTATTTAGGCTTAAAACGGAGTTATGTTTCTTGTTGTAACATGGTCGTTAATTATTTTGAATTTTATTAAGAGCATTTAATGAACGGTATAGAAGTTTTTTTTAATAAAATCCCAACTTGCCCTTAACTTTTACTCGCCTAAACTTTTAACCTAAGTCAATCAGGGGCCATAACTTGTACTAAGGATATGGAGTTATGTAACCTCATTGGGTGATGGTCCTGAACAATTGTGTGAAGTATTAAGTCAATTGAATGAAGGGTATAGAAGTAATTAAACAATATCCCAACCTGCCCAAAAACTTTAACCTTAAGTTCCATAGTCAATCAGGGGCCATAATTTGTATAAAAGATAATATGGAGTTATCTAACCTCATTATGTGATGGCTCTGAACAACTGTGTGAAGTATTAAGTCAATTGAACAAAGGATATAAAAGTTATTAATAAATATTCCAACTTGCCCTAAAACTTAAACCTAAGTTTCATAGTCAATCAGGGGCCATAATCTGTGTAAAGAATAATATGGAGTTATCTAACCTCATCATATGATGGCCCTGAACAACTGAGTGAAGTATTAAGTCAATTGAATGAATGGTATTGGAGTTTATAGTGAAAATCGCCGATGCTGGGGCGAGTAGTATAGCCCACCTATTCTTCGAATAGTCGAGCTAAAAAACAACAAATCACATTCGAAAATTGCAACGTTTAGGCATAACCACAACCGGGGATGTCGTGTCATTTAGCTGACCTTTTCCCACACCATAGCACATGAAAGTAGGGGTCATGATAGTTTATAGCCATCCTGCAGGTAACGGGCATAGCAATAGCATAGCAATTTTAACTTCATTCATTTGCCTAAATACTGTTTGTTTATGACTGGAAACGGTTTGAAATAATGTCATATGGTCCATGACGTCTGCTTTAGTCTAAAGTTTAGAAAGCAGACATTATATGTTTCCAGCTTTTATTTTTACGTCTTACGTTTAGCGATATGGTACATGTCATCTTCATTTCTAATGGAAAATGTCCATTAAAACGTTTTGTAAATAATGGGTTATTTTATTATTATTTGCATTTTTAAGAAATTCACTAAAAAATAAGCAAATATGTAATATTTAACACAATTCCCTTATACAAACTTAAATTTTCCCACTTTGATAGCAGAGACAGAAAATGAAAGAATATAAATGTACCTTTACATACATGTGTGTGGTAGCTACAATAATAAGCGTTCAAGGAATTTGACAATTTCTATGTTTCCCTGTCTTGAGATTAACAATGTCATAAAATTGTCAAAATACTCGTTGACGGCCATTTTGGACAAACGTGTACCAGTCATGCCTGGTCAACGGCGGAGCTTAGCGGGTTTATCATATTAATATCTTAAATTACAATTAATTTGCTTAACCATTTTTGTGGTCTGTGCGTTTATATTAATTACAACTCAAAAGTAGCCAATAACTTGAACACACCAAGAATGGGTATGAAATGTGAAAAGGAACCAAACTAGCAATAAAAGGGGAGCTGACAGGAGCCCAAAATCTTAAGCATGAACTATCTCTTTGCACGAACAGTCACAAGACCCAAATCTGAAGAAAACAAGAGCTGTCACAGAGACGGAAGCTCGACTATTCCACCGCTATTAAGTTTAAGAATTGCACAGTTTTGGTGGGACATGCATGGATCAGTGTAAAATTACATGCAAAACCTTAACCATTATTTCTAAATCAAATAATAAATGGGAAATTTTGCATTATACCGGGGTACATGTATGCAAGATAGAGTTGTCATACCTGATTGTATAAAGTTTCAATACAATACATCAGGTTAAGTTGCTGAATAATTGACTTAGATTGGCTTACATGCAAACTCTAAACATGAATTACTAAGTCGAATAATAAAGGGCAAAATTTAAACTATATGCAAGAGTTATACTGTTTGATTAATTAAGAAGGTTGAATGGTTGGGAGCACATGTATAAAGTTTCAATGCAATACATATTCTAATTCGAATAAAAAAAAGCCATAATTAGCATTTCATGCAAAGTAGAGTTATCTTACTTGGTTATTTAAGTAGGATGGATGAGGGATGGATTGCCGAGATATTAATCTATGTGTGTTAAACCAGAATTTTTAAGTCGAAAAATAAAGGGAAATAATTTGCATGAATGAAAGATAAAGTTATCAAACTTCATAAATAAAGTAGGTTAGAACGTTGGGAACACATCTTAAGTTTCAATACAATTGATGCATTTGCTAAGATAATGACTAAGGTGCTTACATGCAAAACCTTATCCAAGGTGTGACGCTGACGCAGACACAGACGCCAGGGTGAGTAGTCATAGCGCTCTCCTTATTCTTCGAATAATCGAGCTAAAAAATACTTTAAGGTTAAACAGCAGTTCATTTTGTTCAGGTCATATGTCACTTAAGCACGAGTTCATTACCATCAAACGACTATGAATCGTACAACCAAGACGGGAGTGTTCATGAACTTTTTTATTAAAAGAGGAAAACTCTCGACTTATTACAATTAAACAGTTGAAGGCAGCATGATAATAAAACTCTTGCCAATGGCAACATATATTACAATACTGAAATCAAAAGTATCCGATTAAAATCCACAAAACAAGGAAAGTCATACAAATATTTTGGTAGGCAAGAGAGATCCCGTAAAAAATCAACTTACGTGTACTTCGTCAACAGAACTCAATGACTGAAATCTCGGTGTGTGTATTTACAGTCACGCCTCGTGGAAACTCGTGGAAAACGATCTTTTCATATGCGGTGTAAATGAGGCGCTGCAAGGATCATTATTACCCCTAGCCAGAGTTATGCGCGTTATGGGATCGTTTTTATCATTTGGACATTCATTATGTTCCCCATAACGTTGCATAAACAGAAATATTCATAGCCTCTGACGCGGCTGTTTATATGGACTAAGTGACTCTGTATACTAAATGAAAACAATAAAAAGTTATTAGCGCGGTACTCAAAACGGAACTTGTTTAAAGACAGCATACTTCAGCGTGACAGGGATGTCACAAATAAGTAACGTATATCGTGTTGATAGACCAGAAACAGCCGGTGTCCAACGAACGGCTATACATTGGCTACCTTCTACAAGTTTGCACAGCTTGAAACAGTACGTCAAGCGGGACTCACTCTCAAAATACAAAATCATTTAACCACAGGAGCCGGAACCATCCCAGGAACCACCCCGGGATGGTCCATGAAAGACCTTAGGGACCACCCCGGGATGGTCCACGTACGAACCCAGGAACCATCCTGGGATGGTCCAGGAACCACCTTAGGAACCACCACGTGATGATCCAGGAACGACCCTGGGATGGTCCAGGAATGACCCCAGGAACCACCACGGGATGGTTCAGGAACGACCTCAGGAACGACCCCGGGATGGTCCAGGAACGATCACCCCGGGATGGTTCAGGAGCGACCCCGGAATCGTTCAGGGACGACACCAGGAACCACCCCGGGATGATCTAAGAACGACCTCAGAAACCACACCGGGATGGTCCAGAAACGACCTCAGGAACGACCCCGTGATGGTCCGGGAACGACCTCAGGAACGACAACGTGATGGTCCACGAACGACCTCAGGAACCACCCCGGGATGGTTCAGGAACGACCTATGGAACGACTCCGTGATGGTCCAGGAACGACCTCGGGAACCACCCCGGGAATCACCCCCGGTATCAGCCCAGGGATCACCCAAGGAATCACCCAAGGAATCATTCCAGGAATCATCCCAGGACCACCTGAGGAATTACCCCCATGAATCACCTCAGGAATCCCCCCAGGAATCACCCATGGAATCATCCCAGGAATCATCCCAGGACCACCCCAGGAATCATCCCAAGACCACCTCAGGAATTACCCCAGGAATGACCCCAGGAATTACCCAAGGAATCATCCCAGTGGCCAAGGGGGTTCACCTTTTAAAATTCATAATGGGTTTGCACGAAAACACCAATATTGATAACAGCCATTATATGGCAGCGGATCTACAACGGTCCTTTCTTCAGATATGCGCAAGGGCATTCCTCACAGGCCCCACTCCTCAGTTCTCCTCAGCTCTGTTACAATCTGAAATCACGACCCAGTACGAACAGACAAGGCCGACAGTCCCGCAAGTTACTTCCCTCAACAGACATAATAGCAAACCATTCATCCATCCAAATATTGGTTAATGTTCGAAACCCAGAATCGCTTTTCTGAACTTGGCACCGAACCCACACCTCTTACTTCAAAGTCGGACAGTTAGCGTAAGGCCGTTTCACCAGCTCGGACCGCGATTGAGGACTCCGGCTCCCCTGCATTACTCTCAGTGCCCGAGGACATCACTGAAGTAAACGACAGTGCCGCCGTCGAAATAATCTCAAACGAAACCCCGCCGAACCTCAGCTCACAGTGGACAGTGGCGTAAACTAGAATAGGTAGTTGATGTGTAAACCTTATGGCTGTCATAAAGATTGGCCAAATTCGTACAGTGTTTGTGTAACACATATATTCCTTTTACGCCTGTAAGAGATTATGATGAAACATGCTATATACATTGAAATTATATTGAGAGTTTGAGTTTCATTTGTTCTGGAATTTGATAGTCTGGGACAGTATTCATTAACTTCTCAAGTCATTTTTTAGTATCTCTTCAGTAATTTGAAATAAAAAATGTACATAACTTTTAGTGAATTTATTGAACAAAACATATTTTATAACACCTATAATAACATGATATTAATATTTAAAGCTGCACTCTCACATATTTACCGTTTTGACAACTTTTTTATTTTTTGTCTTAGTAAGAGATTTTTTGCGTAAATATCTGCAAACCAATAATATAAGACTGCTGACAAAAAATCAGATCGCAGATTTTCATATTTCCGTTCGAAAATTAATGTTTTATGGCTTTAACCGTTACTAACGGTTTACGAAAAATGCATAAAACATCCATTTTTGAACTTAAATATGAAATTCTCGGTCGTTCTAAGACAAAAAATAAAAAAAAAAGTTGTCAAAACGCTCAATCTATGAGAGTGCAGCTTTAAGAACGATTAAGAAATCTATCCAATTATTTCCTTGTAGAGACAATAAATGTTTTAATCAATCGTAGAAGCTTTGGCGGCTCTAGCGGGGGAGGGGGGGGGGGGGGCAACATGGCCCATGTCCCCCGAGCTTGCCGTCAAAAGAAGTTTAATTTAATCTTAAATTGAAACCTAACTCATTTCAACGGTGATGTGCCACGAAATTCTAGCGGATTCAGAGGGTTCGCATCCCCGCCCCCCTTAAAGGGTCAAATTGATTTTTCATGTCAATATCGGAGAAAAAAGACAATGAAATAAGCTCAAAATGTACCACTTCGGACTTGAATTGTTAAAAATTGATTTATCTTTTGCTTCCATTTTTAGCATGGAAAGCACCCATGAAATAAAATGTAATGGATCTGTTAAACCAATGATATTTGGTGTTCGCATTTTTGTGTTTGCCACTGATCAATTCTGAAGACTGCATTCAACAACAAAAAAATAATTATGAAATCAATGTTAGTGATGTATTTACCAAAAGTAAAAAAGATGCCTGGATGTCATAAATTCACGCAAATTAGGTAAATTACATTATTGCACGTAATAATAGCAAAAGAGACAATTATGTGTGTATGTATTGACAATATATTGAGAATATCAATGTTTTAAATTGTAAGTAAGTATATCATGTTAGAAATTTAGAAATGTCTATGGAACTCCACAACTGTCTTTTGTTGTGCAATTTTACGCTATTATTTCACATAGTACGCCAATAATACTTATTCAACTGGTATTCCAATATTCACGGATTTAAATGCGTTCTATACTCATTTCAAGTCAAAACCACCCTATTTACCCATCATAGTTAAAGGGAAACAACCATTGTTAAAGTCTAACTTATGCTTGTATTGATACACTCCCATGACACAACTGATAACTGATCTATTTAATAAATGTTGTACGCTATTATGTTGGACCTGTTGCCTTTTATTACCTTTTAAACACTTGACTTGAACGTACGTGACTTGACTTGACTTAAATTGAATTGAATTGACTTTAACTTACGAGACATGAATTAAATTGAATTGAATATTCTCAAAATACATATTTCTAAATACATTACTGTGTTTAATACTGATTGTAAATTAGTTCCATCTTTTTTAAGTAAAATCCTTGTAAACCAGGTAAATATTTTATCTGCTGTTGGTTTCTCTGTACTCAACGGATGATCCGTATTGGAACATTCAGGGACATCTAGATATTGTTTTTCATCAATGTTATTAAATTATGCACCAGTCAATTGTCACCACGCCCCCCCCCCCCCACACACACCCAGGTCCGGGGAATAGCGGGGACTTTGACTTTCGGTCGAGCCATGCCCGGGTAAAATCCCCGTCCTGCAGGGACCAAATGATGGTAAAATCCCCGCCAAATGCCCCCGCACCCCAGGAACCCTAGGTAATGCCCATTCCCCGCTATATTAGACGCGAAGACAAAACCACCGCATTCAGCCCGAAGGTAATAAAACGGCCCATTTCTTCAACTATCCACGGTATACCCCCGGGCCTGGGGGCCGTAGTTACAATTGACTGGTGCTTTAGTTTGAACGTTACACGTTTAGTATGTATATTAAACGAAGTAATACTGAAAAATCAAATATTAATTAAGAACGTAAGCTAAAGGACATCTTCCAGTTAAACAATATTTATATAATGAATGGCCACACGCGGCGATGTCATAGGATACATGCTTGTACAGTTGACTATGTTTTGTGCAACTCCATCGTCGGATAACCCCGATACACACTAAGCTATGATTCATGTATGAAGTGTAACTGAAGAAAGTAGCGTGGTTGCCGACGATGGTGCAATTCTAGTTTATTTAAATTCATCAACTTAATGTCAAGAACTTCTGTCCATTGCTATCTGATGCAAATACTCACGTTAATTTGAATTACGATTTTTAAAGGAATCAATGATTTAAAGTGACACTCTTATTCAAAATCAATACATACACATGTATAACAAACATAAACTTTGACTGATACACCTTCAACTACGTACTAAATAATGCATTTATGGAAAATATTAATTACTGATAACAAGATTGTAACCGTGTATTTAATTGCAGACAGCGCAAAATATTAAATGACTGGTGAGTGCTAAAAAACTTATGTGGTTTACTTTAGTCTCATGAGGTGGAAATACCGTGTTTTATGCTCATTTCTTTCAAATTAAACTCGGTATTCTTCATAAGAACCATTGTTTTCGACATTTATTCATCCTTTTTGGAATTGTGAATTATGGTAAATCTTATTTGGGAGTAAGAGTGCATCTTTAAATATAGAAATCTAGACAACGGAGAACAACTATTTAAAAATTTATGGGATAATGCAAAGTGTAATTATTGCATTGAACATATTGATCAACAAGAAGTCTCAACTGTCCTTGAACGTCTATAGTTTGTAATGAAACCTTGTTATTTACACAGGAAATAGCAGACGACATTGTGTACTCTCAAAATACCTTATTTAAAAATCGAATTGAAAAGTTATCAAAGAAATGTTTTAAAAAATTGCGAATGAACCAACTTATAAAAGTCCGTAGACATTTTCATCGGTCTAAATATACAAACTGTGGAAAATTATACACGATATGTAAAAAAGTTCATTTGTTTCAAGGTGAAACAAAATCATATTTAAGAGCGCATTTAGAGAGTATAATTAGTGAATGTCATGGACTAGTCAGTAAATATCAGACTAACTAGACAATGGGGGACCTAGGGGCCACAAATGCCCATAACCCCCCCCCCCCCTCCCAGTTGGCCGGCAAATAAAGTTTATTATAACCTTTAATTGATGCCTTAACAAACTCCATCCTCATTCCGAGATCTTTACCTGCAACAGATTCAATAACTTCTTCCATAATTTGGAGCCAGGTGAACTGTCGATCAGTGTTCGGTTTATATAATATAAAAGCGGTGATCACGAATCTTTGATGTAATTTGAAAAATACTATTTTTCACATTTTCATGGTTTTTCTTTGGAAGTTAAATAACGTCAGAAACATGTCGTTAATTTAAATTCCACGCCGCCAATGTAATTGTTATTTTTTGTGACAATCTTGGGTATACGATTTTTATCTACCCAAGCGGCATGGAAAGTACTCAACATCTTGACTGGTGTCTTGACATTATGCCTGTAGGCCATTTACAGAACCGAGCCTTTGTTATTCATTTTGAACTAGGTTTTGGCAGCGCTGGGCTATTGGTGCGTTTCCATGGCATCTTCATATTAATGGGATATATGTTTTGAATGCTTGTTATTCAGGTGCTTATCTTATGGATGTATAAGTTATCACAGTTTACATGAAAGAACTGTTCACCAACCTCGATTCGGACAGCAAACGTGCATACCAGTCTCTTAAAGGTGCCCCCTTTCAACTGGGTCGGAATGTTTTCCCATGTAGCAAACGATACTCAACACACAAAACCAGATATGGAATCAACAAGCATCCATGGCTTTATTGCCAAACTTAGATTTCTTGGAAGGTATATAGTGTATATATTGTGTCATGACTTAAGGTGACCTTTCTCCAACTAAGGACTCGCCCAAACTCATTTTTCGTTTTGGAGTTTGAAGGTCAGGGACTTAAGGTGACCTTTCTCCAACTAAGGACTCGCCCAAACTCATTTTTCGTTTTGGAGTTTGAAGGTCAGGGACTTAAGGTGACCTTTCTCCAACTAAGGACTCGCCCAAACTCAATTTTCGTTTTTGAGTTTGAAGGTCGGGGACTTAAGGTGACCTTTCTGCAACTAAGGACTCGCCCAAACTCATTTTTCGTTTTGGAGTTTGAAGGTCAGGGACTTAAGGTGACCTTTCTCCAACTAAGGACTCGCCCAAACTCAATTTTCGTTTTTGAGTTTGAAGGTCAGGGACTTAAGGTGACCTTTCTCCAACTAAGGACTCGCCCAAACTCAATTTTCGTTTTTGAGTTTGAAGGTCAGGGACTTAAGGTGACCTTTCTCCAACTAAGGACTCGCCCAAACTCAATTTTCGTTTTTGAGTTTGAAGGTCAGGGACTTAAGGTGACCTTTCTCCAACTAAGGACTCGCCCAAACTCAATTTTCGTTTTAAAGTACATAGATCAGGGGCGGGACCAGTATTTAACGAGAGCGGGGATGTAGCTTAGAGGCAAAGCCTTTTGACATGCGCCCCTCCCTCAGAACCGAAATTTAATTGCTTTAAGTGATTGATAGGGTGACTTGGAGGTACTGACCCACTACATTTAAACAATTTCTGGTCCGAAATGGTACTTATTGGACGTATTTTATGCTTTAAGTGATTGATAGGGTGGCTTGGAGGTACTGACCCACTACATTTAAACAATTTCTAGTCCGATATGGTACTTTTTGGACGTATTTTATTACTCCTATTTCTACGTTTTTCTCTCATATTGATATAAAAAGCAGTATATACTTTTAAATGGGGGGGGGGGCGTAACGGTCCACCCGGGGGGGGGGGGGTGCACCGGTGCCCCCCACCCCTTAAATTGTCTAGACTAGCCCTCCCCCGTTAGCGCAGATACTTGATTGTCAATGACCTTCGGTGTTCTGTTAGGACCATTATGTATTCGCACATACACGAAGAAACGGCAGTAGAACGCGAAGGAGCAAAGTTCGACTTCTTCTCCTCGCACCTTCGCCTTCGCACTATCAAGTCTCCATCTTCTTTCACCCTCTCGTCTTCGCGTTTGTGCCTTCGTCCTTCTTCTTCATACTTTTGCGTCTTCGCCTTCTTTCACCTTCTCGTCTTCGCGTTTTTGCCTTCGTAGATGGCTATAACGGATCAGCGTATATATTACTACTAGCTTTGATATGTGTTATGGAATTGGCTATAACATTCGCTAAATTGTTTCATATTAAAAGGGTCAGGAACACACGGACAAATGCTTAAATGTCATTTAGAAACCAAGATCTTGGCAATTTAACAATACGCATAAATGAACAACAAACATATCAATATATTTTTCTACCTTTTTCACTTTGCTAGTATGCCTAATTTGTCTCAGGACAAGCCAAAAGACTCAGTGTCATACGTCATATAGATCTCTCATATCGTAAAAACATTCTTAACGAATGTGACATAATGTTTTTGTCAACTTGTCTGGTACTGTCTTCAGGTTACTGAAGATTCCCGACCTTTACTTTAAGCTATAACTAGTTGATTTAAATCTGTTTGGTCATTTTGTGGGACCTTTTCTTGCAGCAAATGTTTCTGTCCATTGGCTTGATTTAATTGTGGCATACAGAATCAGTGTGTGTATACCACGTGACAAATTGCGTCATAAATGTTATGTCGGAAGGCAATATTTTGCTTCGAATGAAGACTTACAACAAAGATAACTTCACTATTTCTTCACGATTTTAAATGAAACATAGCGCAGTCTACGCCGCTTATGGAGCGCCGCCTTCGGTATTTTACCAGAGTTTGATTGAGAGTTAAGTTTCTTAAAACACTTCGACAGACCTTTTCACAATACGGCCGTCTGACGGAGCTCTGTCAAAACATTATTTTGGAAACAGGTTTGTCGAAGTGTTTGATAAAACTAATCACCTAATCAAACTCTGGTAAAAAAACGAAGGCGGGGCTCTTAAAGCGTTATAGACTGCCCTTTGTTTCATATAAAATGGTTAAGTAAAAGAAAAGTTATCTTTGTTTTAAGTCTTCATTTCAAGCAAAATGTTGCCTTCCGACGTAGCATATATGACGTAATTTATCACGTGTTATACATACACTGAGAATGCTTAAGCTTGTTTTGACGCGTAGCACTTGTTATTTGTCGTCCCCCTCCTTATTTTCATTGCTATTTTTTGTTCTAACAGTTTACCACTCAATTCTTAGCCGTGAACTCGGTATCCTTCATAAGAACCATCGTTTGCTACATTTAGTCATCCTTTTTGGTACATTAAAACAATTGTATAAAATGTGGTAAATCTGATTTGTGAGTAAGAGGGCAACTTTAAAGCTGCACTCTCACAGATATACCATTTTTACAAGTTATTATTTTTTTGTCTTGGAAAGAGCAAATTTGTGCGTAAATATCTGGAAACAAATGATTTATTTGCTGACAAAAAATCAGATCGTAGATTTTCATATTTCTGTTCGAAAATTAATGTTTTATGGCTTAAACCGTTACAACGGTTTAAGAAAAATGCATAATTCATAAATTTTTGAACTTTAATTGCAAAATATGCGATCTATTTTTTTTGTCAGCAGTCTTTATAACTGGTTTCCATGGATTTTCTCAAAATTTTACTCGTTCCAAAACAAACAATAAAAAAAGTTGTCAAAACGTTCAAACTGTGAGAGTGCAGCTTTAATATTACATTTACTATCTAATGTTACACGAGTGTGATCTTCATTTTGAATGCACTCTAGTCTAAACTGTGATTAATATCAATTTTGAACAGTATGTAATCCTATCACCAGCTTTTCACAATGGACTGTACGTGACGAATTACAATAATTTAAAGATGTTTAAACTGACTTTGCTACGAGTATTAATCTTCGATCTACTCTCAAAGCTGACACTGAATGACGATGCATATCTACCCCAGGTTTAAAAGTTGATCAATAATCGCTGTTATTGAAGTAGAAACGAGACGTGAGCCTTGAACACGAATTTGCGATGTGCAAGGTGACAACAATCTACCCACGCTCCATAAAGATAAAGAAGTTATGTACTGATAATAACCTACAAAAGATTTGTGTTACGCAAAGTGTTGGTGTGATAAAAAGTATGCTAGCTGACATAAGGATTTATTTTCCAGTCTGAAAACTATGTTGGTAAGTAAGTAAATTTCATATTATATTATTAGGTATGGGTTTTTTTTGTATTACGAATTTAACGTTTCACAAAAAAACGATTATACGGTTAAACTTATTCGCAGTATGAGATATTCAAATTCAATTGATTATTCATACTGTTGTAGGAATTTGAACTTCAGAAAGTTCAAACATTTTAATAAAAGTCTTAAACTCGTATAGATATACATGTTCTATTTGGTACATAACATACTTAATAAATTGCATGATTTGATAAATAGTTTAAGGTAGAGAAATGTAGTGACATGTTTTGCCATTTACATATTCCTGAAACAGGTGTATTATACCATTCAAAAGCGAAAGTAAATCGTTAAGTTTTAATTCTTATATATAAATTGAGTGTAATGCATAATTATTAAACACCTTCGAAAGGGTAAATCGTAATTATTCATAATTATGATTTGAGCATGTTGTTATTTTGACGTGTTAAATGACGACTTGCGAGTTATACACGACATGTAGCAATAATTATTGCGACTTTTTCACTAATTGAATAGATACGTCAGCGTAATTATTGCGACACGTCGCGTTAAACCTTGCAATCGACACAGAAACAAAGTCAGAATACAACCAACATCTTAGGTTATGAAATTGCTGATAGGCAATCAATAAATAATAGGCGTAATCATTAAGAATTTCAACTTTCATTAGTTTTTAAAGGCCCGCGGCTACTGCCACCCATCCGATACACACTCTGCCACTTAATGGGGTAGTATTCTAAAACAGTTATATGACCTGAAGTAATATTTAAATGGTTAAGAAGGGTGCGTTTACTACGCTCACTACGCCCATTCTTAATCATGATAAATGTTACTTTCTCTCATCTATCTAGTCTATATGTATGTTCGATATGCTCATCCGTTAACTGATAGTGGTTCAAATGTATAATCTTTACTTTCTATTCCTCTTCCGTGAAAAGAAACCCCGTGTCTGTTTGTATATATTCATTAACCCACTGATAACAGTGATAAATGGTTTATTTAGTCATCACCACCCGCACGTATATAATAAATAGTTTAATCTAGACAACCAATTTTGTTTTACCTTTCTATCTTCCTTGTGTCTACTCTTGACTTAGTTTAAAACTTCTACCGAAGTTGTTTTAATAGTAGTATTGCGTCAGTTTGAGTAAAATAAAAACAAAATCGTTTAATTACAATTATTCAATGGATATTATACTTCATACAGATGCAGCCGAAACCCGCTGGCTCGATATCGCTTGCCTCGATCTCTTCCTTGGCTCGAAATTGATGTGAAAAACAAATCTTCTTTTACTCTATGTTATCATTTGCGCTTGGCTCGATATTTGCGAGGCTCAAAGTACTTTGGCTGGTCCCCGGGAAATTGACCCAACGGATTTCGACTGTATATGCTAACGGCCATCCCATACTTGGACTACGCAAATTCATATAATCCTAAATACAAACTGAGGCCTTTGATTAACTCTTTTACTTTTTTTATTTTGGCTTTCTTTTGGATTGCTTCTGACAGACACATTTCACATCATTTATGTATCGACTTCTAAGATCGGCGTATAGTCGGGCGTGCTGCCCTACGACATCTCTTGTATATTTTGCAGTGGTCGTATTAAATCAGCACAAGCTTGAAAGCTTGTCTGGTTAAAATGTTTTCCGGGTTCGCTCAAATTCTGGATTTTAGTGTTCAAGCTGTTGCCCCCGCCAATCAGATAACCGTTAGGAGAATCATTTAATCATTTAGAACTCCTCGGACAAAAACAATCGCTTATCTTGCATTTATAGTCACATTGATTTTATTTATTGAGGTTTTTATGAGTACTTGGTAGTATCATTCGAAAGGAAACTAAAGAAGTTAGCATTCATAAGTTGGCGCCGGGCTGCGCCCAGCCCTCTGACGTTATTGTTTAGAATACCAAAACTCAAACACTAACTCTGACATTTTTTTTATTTTTTTGACTTGGAATTAGCCATTATTTGCGTAAATATCAGCAAACCAATGAAATAAGACTGCTGACCAAATATCAGATTGCAGATTTTCATATTTGGGCTCGAAAATTAATGTTTTATGGCTTAAACCGTTTAAGAAAAATGCATAAAACATCAATTTTTAAACATAAATATGAAAATCTGCGATTTGATTTTTTGTCAGCATTCTTATTTCACTCGTGTCCATGCATTTCCGCATAAATCGGCTCGTTCAAAGACAAAACATAAAAAGTTGTCAAAACGTTCAATCTGTGAGAGTGCAGCTTTAAGCTCGCTTGTCACGTCTTGACGTTGAACAAAAACATTCGTTAACGAGTTTCAACCGTTTAATTATTGGTTTGTTTAATAACAATGAAATTAAACGTAATTCGTTTCTGATAAGGCGTTTCAAATGAAGTTAAATAAACTGAAATGACCCTATGTGGGCGTTTCCATGTGAAACTGCGTCTTGAATATATTATCAAGGAAATGCCGTGTATCAACCGAAATTAAGTTTCGGTTTAAGTAGTTACTCCCCTATCATATCATATATTCCAGTCACGTTGATATTTTAATTGCGCATATTAAGTAAGAGACCACTAAATAAGTTTTTTTTATTTTTTTTATTTTATATTTGTGCACGAACTAACACCGGCATTGGTTTATAATGGTTCATGACCCGCAATATCATTTATGGGAAGAAATTTCCACTTGCGTACTTTACATAACATAAAAGATAGATGACATGAAGTAAAATCTTAATAAACAAGAATGAACGGAGTGAGCGTAGCGATCAATCCCTTCTTATTCATTAAGATATTACTTCATGTCATCTAATTGACTTAGAATACAATCTCGTATCGGATGAGTGGCCGAAGGTGAACCTTTAAAACCCCGCGAAAGTTGAAATTCTTAATGATTAGGCCGTACTTAGTGATTGCCTATCTGTTATTTCATTGTCATAAAATGTAGGCTTGATTCTATTAAAACAACGTCAGAAAAGAGTTCACGTTTCTTAAAAAGAAACAATATGGTTGAACGTTTCCATGATGTAGCCAATAAAGTAACCATAGCCTGTGTAGGAGTACAAACAATGCGATATAACTGTAAAAACAGGTAGATTCAGATTGTTCAGTTGGTGCATTATACACAAACTATTCTGCTTTAAACCTTATAAAGATTGGAAACAGCTAAAATGGATAGGCACTTCCGAATTGTAATAAATGCCCTTAATGAAACACAACATAATTATAGCAAGTAGGAAAACAGAAGTCTTGAGATGTTATTACAGTATTGTTACAGCTGAGGTTATACATCAAATCCTACAACAGCTATATATTACCGCTGTAGCTGTGCTATTGGCAGATATACTGTTAACCAGTTACAACTTTATATTTACAATCTACTTGTATTTCATGACTATAAATATAAACATAAATATAGCTTCAGTTTTAAATATGCACATATACTTGCAAATAAAGCGACACATATCATTAACAGCTGTTTCCTTTGTTTGTGTTTTAAAGTGATTAGCTTACATGTATAAGAGTACACGTCAACTTTGGTTTACACTTCATTCCGGTATTAATATCATGCGCCATGCCCAAATGAGGGTAATGTTACATACACTAGGGATTTCATTGCATGCGCTAAGACCATACAAGGGTAGAGCTACATGGACTAGGGAATTGATAACATGCGAAATGTCCATACACGGGTATAGCTACATGGACTAGGGAATTGATAACATGCGAAATGTCCATATACGGGTATAGCTACATGGACTAGGGAATTGATAACATGCGAAATGTCCATACACGGGTATAGCTACATGGACTAGGGAATTGATAACATGCGAAATGTCCATATACGGGTATAGCTACATGGACTAGGGAATTGATAACATGCGAAATGTCCATACAAGGGTATAGCTACATTGACTAGGGAATTGATAACATGCGAAATGTCCATACACGGGTATAGCTACATGGACTAGGGAATTGATAACATGCGAAATGTCCATACACGGGTATAGCTACATAGACTAGGGAATTGATAACATGCGAAATGTCCATACACGGGTATAGCTACATGGACTAGGGAATTGATAACATGCGAAATGTCCATACACGGGTATAGCTACATGGATTAGGGAATTGATAACATGCGAAATGTCCATACAAGGCTATAGCTACATGGATTAGGGAATTGATAACATGCGAAATGTCCATACACGGGTATAACTACATGGACTAGGGAATTGATAACATGCGAAATGTCCATACACGGGTATAGCTACATGGACTAGGGAATTGATAACATGCGAAATGTCCATACAAGGGTATAGCTACATGGACTAGGGAATTGATAACATGCGAAATGTCCATACAAGGGTATAGCTACATGGATTAGGGAATTGATAACATGCGAAATGTCCATACACGGGTATAGCTACATGGACTAGGGAATTGATAACATGCGAAATGTCCATACACGGGTATAGCTACATGGACTAGGGAATTGATAACATGCGAAATGTCCATACACGGGTATAGCTACATGGACTAGGGAATTGATAACATGCGAATTGTCCATATACGGGTATAGCTACATGGACTAGGGAATTGATAACATGCGAATTGTCCATATACGGGTATAGCTACATGGACTAGGGAATTGATAACATGCGAATTGTCCATACACGGGTATAGCTACATGGACTTGGGAATTGATAACATGCGAAATGTCCATACACGGGTATAGCTACATGGACTAGGGAATTGATAACATGCGAAATGTCCATACACGGGTATAGCTACATGGACTAGGGAATTGATAACATGCGAAATGTCCATACAAGGGTATAGCTACATGGACTAGGGAATTGATAACATGCGAAATGTCCATACACGGGTATAGCTACATGGACTAGGGAATTGATAACATGCGAAATGTCCATATACGGGTATAGCTACATGGACTAGGGAATTGATAACATGCGAAATGTCCATACAAGGGTATAGCTACATTGACTAGGGAATTGATAACATGCGAAATGTCCATACACGGGTATAGCTACATGGACTAGGGAATTGATAACATGCGAAATGTCCATACACGGGTATAGCTACATGGACTAGGGAATTGATAACATGCGAAATGTCCATACACGGGTATAGCTACATGGACTAGGGAATTGATAACATGCGAAATGTCCATACACGGGTATAGCTACATGGACTAGGGAATTGATAACATGCGAAATGTCCATACACGGGTATAGCTACATGGACTAGGGAATTGATAACATGCGAAATGTCCATACACGGGTATAGCTACATGGGCCAGAGAATTAAATAACATGTGCCATGCACATATAAGGGAAATGTTACATGGACAAGGGAATCAATAACATGTGCCATGCACATATAAGGGCAATGTTACATGGACTAGGGGATTAACTGCATGCGCCATGCCCATATAAGGGCAATGTTACATGTCTAGGTAATATATAACATGCGACATGCCCATATAAGGGTAATGTTACATGAACTAGGGAATTAACTGCATGCGCCATGCCCATATAAGGGAAATGTTACATCGACATGGGAATTAATAACATGCGACATGCCCATATAAGGGAAATGTTACATGGACTAGGGAATTAATTGCATGCGCCATATAAGGGAAATGTTACATCGACTTGGGAATTAATAACATGCTACATGCCTATATAAGGGTAATGTTACACGGACTTGGGAATTCAATGCATGCGTCATGGCCGTAGAAGCAATTTACAAACACGCCATGCTCTGAAGGATTGTAGCTATCTGAAAAGATTAGCAACGCGGCGATGCTTACTAATCCTGATTATTTTCGAAGTATAAAAAATTATAGACTATCTGCTAACTTCATTTTTTACCTATTAAATGTTCACGCCTATGTTCTTTCAAATAAGAACGTTGTTTGATCTAAAAAGCAGAGTTTGTATAATAATACTATAGATGTCCTTGGCAAAACTATCTAACAATCGCATGTATTTGATTTGGTAATTGTGTGCTATTGAATATGGTCTTAACGGCCTGCTCAAGCAAACAAAGTAATTACAGAAAATCATATGGGAATTTGAAATGTCTACAAACACGTCCTTCGTGCCTTCAATTTTCACCAGCCCGATGATTATGGCTTTAAAGAGACATGTTATTTCTGCAAAAAAACTCAGTTTTAGAATTGTTTTAAAGTAAAATTAAACCGAATGTGACCATACTTGATAAGACTGTTTTATATAGCTGGATGATATATGTGTTTTTACTTTAAGAAGTGCTAATCAATACGCAACCTTACAAAGGATTTAAGATAAACTAGGCTTTATTATACTTCATTTCCAGCAGTAAATACCATTTACAAAGATAGTTGTTAGGATTGAGACAGTATGTAAAAATAATGTGATTAAACTTAGCTAAGAATCTTTATGATAATCAGTGAACAAAATGTGTGAGTAAAGGTTTTGTTTTATATTAAAGAATAGAAAATGGAGGTAACTATACCGCAATTAATCGGGTAAAATGTAAGTTTTATTTTACTTTAAACTGAATTATTTTACAACGATTGTTAAACAAGTTATTACAACATTATTTTAAGCATTATATTGGCACGATGTTACTCGAGAGTGTGGTCTTGTGTTGTGGGGGGAATCGGAGTACCCGGAGGAAACCCACATGTCCGTTTTGGTGACAACAAACCAAACTCACATGCGCACAGTCAGGGATTTAAACAGTTATCATCAAAAATTGACCCCGGGTCGCCTAGGTGAGAAACGAGTGCGCTAATCACTGCGCTAACAGGACAACCTTAAGTTTTATTTTTGTCAATATCTGTACAAATGAGAAAATCTTCATAAACATGTCCAAACTGCAAAACATAGGTCTCAACCCAGTTTACTATTTTGAAATGTATTTTGGTCCGGAAGCCTTTATTTACAGAATAATTTTTTAACTTGACTTAACTAGTATGTATGCCTATTTGAATTTTTTTCTTATTTTATTAGTTCTAATAAGTTCACTTAGTCATTCCGTCTGTTTTACTTACACATGCGCACTCAAGGATGTGTTCTTAATAAATAGGAACTTAAAGGGACTGTACACCAGATTGGCACCAAAGTTTTTTCTATAACGAATCTCAGGACAATTATTTAATAAAATGTTTTACTCTTTGTTATCATAATTGTTAAAAACATACCAAAATGTAAACAAAAATCGAGTCGGAGACCGGGGTCGAACCGGTGTTGCCAAAATTGCAATCCAGTGTTGTATCCACTGTGCTACGAAGGCTAACTATAAACAGCTGAAATATTTAAACTATATACCTAACATTGTCCTATCACGTGATAACATCGACTTGCCAATCCAGCATCAGTAATGAATACTACTAGGTAGACATACCTAGTAATATTTTTTTAATGGAAAAATACGAAAAACATGCGAAAAATAAATTAAATGTAAACTATGTGGCACTTCAGTTAGTAAATTTCAATGCATTGTACACATCGATACCCAGTTTATGACAGTTTTCGACAATTTTCTTTTTTTTCTTCGCTGTTTCATCATACGGAGTACAGTCCCTTTAATAATAGAGACTAGCCAAGCAGCCGGACATTTTAGTCGTTAAAGGGCCCGACACTCACAACGTTACAAAGAAAGCACACCATTTTACAACATCATTACATGGTTTTAAAACTTAATTTAGAAAATATAAAGATATTTGCTCTCGAACTAAGCTTATTTCATTTACTATTTGATACAAACACACTATTTATATGGAAACATATATGGAGTGGTGTTTAAAACGATTTGTGGATTATTGAAAACCGAGTATAAATTAAAGCTGCACTCTCACATATTTCCCGTTTTTAAAACTTTTATGTCTTGAAATGCGTAAATATCTGAAAACCAGTGATAAAAGACTCCTGACAAAAGATCAGATCGCAGATTTTTTTTATTTCCGTTCGAAAATTAATGTTCGAAAATTAATGTTCTATGGCTTAAAGCGTATCTGTCAGCAGTCTTCTATGACTGATTTACACACATTTTCGCATAAATTGGCTCGTTCCCAGCGTTTGACACTAACGGGAGTCCGGTAGTCCGAGACTCCTAAAATTCGGCTCGGACTACCGGATTTTCCGTCTAGGCAGTCCGTCGGACTCCTTCATTTCAAAATCCAATTGTACACAAATCGTATCCCAAGGTTAAAAGTATCCGAAAGCTCGTATGTAATTATTTTGCGACTCGTCAAATCGTTATTATTTAGACGCTCTTTAAAGTAGTAAGTGACGTCATAGACTGGTATTGATGTATCTTTTAATGTTTGTAATGTGGTAACTAAATTGATAAAACCCGTCAAACAGTGTTTACAAAAAATATTCCTCGTTGATTTTAGACGTAAACAATGTTTTTGTCAACGGTAAAATGGATTTCGCAACCGGCAGCGTAAAATTAAAGAACTGAAAAAGAAAAAAACAAAACATAAAGAGTTTGTAATTTATAGAGAAAGGAAATTCAGCAAGCATGGTTAAAACAATTGTCTTGGCTGATTTTTGAACTGACATCTGTATTAATTAGAATACCTGACTGTAGGGAGCTTTGTCACTGTGCGCTCTAACGTGCGATTGAAAGCCATCAAAAAACTTTTAAGGGCCATGATAATATTATAAGCTAAGAAAATGCAAAAAAAGGAAAAATAATTAAGTTAAACACCAGCTGGCTGCTTGTTAATTCAGCTGAACAAAGCTATCTTTGACAGGTAGTGCATTCTGTTTATGGATGCTGAACATTATTCAGAAATAAGGACAGTCCTACACAGACTATGTCACCATGTACCAAGCTTGCTAGCATTGGCACAACATATAAGGCATGTCAGTGTCTCATTGCACTGATTGCAGATGAATGTTCCAATAAAACAAATTCAGTATTTGATAATGCCCCGTTTAATTCACTTATATATCTGATGGCTCCACAGCCGCTTCACAAGAGGCCAAAGTTCTATATGCAGTTCATGGCAATTTTTTCAAGTCATATTATAATCTATTAGATAAATAGTTTCAGTCATGTTCGTGTTATTTGAATAAAACAATTAAAATATAACTTAAATGTGCTCTCAGAATACATATCTCTAGTTTGCCCTTCCGAAATGAAATACCAAAGGCTCTGTGAAATCATTGAATAAATAGTCATCAGTGCTCCAGCTAGGGGGTAGGTCAGAAATGACACTTTTGATGTGAATTAAATTGGCCTTTATGGCCAGTACTCAACTTTTTATTTAATGTTACTTCTTTCAATACTTACAGTTTATTACCTCAGCTGTTAACTTTAAGTAAGTGTCAAAAGTATGTACATTTATAACTCATTTCTGGACATTGACTGGCAAACAAAAGGGCACAGCAGGGTGTAGTAAAATGGCAGCCGGGTACTTGAAAAGGGCAGCAGGTGTCCCAACCTGTTATTTAGGGCTAGCTGGAGCATTGAGTCAATAAATTTGAATAAATGTTCTAATTGTCCTGGACTCCTTAATTTTATGCCGGACTCCTTGATTTTGGAATTAAGGAGTCCGGTGGACCCCTTCTCTAAAAGTCTTAGTGTCAAACACTGGAAGTTCCAAGACAAGAAATTAAAAAGTAGTCAAAACGTTCAATCTGTGATAGAGTAAAGCTTTAACTCATAGCTTCGGACATTTAAACGAGTGTTCTAATTAAGTACATGGCAAGTTATGAAAGGCACAATAATTATCCGACTTTCGATTGGATTTACAAATAATTCATCAATATGGCACTTTTCAAAGAATACCCGCACAATTCAGATCGGAGAGAATACCCAAAATCCCCACCTACCTGATTGCAGTCTGTATTGTTTGGCGCATGGGAAAAGCAGTTTCAAATCTGCACATGTTTATTAAATATTAAATTTGAATATGATGATATTGGTTAAGCTATTATATATCAATTATATATCAAAATGATCATATTTTATTTTGAGCATTGTAATATAGTACAGGTTTATAGCGTTGACCCATCCAAAATTACGTAGGAATTCTCCGCGGCCGATATGTCCTTGTTGAGTTTCTCAAAAGACATATTAGTTTGTTGAGAGGCATTCTATGCTATGAATATAACATAACATAACATATCATTTATATAGCATTGAATGACATAACATCCATAGCCTAAATGCAAAGCATATGAAATAAATCACATGAAACACATGTAAAGACCTCATTTCACTCATTTTATCATGTCGTTTAAAGGAAGGCGTCACCGGACCCTACAACACGCGTTCATATTACACAAGCATCAATTCAATTGACCATGTATGTTTTTTACTCATGATTCGTGCTTCAACAAATGAAATGATAATTGCTATCATATACTTGACTGGAAAAAAACGTGTGTGTGTGCGTGCGTGCGTGCGTGCGTGCGTGCGTGTGTCAGTGCGTGGGTGTGGGCGTGAGTGCGTTCCAGTAAAAATAAAGTATTTATTTGAACTCAAATTTAGGAAAACAAAACATGCATTACTTTCCTTTACGAAAGTCCACAAAAACAACGTTTATCAAAGTTAAATGTCAAAATATTGCTGTTTTTCTTCCTTTCTCAATAAAAAGCTTTATAAATTATAATCATTGATATAACTACCTTAATGTTTCTTTTAATGTTTTAATATCCGTATTTGTTGAAATGCGAAACTGTTATAACAAGCAACAACGTAGTTAGAAATGATCATTATTATCGCCGTAATCAATTCAAAAGCTTATACTTTGATTTGGCGTCATTTACAAAGAGGATTTGGATTTATCTATACGTAAGTTTTATGATATTAGATCTTTTATCTCAATTGCAGAAGAAAATGCAACTCAAATCAACTGAGTTGAGTGTTCAATTAAAAAAAATACTCCTAAAAATCTGTGCAACATACTTAAAGACAAATTTTTAATATGCTTCGGATTTAAAACTTTACGCATAAGAAGGAGACAACTTTCAAAATTAATATATATCGCAAGATATTGTTAATATTATACGCTAAATTTATACGTTAAATGGAGAGTTGAAAACAAATACAAAAAATGCCTAATTTGAGCAGCATTAAGGGAGAATGTAAGTATTTCGGATTTTCTTAATTTTCTTAACCATCTCTTAGTTATGAGAAACATATTTTGCATTTAAAATATAGAAAACAGCATAATTATTAATACTTTACTGTTGATATGTGCAGATTATCGGAGGTCATGGCTGATAGCAACGGGCACCTGATAAGCCCCGCCTAATCTGGACTCTGGTCAGTCGGGTATCGACGGGCTAGTTTGACTGACAGGCCGTTTCATGTAAATTAATTGTCACATAAAGTGCCACCATGTAGTGAGGACTGAATATCAGGATGGCGTCAAACTCTTTAACGCTGAACTTGACAAATTAATGTATTTTGCAACCAGACGTTGCACCAAAGTCAAGATATTACGAACGTAATTAAAATTATAACATTTCATTACATTTGAGGTCTGGCCATATCATGTGCAAAATAGTTATATCTTTATGAAATATCGCTGTGGCATAATCAGTGTGTGTATACCACGTGATAAAATACGTCATATTGTAATGCTACGTCGGAAGACAATATTTTGCTTTGAATGAAGACTTGTAACAAAGATAGCTGCTTTACTACATCTTCGCCATTTTAAACGAAACTTAGCACAGTCTACGCCGCCTTTTATTTTTTACCAGAGTTTGATTGAGAGTTAAGTTTCTTAAAACACTTACCAAACTTTTTCACAGAACCGCTGCCTGATGGAGCACTGTCAAAACATTATTTTGGAAACAGGTTTGTCGAATAGTTTGTAGAAACTTATCGCATAAGCAAACTCTGTTATTAAAACGAAAGCGGGGCTCTTTAATCAGCATAGGCTGCCCCTTAAACAATTTAAAATGGTCTTAAAAAGTAAGTTATCTTTGTTTTTTTAAGTTTTCATTTCAAGTAAAATAATGTTGCCTTTCGACATAGCATTTATGACGTAATTTATCACGTGGTATTAAAACGTAATAAAAACATGGTCCTATATCAGGTGTGATTAATTCCAAGATTTGTCAATACAACTTAATTATTTTCACTAGAGCACACATTTTCAACTCTTCGCTGGTATCTGAATTATTTTGGGATATGGCAATTTTGTATTTTCAGTATTAATTATTGTTCACGAGCATATGTATAAATGAATTTACAAATTATAATCAACACTGTTGAAAATTGTTGCAAAATACCCTGGCCAAGGCGATTAATAGTATGTACGAGCTGATTTCTAACGCGATTATGATGAATACAGATTTAAAATGTAAATTGCAAATTGACATTTTGCACAATGAAGAAAAATCATTAACTGTGTCAAAATTATTACCATAAGGCCAAAAAAGAATAATTTCGGTTCACGCTACCCGACCTTACCTACGGACAAGGCGTTGACCTAAACCGTTTTATAGTCATTTGATAAAAAGTAAAATGTTGTCTTAATGGATAGATGGATGGATGGAGATGAATGAATGAATGAATGAATGAATGAATGAATGAATGAATGAATGAATGAATGAATGAATGAATGAATGAATGAATGAATGAATGAATGAATGAATGAATGAATGAATGAATGAATGAATGAATGAATGAATGAATGAATGTATAAATAAATAAATAAATAAATAAATAAATAAATAAATAAATAAATAAATAAATAAATAAATAAATAAATAAATGGACGGACGGACGGCCGAACGAACGAATGAATGGCCGAACGAACAAACGAATGAATGCCTGAACAAACAAACGAACTAACGAACGGACGAACGAACAAATAAACAAACATACAAACAAATATATAAAAAAATGATCATAAGAATGTTACATTAACCAAACTATTTTCATTGGCCTAATTATGCACTGAATTGTATACTTTTATGTTCTTCACAATTATTCACGCCAACGCGTCTCGTTGTTACAATGAATAAACACTGAAGTGGCAGCGTGGAATTTTACTGAACACTCAAAATTAACATTTTAATGGCTGGCTAATGAAAACCCAGTCTATATCGTCAATGGAAGTGAATATAATAATAATCAAGACATTTGATCAAGTAAAATTCAAAATCGATCCGTTTTAACAAGCATACCTCTTAGCATCTGCTTTTACTGACTTACTTAATTGTGTCTATGTATCGATCTTTATTACGTTATAACAATATACTTAGTATTCTTAAATCAAATATTTACAAAATGTTTCTGTTTTATTTGACTTACTTTTGTCTACGGCTTTAGACTTCAGACTTTATCATGACCTTAAAGTTGGGTTCCTTTAACTGTTCGACGATGGGATTGTGCCTAAAAAATGCATGAAAGAACCTAAAATACCCGATCATCGGCAAGCCTCGATACCGCTGGTACCCTCGGGGAAGAATTCTCGATGTGGACCAGAATCGCGTTAAATATATGTTTCATCGTGCAGTGACATACGATAACACCGAGTTGTTTTGTAACTGCTTGTCGAAAGTAAAAAAAAAAGTTTGATATTTTTTTCCAGTGGAATACGATGAATCTTGCCCGAACCATGCCGTTTCAAACACTGGTAACCCGACTGCGCTAGATTAACTTCACGAACACGAATATATCTGTCAAAGAAATGATATGCATCTCCTCCAAGTATTGCTGGTCCTAGCCTTTGCTGGTGCAGTACAGTGTATACGACCTACGGAAGTCGACGAGTTGTTTGCAAAATGTCTCAACACATTCAGCGTAAAGGTATATTGTGTTTCAAAAGATCTTTCAATATATAATATTTATATTCGTGACGAACGCATGGGCTATCAATTGCATTTAGTGATGAAACTATTATCGAGTACAATCGATAAATTGTCGCTGACAATGCTATGTCGACGACAATCGATTGTGGTTGTCCAAAATCGATGTCACCAAAGTAATTCCTGTAATTAGACTTAGTTGTGTTTTGTGGTCAAAGTCGACACAAATGCGGTGAATGTAAACACTTTTGCTTAAGAACTTATAAAACTCTCCCAAAATTACATACTGTTCTTAATTGTTTATATATTTCATGAAAATTTACATACTGTTGCAAAAAGCATGACTATAGCATCACACGTACTGATTCCAGGTTAAACTGTTTACATGATCATAATTATACTATGTATAAAGAATGTATTCCTTATTGGTATTATAAACTTTCAATTATTGTCCGATAGTATATCGAAATGCTTGGTCCGATTCGATATGATTATCGATAGAAAATGGAGTCCGATTTTCAAACACCAATTGCATTCATATTCCGGTGAATGCATTTTTTCAGTGAATCTCTTTTAAAGTAGTACAAAAAAGACGCGTGTGAATGGTCAAGTAATGTCTAATAATGGTAAAATGTTTGTGACGTCGAAGAAAAAATGACATTAAGGTGGTGGGGTACGTTGCTCAACAAAATTTTGACGTCAAAAATGAAATATTTTCTAAATGTACTGGAAATTGGTCAGCATAAAGTGCTAAGCCTCCTTTAATCATTTATGCGAAATAAAATACCTTTCCGATGAAGGTTATCTAATGACACGCAGCTTATCTTCTGCACATTTAATAATTGGCACATTTGTTGAAAATGCATATTGTATTAGTTATATAACTGTAGTAAGGCATCTTTACAGCAATTTCCATATTAAATTTATAGTCACAAACGGCTGTTTAGTAACGCCAAACGTATCAAAAATGTAAAAAAGGGGTAATGTATTAGATAGCCTCTTTTTGCACTAACCGACAACGCCGACATAAATCATTTTAGCCAAAATAAGGAAAACATGCCTGACACATCTTCTGGCCAATTTTCAAAGAATTTGAAAGATATTTTATTTTGAACGTCAATTTTGACGGAGCAACGTATCCCACCACCTTAATGACGCTGCCGCTGTTTTAACAGTCGAATTTAAACTACGTTCAGTTGTGAGGGACGTGTTAGTTTCACCATTGCTGTTAGGTTACCATCTAGGGCTTCATGCAAGTAATAAGTGTTGATATAAACATTGAATATTTCAAAGATCGGTCGGTGCACGCACAATCGTGAAGTTCTTCGGACTACAATAAATATGCGAAGCCCAAATGTTTTATTACACCTATAAAACGCAAAAATAAAACAGTAATTGAGTCCAGAGACAATAAAATGTCACGGAATTTTACAGATTTCATTAAATTATCGTTAGATCGTCAAATTAAATCGTAATGATTAAGAAGGGCGGATTGAGAAAAACGAAAACAGGGGAACTAAAATATGACGTCATGTCTGTTATGTTGTAGAACTGCAAATCTTTATAATTAAGTGTTACACTTATAATAAGGTTCAAAGGTTTTATTATGAGTTCGTTTTTCCATAAATGTATGTTATAAATTATAATCATAATAATGATGTTTCCTCATATTTTGTAGACTGTGCACGGGGAGACAGTAGATATCACCGCCGCAAAGATTATAAGACAAGGTGGGTTGTTGTTATATTTCTTGACTATAAGTAGTAAAAACGCACTACTTTAGTATCTTTGAGTAATACAAAGGACAGGGTCATGAGGTTCTTGGATGGATTGGGGAGATTAGAGGAGTTGGTAAGGTTTATAGGTTCGTGGTTGTATTAAGTATCTTTTCAGGAGTCAGTCACGGGGAAAGTATGTTAAGGCATTCTTAAGTATAGGTATACAGGGATTTTGATATAAGCAAAATGAATTAGATCAGCTATGGTAAGGTACGCATAAGACTAAATTTTCATATAAATAACGTTTCTTTCATACAATTAATTACCCAATGGTGACGCAAAGAAAATGATGGTGGGATACGCCTATTCAGTACAGTATCGTCTTTTTGGCGCGTTTTTTTCGGAGGTTGGGGTGACTTAAACTTTAAGTAATGCGTTTACAGGGTAGACTATACTACTTCTACTACTACTATGAACACTTTTGTAGAAGCGGACAACCATTGCTTATAATGCACCAGTAAATTGTAACCACGGCCCCCCAGCGGGGACTTTGACTTTCGGTCCAGCCAACCCCGGGTAAAATTTCCGCCCTGCGTGGACGAACTGAGGGTCAAATCCCCGCCAAATGCCCCCGCACCCCAGGGAGCCTAGGTAAGGCGAATTCCCAGCTATATTTGGCGCGAAAACAAAACCACCGCATTCACCCGGTACTTCGGGGTCACCTGAAAGGTAAAAACACGGCCCATTTCCCCGGCTATCCCCGGTATACCCCCGGATCTAGGAGGGAGGGCGTGGTTACAATTGACTGGTGCATAAAGATGTATTATAACTCGTGAGTTAATCGGCAGAAATAAAATCAACATTGTCAGGAATATAAATAACCTTGCATTTATAGAATCATCTTAGTCATTAAAATAATTTAGTAACTGCTATGTTAACTTTATCATAACTTATGACAGGAGATTGCCGTAAAGTTGCAAAAAAGGAAAGAAATTTGGTGGAAGACATAAATGCCAGCATTTTTCTTGATGTCACCACGTCTATGCCGGGCAATGGAAAATACTTGAGCAACATCAGCTGGACGTACACAGCTCTACAAGGTAAATATACATAAAACGAACAGTGAAGCCTTCATGACGAATGCATGATGGGCGAACGTCGAAAATGTACCTCAAAACAATTATTAATAACTGAAATATATTTACAGAACAGAACATTAATTTCTATCAGTTCATTGATAAGAAAGAATATAGGTACTTGAATGGCGGGTCTGTACATGAAATGGAAGAACGTTTAACATTTGTGCACACACTATGGCATATTGTAAAAGCAAAATAGTATATATTCTCATGAAAACAAATTTCAAATAGACCTAATTATTACATTTACCGAAAATAGAGCTCATGTAGATTAGATTTAGATTAACACTTAGCACAGAGTTGTTTTGTGGTATATTCTCAAATGGTAAGTTTATTATGAAGATTTACCATGTTTACGATATTGTGAAATAATCACAGATATGCAAAGAAGGATAAAAGACGATATTTATTTTCAGATGTTTTAGATTGTGTTTTAGATCGTAAATCTTGAATTTCATTCCCAAATTGCATACATTACTTTATATGACGACGCAATTATCTCTTCAAATATAACTTGATTGTATCACGTTTAATATCACATATCTTGTAATTTAGACATTGAATCCATTCTCGATAGTGTCCAAGGGGGTCTACGATTTGTTTATTAAAAGTCACAATTCTGAATTCGTTCACAACATGTTATGTAAACTAATTGTGTGATGGCCGTGAAAAACTGCGTGAGGTATGAAGGCAATTGATTTAACCAAATTTGCGATCTGAGTTAGAACCCGAAGTTGCCACAAACATAAACCAAACGTTGTTAGTCGGCCATGCTTGCCAAACGTCGTCCACGTTGATATTTGTTTTGAAATTTCCTTGCCGAGTGGATGGTATCTTTTGCTCTGTTGTCGATAAAAAGGGAAGGTCTAATTTCTGCAATTATATCCACTAAGGTCGAATTAAACTGAATATTATTATTGAACTCATTTATGGCATATTTTTTCAGAGCACAGAATCCCTCGCAAGTTTATTCTTTACTTCAATTTCTTCCATGTGAATGACATCGACTATGACAAGGTCTGTCTTGTGCTGAAGACAAAGCAGTCATTGTTGCAGAAACACGTAAGCAATAAAATAACATGCGTAACTGTTTAAGTTTGGCTTTTAATTGGCACACTGAAGGACATCGTCGGATACCCCCGATACGCACTACGTATGCTTCGTTGTGTATGAAGTGTAACAGAAAAAGTACTGTGGTTGCCGACGATGACTTAATGATTGAAATTATTTTCTCTGTTGTCAAAGAGTGTGTCAAAGGAGTGAGGTGAGAGTACCAAGAGACTGTGTAACACGATTGCTTAAAGACTGACAATTTACTGGTCAACGATTTAAATAATATACCAGTTAGTCAACATGTCGAGATCGTTTGCGATTATATTGGATTATGCAGATATGTTATGTTTATCCAGTTACAAAATAGCTACTTATTCAGTGTATGTGTATACCACGTGGTAAATTACGCCATAAATGCTATGTCGGAAGGCAACATTTTGCTTAAAGTAAAGACTTAAATAAAAAATAACTTTTCTTTCACAACACGATTTTAAATAAACAAAGGTGAAACTTTTGTGAAATGGATTGTCAAAGTGTTTTAAGAAACTGAACCCTCAATCAAAATCTGGTAGAAGACAGAAGGCGGTCTCCGTAAGTCGCGTAGACTGCGCTAGGTTTCATTTAAAGTGGTGAAGAAATAGTGAAGTTATCTTTGTTTAAAATCTTTATTCGAAACAAATGTTGCCTTCCGACGTAGCATTTATGACACAATTTATCGCATGTTATACACACACTGTTATTACCGCTTTGCTAATCGAATGGTTAGATTGGTGTTCTCCAAACAGCGGTCTTATTTTTCTCTATTACAGGACCAGGTTACATTCCACCTTACTTGTCTCCCTTTGTTGAGAGAACCAGATCTCGAGATTCTCGTGCAAGTTTGGTGCGTGTCGGGGAAAAGGTTTACCAGACCGTGCCGACGTGGGAAACGCGATGTTGCCCGAAATTCGTGTGGTGTCTTGTGTTCAAATGACAGAGTGTTTCCAATGTCAATTGGTAAGTTATATATATGAAGAACAATAACTTATGTTTTAGCTTTTAAACATAACAACGGTTGGTTTTATAAATGCATGTACAATGTGTCCATTTTATGTACAGTATTTTCAAATAATGCTGTGAATCGACCACCTTTATACATATAGTGTTTACAAGAGAGGAATTGAAGAGGAACCCTTTAATTTAACCTTTTACAGGATATTAATTCCTTTAAACAACAAAAAAATGTTATTTAACAAACTCATAACTAAAACGTCTTCAGCAGTTGATTGTGTTTGATGCCCAGCGTGCATCTTCTTGAGTGTTTGGTAGAATCTACATCCTTTGATCCATGTGTCTGGAAACTATGCCAACGTTTTGGGGGTTTTAAGCTAAATTATTCTACAACGATTTTGAAATAAGTTATTACAAAATTACGTTAATCATTCTGGTGGGACGATGTTACGTGAGAGTATGGTCTTGTGTTCTGGTGGAAACAAGAGTACCCTGAGGAAACCCACTTGTCAGACTTGGTGACCAGAAAACCAAATTCACCAAAGTTGTTTTAGCTTCTAGGAATGTTATGTTGTAATGCAACAAGTTCGATCTACTGTTATGTTTTAAACAAAATGTTTTTTAAATATTAAAAGCAATGTTTTTATATGACCCATTTCAATGTATCTGTTAGTCGAATTTAGTCGTAAATAGAAACAATCTTATGCCATATTTTCGTTAGTTGATACATTGTTTTTATTTTCTAATTGAGATTTATCCTATAATAAAAGTGAAAAGAAAGTAACTAGAAATAAAGATAAAATATATTGCAATGTGTGACATTAATAGAGATCTACGATGATTGAAGCAACTACTAATATTATGTAATGAAACGATCCATTCCACTCTTTTTTCAGATAATCATAAAGGTCAGATTTGCAAGTGCTACATCCGCAATTATAACCAACCTGTCCTCAACTGGTGGCATAATAATAGTAGCGGCGTCTTTTATATCCGCCTCAGAAATTTGCCTCCTTTCCTTGAAAACACCGAGGTGATCATAAGTGATGGGAATATTCACAGCAACTGTTGTGAAATTCTTAACAAAGTAAGTGTGTATCTATTTTCATTATAAAAATATTGTTTAATATAAAAAAGTGTTGTTTTTTTATATCTTCATCACCATTACAATAAATAAACATGTTTGATCATCAGTATATATAGATAATTTGACATATAAATTGACATCAGGTCCCAATATCTCTAAAATACTGAAGTCAAATCTCAATCTCAGCTCAATTAACCACTTAAAAGCATAGTAGGATTCAAAGTCTTGCATGTTTTTATACTTTTTTGGAGATGTATTTTTACATACAGTGTGACTGATAAAACGATTTTGTCATTTTTTCAAAAAGGAAACTAATTCTAGTGCAAAAAATATTCTTGAGTCATTGTTACAAAACGATGAATTGCACTCAAATACTTTTTAACTGTAGAATATTTTCCCCTTAGAATCTTAATCTAAGGCGTTATTAAACATATTCTGTGATAGAATGCGCCTTTAAAAGGTTGAAAACAAAAATGATTTTAATAACTTTTCAAACTGTGTGGTAAAATGAGTTGAGACCTGAGATTGAGATTTGACCTTAGTATTTTCGTCATATTGGGATCTGAATGTCAAAATTGTAATCTCTATCTTGCAGCAAAATTCAGGTATAATACCAGGCGACACAGAACAGTCATTGCAATCACAGAGATCATACAATTACAGCGGAAATTATTCGGTCTCGGTGAGTGACGTCAACATTTTTTACCGCGGGCAAAGGTAAAAAGAGCAGTAAAGTCTGATAGTTATTATGGATGACAAAATGTCACTATCATATTAAAACAGAATTTGCATATGTTGTTTACAATTTTTTAACAATCTGCGTCCTATTATAAATAAGATATTGATGTCTACTCGCTACAAATCCAACATTTTTTCTCAACCTTATCAGCTGGATGCGGTATGCCCTCTAGACAACAACCAGCATGATCATTCAGATGATTGCCGTAACAACCGACTGCTCCTTCATTATGGCGACCAATTCATTTTAGGTAAGTTTTAATTTCAAATGCCTTATATCATTTTATAGTCAAAAGAAGGTTTTGTTACAAAAGTGCAGAAAAAAAACACATGGACAAGATCAGTAGTGAAAAATTTAAACGCAGACCCTACCATGTTTTTAATATAAAATTAAATAAAATCTTATGGTTCAGATTTTAGAATCTGTCTCTGTCTTTGCGCTCTAGTTATGTCATTTAAATATATTGACACACCTGCTATGATAGGTGCACTGTCTTTTCTTTCAGTTGAGGAAATCTCATTGTCGCCGTAGTGGACACTTTTACGATAGCGACACTGTTTTTGTTTTCATTTCTTTTCCATTCGGTTGTTAAAAAGCATTGCCGCCCGTGGGGACACTGGTACCGATTGCAGCACTGTCTTTTTTTATTTCTTATCCGTTCAGTTGAGGAGAACGCATTGCCCCCTTATTGGACATTTCTACGATAACGACACTGTCTTATTTTCATTTATTACCCTTTCAGTTGAGAATAACGCATTGCCAGCATCATTGGACTCTTCTATGATAGCGGTACCTTCTTATTTTCATTTCTTATCCTTTCAGGTGAAAAGAAAGCCTTGCCGCCTGTTTGGACACTTATACGTTGGCGACACTGTTTTTTGTATTTCTTATCCTTTCAGTTGAGGATATCACATTGTCGCCTGTTTGGGCACCATACGATGGCGACACTGTTTTTTTCATTTTATATCGGTTCAGTTAAAGAGTACGCACTAAAACCCCCACCTCCCCCAACACACCTCATTGGACATTTTTATAATACTGTTCCATTTTCATTTTTTATCATTTCAGTTGAGGAGAACGCATTGCAGCCAGCAGTAGACACTTCTCTTAACCATTCCATTATAATTGCAATAGTGTCTGCAACTGCGTTTGGTTCAATTGTTATAACAACAATCGTGTTCGTGGTACGTCGATGTAGGACAAAGAAATCATCACGATCACGGCCTACTATTCGGACGCCAGTTGCCGTCAATTCAGATAGTGGTATGTGTTTTGACATTATTTATTTCTCTCTGGTTTATTGTGCCTCTAAACTTAAATTAAATGATCATTTCTAATAATCATTCTGAATTGTAAGGTAGTTATTTATAGCATCCAAGGCTGGATCTATGGGATTCAATAGCATTCATTCACAGTAAGTCAAATGTATGGCCAGTCTAGGAGTCGAAAACCCGGGTGCTCGACTGAATGTGCCAGTACCGATGGCTTACATATATTCCGACCTGTGCTACTCAGTACCATTAAATGTATGATATGTTTATTTTTATTTTTCTCAGAGATGTACAACCAACAAAGTTCCACTGGAACGGAGATGCAAACATTTCTGTCAAATAACATGACAACAAAGAACGACGATTTGTGTTCACATTCGAAAAAGTTACATTCTAACGCTGATTTAGATATTTACCGTCGAGAAGAGATTAAGCCACTGCAATATGATCCTGATATTGTTTCGGAGAATCACGATTATTCAAAACATGAATATGATCCAGAGGAACACATCAAGGACGATATGAGATGTCGATGCAATGTATACAGCTGATCGCTATCTTCAACATACATTTTAGTGATTTCGCTTTACCACACAGGAGATTATACTGAAGACAAACAATTTGAATTGTCTCCATCTATTGGATGATGGGATCAAATTAATAATTTCTAGCCCTATGTGCAATGTGTATTGGTTGGATTTTGCAGAGAATGCATTTGACATATATGCGCATATAGTAATAATTGTCTCACCGAAATTTAATCAGCTTTGTATGAATTCAAAAGACAAAGTTCCTATGAAGAAAGAAGTTCTAAATGAAAGATGTATGAACTTAATACTGTGTGTGGGATGTCTAAATTTAGACAATTCATGAGAGAGGACATAGTCAAGGGCATTATATAATGTTCATCTTGTTACTCTAGAACAATGTGTGAAAGATGGAACATTTCTGTTTACGAAATTCATAGAACAACATTCTTATATTACTCAGATTGGTAAATGTTCCTTATATGACATATATGGACAGAGTGTCATAATTTCAGGCGATGGTGCATCGTTACACACCGTTGTTGTAAGAGAATAGAACGTTGTTTCCTCGTCGCATTTGTTTAAAAGGCGTTTAGTTCACGCATTTATGAAACATATTTGATTTTGATTTTTCTAAATTTTAAAGTATAATTTGCTATTGCTCGCTTATGAAATTGGCAGAACGAAAAGAAAATGGTTTTACTGCTATCGCTATAGATCCTTGTGTCAAAATTACATATTCTGTTTTTTTTTTGTTTTTTTTTTGAAATGTGTATTTATTAGATAACTGCTAAGCGGGTTTATGGTTTGACTGTTACTTCTGAGGGATATTGCTGTAACAAAGTTTAAAGTAGATACATACGAGTATAAATGAAATAACCGTTAAGTTGGTTTATAAATGTTTTAAATTTCATAAAAATCTTAAGTGCAGCGGTTACAAATCTTGGTGTACGGGGTTAATGTTTAAACATTTGGCTTCTGAGCTTGTTTCTGTAGTTTTTCATATACATATTGGTATTGTTCGGTATAATAAAATGACTATTAGCTTCCTGGAGGGGAACCGTGCAGTTCATCTTTTTAAACTCTGTGGCCTGTGGCTTCTCTTTGTCCCTCTGAAGGAAATCATTACTTATATAGTATATATTGTACATTCATTGATATAGCACTGTCTCAATAATTCATTCATTCTTTGGTTTTATGATTTTTCTTTGTATTATAGTTTATGTTTGTTTTAACACTTTACTGATCTACCTCTAACATATGCATTCCGTCCTCTATCATTGATTTAACAATCGTAACATATTAATCATATTGTAAATACGTTTATACTTTTATAACTAACACATTATGGTTATTTTAAAATATTGTTCTGCAGTAGTCAAACGCTTGTCTGCCCTATTTTCTCAGCTTAAAAATGTATGTGTGTTTCTTCCTTGAACTATGAACCATCAGTCAATTCAATAATGCATTCTGACATATCGAAAAGGACAGAAACACCTATGTACAAAACATGTGATTGTATACGTCAAAATTAATAAAAACACAGAATCATAAAAAAACTTTTTTATTTTTGAAAACATCTTTACTTTTTACTGGAGATTGCTTGTCCTTGCTTTTGGGGTATTCGATCATATCTGAGCTTACTTACAGATTTGTTTGGTTGTTTAATGGTATCTGGACCCACTTACACATACGGTTGGATGTTCAAAGAAATATGGGCCCTCTTACACGTACGTAATGATGTTCGATGGTATACGGGCCCATTTACACATATCTTTGGGTATCCAATGGTATATAGGCCCACTAACACATAAGCTAAGGTGTTCAATGGTATATGGGCCCACATTCACATACGTTCGGATGTTTAATGGTATCTTGGCCCACTTACACATATCTTTGGATATCCAATGGTATATGGACCCATAAACACATACGTTAAGCTGTAAAATGGTATATGGGCCCAATTACACATATTTTTTAGCGTTAAATGGCTTTAAAGCTCGCATACACATATGTTTGGGTAATCAATGGTATCTGCGGCCATTAGCACATACGTTTACAACAGCTTAATCTTTTCTGAAACTGTTTTTTCAATGTTTAATATCATGTGCTATATACATATGACAATAAACGATCGAATAAAATAAACGGGTCGTATATTTCGAAAATTATATTGTTGTTGGGACACGTTTGTGTTACAAAGGTCGGTGTAAAAAGAATGGTCACGGGCATTCATGTGATCCGGAATATCTTACTCCGAATATCCAATTAACCAAAGATGTAGAAGCATTATTCATTTTATCTTATTTTAAGCTTACAACCCATAAATGACTTGATTTAATCGTATGAAGTTTTGTGTTTGTATGTATCAGCATTTCCGGTACAATAATATAAATGGTAAAAACACAAAGGGCTGTTTCGAAAGATTGCAGATAACAATAAAACTAATAGTGTAAGGTCCATTCTCCGTTGTTTTGCTCGAAGACAAAACCACCGCAGTCATCCAGCACTGCGGGGCCACCTGGAAGGTTAAAGCACGGCCCATTTCCCTGGCTTTCTCCGGTATACCCCCGGACCTGGAGGGGCCATGGTTACAATAGACTAGTGCATTATAGACAATTACAAGATGGATAACATTTAAGAACAATAATTGATCGAGAAAACGTTTTGAAACGCCTTTTGGGAATGATAACACACATGCTAAGATAAGATTACACCAACTGTGGTTACGGAGTGATTCCAAAAATCCCACCATGAAACATGAACGAGAGAATATTTTTCGAACATCGCGTAACCAGAAGGTTTATTTGCGCTTTAAAAATGATTATGTTCACATTCAGTCTGCGAAACCCGTTTGGCATACAATAATTGTAATATTTTAACGCATATGCAGAACCTCGTGGTATCCCCGTTAAAAAGAATGCGTGGGTTGCTCATATCATTTTAAATGTGTTGGTCTACGTAGTCAGTGTGTGTATACCACGTGATACATTGCGTCATAAATGCTACGTCGGAAGGCAATATTTTGCTTCTAATGAAGACTTTAAACAAAGATAACTTTACTATTTCTTCACCATTTTTAATGAAACATCTACGCCGCTTACGGAGTCCCACCTTCGGTTTTTCACCAGAGTTTGATTGAGAGTTTAGTTTCTTAAAACACTTCGACAAACCATTTCACAATACGGCCGTCTGACGGAGCACTGTCAAAACACTATTTTGGAAACAGATTTGTTGAAGTGTTTGATGACTAATCATCTGATCAAACTTCGGTAATACAAGGAAGGCGGGGCTATTTAAACGGCATAGACTGCCCTTTGTTTTATTTAAAATAATGAAGTAAAGGAAAAGTTTTCTTTGATTTAAGTCTACATTTTAATCAAAATGTAGCCTTCCGACGTAGCATATATGACGTAATTTTATCACGTGGTATACACACACTAGTAATTCATATTTGCCATGCTTGAAATTAAGTCTTTTATCTACACAGCAATGATTCGGCGTTAAACTATTCGCAATGTGAACAATGTATGGCTAACTTCCTACGAAGCACGCCAAAATAGGTGATTTTATGCAGAAATATTCAATGTCATTCTAATACTGTATCGCATTTAATCATAAGAGAATATCGTAGACAAACGCCTGCTTTTAAGCTTAAGGTTACATTACATCTATTATTGATCCAAAAGGAAATCACTTCACGACGAGCAGTTCTGCGTTTTTAATTCCGTCAAGAATACAGACCTCGTTTGGTGGGGGACTGTGACTGGATATATCATTTAAAATGATAATTGCCGGATTTCTCTGTTGTTATTTTATGTAAGTTCGACTATCACGAACAAGATCCGTTATAACTGTTGTCCGAAAATATCTTTGTTATTGTTAATATGATTTAATGTAAACACCAAGGTATTTTGTGTCGCGCTTATAATGTAAGCATTTTTCTCCACTTTAGGTCAAAGACACATTTAGAGGGCAAACATGAGCCTTATGCTATATATCTTAATTGTTTGTTGACATAGATAACAATATTAATTATCTTTGCAACACATCATAGTCCTGTTATATTGTGTTGTCTGTATATTACTTACTAATAAAAAATGACACATCTACAGTATGTGCACATCACATTTTCAATGTTTTTGTTCATGGCTTAAGGCTTTTGTACTGCCAATATTACAAATAATGTACATATATGTGTTTATTACATTTTGTTGTTACTTTTCATTACATCACAACTATAGCTAATGGCCTTTAAGGGTTTAACAACCTGTTTAAACAATAAGATCATCTGATCAGTATGTATTGCATTACTCTATTTCTAGTTTTAATGTTATCAATGTACAAAAATCCCCTTACTGTGACTGTGTGGTAAATCGCTTTTAAAATAAATAATGTAGGACTAAATTAACTTATTATGACAAAACTCCCTTGGTGTCGGCATACTTTGTTACCCAAGCAACACATGGCATGTTCTTATTCCTTTATACCCATCGCTTTAAAATTCCAGGGTAAAGAGGAAGTTACTGAGGTGACAGCCGTTGTTCCATTACCCTAGGACTATTGGTATGTTAGGGAGTCCGACCCACAAATAAGCTATATAATTTTAGTATATTTCGAAAGGTATTTAATTGCTGACAAATATACTAGCGGGATAAGAGAACTGTGTATCCAACAATATACAAGTTCGACATATCACCAGAAAAGGCATTTTTTAAGGTTGACTTAATTCTGAAAATTGACACAAGCTCTGTTAAAGTACCTTTCTGTATGATAGTTACATTTATTCTTCAAATTGTTGAGGTAAACGCCATGTAATCATTGAAAGGCTTTACGTTATTTTAGACAGACTTAGTCAAAATTGACACTTTCCCGCTTATATATGTCAAGAAAAAGTACGATACATAAAGTTATCACAGTTTGTATATTTTCTTTTTATTTCAATTGAAATTGGACGTAAATGACATATTTGGTCATCTTTTCATGCCAAAAAACTGATTCGTTATATAAGTTTGAACCTTTAAAACGTTTTTTGCAAACAAAACTCTTTTTAAATGCCACCAAAAAGGAATTGGGATTCAAATATGTACATATGGGTAGGTCTGATCCCTTAATGAATGCGTATTACCCCCAACAGTCACAACTCAATTTGTTATTGTAAAGTGGCATTTTGGTCAAAGGCTAAAGTCATGTTGATACTCAAGAGCGACATACAGATAAATCAAGTAATGGTTATATGAACGCTGACTAAATTACATTGATAACATTTGCACACATATGTGGGCACAAAATGTTGCCTTTAATTCTACTGTGTCTTTTTGTGAGCCCATTGTATGGTTTAAACGATTATTCAAATGAGACGTTTGCAGATCTGTTAGGTATGTACTACTTATATTTAAGAAAAATATAACACACCACTGAGGGTCAAAATACATTATAAGGACCGGCCAGTCAGCCACCGAAGGTGTATATGGAACGAGGCGTTAGCCGAGGTCCATTCACTTTCGGGGGCTGACTGATCGGTCCTTATAATGCCATATGGGCCGAAGTAGTGTGTTATATTTCTTATATTATACCGAACACTTTTCATTACAATTTAATATTTTTAAAGCGATTTAAATGTGTTTTAATGAACAAAGCTAATAATGTTTACTTGCGACAAGTTTTTGTCGTTGTGAAAATAGCAAGTCGCACTTACCAATTGTATGACTTCAGCGGTCCATATTACATCTTTGGCGAGGTCCGGACCGGCCAAAAATATAATATGTACCGCTGACGTCATTAAACTAGATTTTCATCAAAATACAGTGATATACGGACCGATCGAGTTTATATATACAGAAGGGACAAATTTATGTGAGGTATAATATATATATATATATGTATATTTATATTGTTTGAACACATGCGTATTTGTACATACTGAAGAAAGTGAAATCGAGTTCAGATTTGAAAATAATGATCTCTGCTCAAAAGATGGATTTTATTCTGTTTATATTTTCAGAATTAGCAGTGGACGACGATGCCAAATGTTCTGATACATTATTCGTCGTTCGCGCAAGTCTAGAGAGAGACGATCTGAAGGCATTCCTCAGAAATGTTACACACAAACACAGATGCGTATACCTTAAATACAATAGTGCGTTTCATTTGATCTACGAAAACTGCAATCTATAAATAAGTACATGTTCTTTACTATGCCAAATTGTTTTCAACGTTTCCAAACGCACACATCCAAATACGGTGAGGCGTTTTTGCATCGCCGTCAGGTTTAAAATGGCTGACATCCGGAAAGCTTTCTGAGCGTTGTCGCGATCTTGTGTTCAGTATGTGATCAGTTGAGTTATTGCTAACTTAATGTGTTTAAGGTGGATGTTTGTCATTTTATTCCCCAATGTCATTGTATACGCTGTGATGCAGCAGGGATAACAACTAAAACAAAAAAGTTAGCAAACTTGAGCGACTGTTAGCGTTCACTAAACTATTCAATAAAGATGGCGCTTAGTTCCACCGAACATATCATCATTTTAAATCAAGTTTCTTTCAATAAGCTCAGAGATATTTGCCTGATCACTCCGAAAAAATATATAGTACAATACCACGTATCTTTTCATCAACTAACACATTTAAGACAACAACATGTTAAGCAGACGCTCTAGTAGATGTTTAAATTGCAAATTATATACCAAAACATTAGGAAAGGATAGGGCGACAAGACTGTGTAATTTCATTTCAATCGCGAGTGTTTTATTCCAGATATCTCCTCCTAAACATACAGAAGTTAATGTAAGTATCTGCTTCATCTTTCAGGCCTTGGTGTCAGTGTCGTAAGATCATCTGACGTAGATCGCTTTGTCAACCACCTGCCAGGGACCGGAATACTTTTACATTCACAAAATAATCCAGCAATCGATGATACAGCGGACAGTCTGTTTCTTTTAAATAATATGTTCCCCACCTTCAAAGACAGATACTAATACATTAGATTGTTAATTTCGTTTTATGTTTTACCTTTTTTCTCATTTAATTGGTAACATTGCTTAGCATACAAGGGACACTGCAGTCAACAAAACTTACTTTGACCTTGTTAGTTTGAATTTTAAGCAAAGCTAATCGGCCATGCAAATCAAAGGACTCTTACCAAACCACACACTTTGAATAAACGTGAGATCGTTGTAACACTTATTTGAAGATATGTTTCCATTTGTATTACAACAGTTTTGTCGTATTAACATGTTTTTTTTAAGATATGCTATAGCATTTTGTATATTTATATCATTCCAGGTATTTCCTGGCTGGTTGGAGTAAAACATTTGGTACTTATACTAGAAGACAGCGAAAGATTTGCTATTTCTGAAAGATATGCATCGATAATGAACGCAATAAAGCAGACAGGAATAAACATAAGCATAGTAATGATGACGGAAGAATATTCTGAACTGGGTAGTTAAATAATTTACTTCTAGATAATTTGAACTTAAACGCTATCTCGCCCGAATATTTCCCCGCTTCAAATGGTAATCCGGTATTCGAACTTTCTTAGATAAGTATTGCCTGCAAAGGCACAGAGTAAATATGCCTTCCCAACCATTTCTGATATCCGTTTGTTGCATACAAAGTTTATTTTGAAAAAGATTATTATTGTTTTGCGTTATGTGGTGTGGTGGATATTTTTATCATTCGCTTATTTTTATGATTTTTTGACTGAATCTTTGCAGTCCCAAGAAGACGTGCTTCACGTTCCGCTAGCGGTGTGGAATTATACCAGTTGCTGGCTAACATCTCTGGCAACCCCGTGTTTTACACGAACAAGAATAATATGGCTAACGCAGTGGATATGCTCTCGGTATGAACCATTCGTATTAAAACATGAGAACATATTTGTGTCTACTTAAAATAATCAGCAATAGATAAATATATTTGTAAACAGTATATGCAATGATATCCTTTCAACAATTGCTCACTGTAAGAGTGTTTTGGTCAACTCACAATTGGTCTGTTTGTTCAGTAAGTTTTGTTTTGTGTTTTAGCAAAGTTTATCATCGTTTAGAGTAACACTTATGCGGTTTATATACACCAGACCAGCAGGATCTAAGTTTCCCTTATCAATAGACAACACATTGACTAAATTCGTCGTAAAAGTTCAAGCAGTTAGAGCACAACCAGTAATGATACTTACGAACCCTTCTGGTAAATACAACATTAAATTTTATCTGATTATTTACATTTTTCCTCTACTATGCTGTTCTGAAATGCTCATTCGGGCCGTGTTTCAAGAAGATATCTCAGTCGTAAGACTTAAAACATAGCTGCTTAAGAGTTCTCTAGTACACCCGATATGTTCCGGACAAAATCTTTGCTAAAATGCTTTGCTGAATGTTCCTAAAATACTTTTATTAAAACGCATTAACGCCAAAAACGGTGTAACGCCAAGAAAGTTACGATCTTGAGTCTTACGATTTTAATTGAAACAGGGCCAAGAACTGTTCTCAAACACAACTTGATTTTTTCTTTTAATATAAGAGAAATTAGAGGTGCAAGTTCAAGTGTCGACAATTTTAACCAAGACTCTGTTCAGTGGAATAGTGACAAGGCTTAACATTTCACTTAACGCCAGACACACTCAAAATATACAAGCAGACTAAAATATGCGACAAATAATTTTGTAAATAAATGTTTGGGTTACCGATTTGGATTGGTAACCGAATGTAGAGCTCATTAGGTATGAGTTACTACTTAAGATATGTACAATTTTGTTTAGATTTACCGTCCTCCATACGACCAACCATCATTGGTGAGGCCGCTTCCGGATCTATGGCTGCCACACTTGATGTTAACATTTCCCAGGTAAAATATTAAACTATATATAAAGCTTTTTTGTCGTATTTAGACTAATTGATGAATACCATTTATGATGCATAATCTGCCCGACACTTACATATTAAAACAACATTTCAGTCGTCTGATTATGGGCGATGGAACGTTATGAAAATGGATCCCTCCGTGTGGGATGTCACTATTGAAGGCGAAAGTCCCGTTGACTTCACTTATCAGTTTGTTGAACCGGGACCAAACGGTTTGGGACATTACCCCGTCCAAGGAAGACTCATTGCTGGTAACGTTTTTTATACGCAGTGCTTCATAAAACATCATACAACGCTTAGCATCGGATTGGTCTTGTAAAACTATAAAAAAAAAATGTTAAAAGAAATAACAGTAATTGAATACAATTATAAAAAATGTCCCTTGTAATATCCTTTTGCAATGGATATACGGCGCATGATATATATGTCATTTTCTGATAATTCATTTTTGTTGACTCTTCTGAAGAATTAGACTAACATTGATTCATTACTGTCAATGACTAAGAATGACTTCAAAATATTTATATCACACATATATTCAATGTATAAAATGAATGTGTAGAGCACCTCTCTTCGACTTCTTAGTCTTAAAATTAGTTTTAATGTATGTTTAATAACGGAAAAGGCAAACGATGTTCCTCTAGGTATGTGTCAGGTTACTATGCCACCTTGCAGATCACATGACTATATATCATATTGGTAAAGAATTTTTTTCTTTAATTATAAACATTTGTTTTTGTAGTTTAACCTAAACACGTTGAAGAATTTAAATTAGTTGATAAAAGAACGCATCAAAACACAGGAGAAAAACATTTAAACAAGTTAATATAGTTTATATAGATCAAATCCAACTAGACTCGCTCACAGGTGGCACAGATCTCTTCTGCCTACTTGGTAAGCAACTGAAACCAGTGTTTAACAAATAAGGACATATTTCGTTTTGTGGCTGCCGGTTTTCATGGCGTAACTGAATTATGACTTCCGCGGATGTCAGATTAAGAACGATAAGAACAGCGCTATAAATAAACAGAACCAAGCCCAGTACCAGCGATTTTACAGACAATGTTAGTAGCGAAAGAAAGATAAAAAAACGGACACCGCGTTCTCACCAATATCAATTCAATCACTCAGACCAGCAGGCACAGAGGAGAGAATAATTTTCGCTCATTAAAATATCACCCTTATAAAGTGTTCATCATTTATTCACTAACATATTGAAAGGCATGAAAGGCATGTGGAAACTACTAACCCATTTCTCGTACAATTATAAGCTAGAAAAAAAAATTATGTCGATATGCATTGTATAACTGTCTCCTTTTAAATAGTGTCGAGAAAACTTTTTCGAGAAATATAGTACGATAAGTGATGTTTTGTTTTATTAAATTAAGAGCATGCAAGTATATTGGTCAGATTAAATAGCATACTTAAATATTCTACGCCTAATTTGTTTCTCAAAGTTTTTGCCTGGAGAGTCTGACCGGTAATCCAAGACCGCATCACCAGATGAATGTTATAAACGAGAACGTACAACTCTACAACATACAACAAGTTCTTATATATATTAACATGCATTTAAAAGTATAAATATCACCATATGAATATTCCAGGGTCTACCTACAGGCTTATTATAAGAGTCAATAACTATTACATGCTGGACAAAATTTCGGTCGCTTTTCTGATGAAAAGAGACTCTATATTGCCAATAAGCTTTGGACCGCTTACAAACATTGGAGGAAGAAGTGGAGCGTCTTATTTTAGTACAAACATTACAATTCCTGAACAGGTATACATAACTTAATCATACGATTTCATATACAGATTTTAAATTGTTTATTACTGTAAAGATATCAGGTACGTTTTATTTTGAGACCTTTGAACTCACAATGTATTAATCGAACACGCATGAACGCTTAATTAATGCGCGAAGTGAGTTTTAGATGTCATTTTCAACAACAAAGGGAAATAAGTCTTCAGGAAAATACTTATTAAGGAAAACACTTACTATAGAGTTCCTGAATAAGACAATTTTTATTAAATGATAATATTATACGAAATGGAAACTACAGAACCGAGCCAAATATGTACTACTTTAAACACACAAATATAACACTTTCTATTTGATTGGAGTCAATTAGTGTCGCTCAGATATAGTGTCAGTCTTTTAAATTAAAGAACATATTTTTGTAATGGTTTACTACAATAATTATTGTTCAAGACCTATATACGAATGACAAGACTCCGTAGAAAACAAACATAGCAGTTTGCAACTTCCAATTTGCAGCCTTTTATGGTCGCTATTGAGGGTAGAGATAGAACACGGCACACCTTTCGTCGCACTGATCCCATTGAAATAACGCCGGTCACATTGCGACTCATCGTACCACCACTTACTGGTAAGACAGTTTCTCTCGAGTTTGACCGACGCTTTTACCAATTATTTTAAACCCAATGCCCAATGCCACAAACATAACAAAGTAATCTCCCAATTTCAACTCATTTTACCATAATAAAAGCGTATTATGATTCAAAATCTTCCATGATTTTATACCTTTTAAAAGCATAATTACTCGTTGCATGTGATGATAAAAAGACCCTTTGTCCATATTTCTAATACATTCCTTAATCCCAAAATCCTCATAAAGTCAGTGTTGTACCAATACCCAGCAAAACAAAGTAAGATTTAATGTATTCCACCACATGATTCTTCACAACCGTAATCATCACAAACTCTGTAATGAGACCAATCCGCTATTAAGACCATTTTTTAAAGTCCCATATGTGGTCGGACAAGATGTGTTTTACTGTACCATATTCTTATGTGGTAAAATTAGCTAAGACTAAGACTAAGATTTGACTCAGGTATTGTTGAAAAGCTTTGGCCTGGTCACACGAACATTACGACCAAAAGGCAACTTCTTTAAGACGAAAATATGAATTATGGCAAAGGTTTTGGAGGCTTCTCAGGATGACAAATCTCGCTATTATTACTACAATTTTCAATTCAAGTCGCACCTCAAAGTGGGTCGTTGCAAGTCTTTTGGCCATGCACAAAAGACTGGTTGCAAATGATTTGTTCGCTCAGAGGTTTCATTTGTCTCCTAGATGTTTCTAGGCGCTTTTATATGAAGGCTACCACTGTGCTATCGGTTTCGTCAAGACAAGCGTATTGACTCTTCTTCAAAGTTGTGGCGATCTTTCCGCGATTGAGCACCGACGAGGCGGTGATCGACCGTTGATTCATCGGCAACTGTTCTACTGTTGTTGTGTGTTGTTTTTTTCTCACAAGCGGCTTTTAATATTAATAACGTTTTGATCCTTTTCGATCAACACCTAGTCACAGACCAGTCCATGTACAGTCGTAATCAGTCGCAGATGATTCACTTTCTAGTAGCTTTTCGGTTTCAAGCCCATACACTGACACGTTGACGAATAATCACTGACAATTTGTAAAACCTATCGCTGAATAATCATTATCTTATTCCAAATATGGGCACAAGTGGTTTCACCGATCTCAGTGGTCGTCTGAGTTTCTAATAAATGGAATCAGTCGCAAGATGTCGCATCGCGGTCAAAATGTTGTCTGTACCAAGTTTCATTAAGGTAAATTGCTAAAAAGTGGTAAACATTTAATACAGCATTATGCCAAGATAATGGCTGTTTTTATGTCACCAGTACTTAAAATATTTCCGAAGCTTCGGTATTTGCGGAAAATCTCTTTCTAGCACAAAGTTTACAAAAATGTATGAATATTGCGAACACAGTTTTCAGAAGAGTTAGAACCAATGGATGTAAGTAACTTACTGACCCATGTGTGGCTAAGTTTAAATAGACAGAGCTAATGAACCAAATAATAATGTAAATAATCAAAGGAATGTGTATGCATTAATCTTCTCGATGATTTAAGTAATAGTCAAGGACAATAAACATGTTATACTGATATTAATCTAAGGAGTTTCCGGTCTGAATCAAAGAATATGACCCGAGGACACGTGCAGCTGTTAAAAACGCAATTTATGTTTTTTTAAGAAATAATATAATATGTATGCGAATATTATAATTTGTCACAAGTCGAATATAGTTTTGTCAACATGACTAATAAATGCATGTTTATACTTACAGATACGGACTTTTACGTCAATGAAACTTTAGATATTCCATTCAATGTCATAAATGTCGGAAAGACAGAACAAGATATAGATGTACAGATTGAAGATGACATGCAGTTTTCCTTGAATCCGAAAATACATTCATTTATAATAAAAGCTGGGATGAACGCAAGCGGGCATTTCACCGTCCGCGCGGGTCTTACACCTTGGGCTACAACGTAAGCAGCATTTAAACAAAACAAAAACAGTTTTCCCAAAATAAAACCTGGTTATAAGAATATATATACATATGTCTAGTCCTTGGTATAGATGAAACTTGACGTTTACATTGTATAACAAGCAATGAGTTATGACGCCATTATTTATTTCAATATTGCGCTCCGATTGGATAAGCGTTACGTCATTTAACCAATGATGTACGGCGATACAAAATTGAGCTATTCTTTTTAACAAACGTATGTTGTCGGTTACATTTCTTAAAGAATAGATACTCAATTGCAAGGGTTAATGCTAATTTTAATCATAAGGAATAATTATATTAATTGTAAATTGATCTCATTTTTTTCTTGTTGTGTTTATGCTGTATGAAAGCAGTGGGAAAATTGAGCAAATGACAAAAAGCGCCATCCCCCTCATGGAATTGTTCGCGTGCCCTTCTGCGTTCATACAGCATAAACGCAAGACGTCAAAGTCATCTATGTAGCAGAATGATTGACTTTTTTTACCATAGTTGGTTAAAAGGAAGAGGAATTGGAGACTTTTAGGAGTGCGTATAGAATATACGGTCAAGGATATGGTCATTGTTACCTTAAGAAGAAAAAGGGTTGGTACTGAATAACTTCAAAAACTTAGTTTGGGTTGACATATTGTACTCATACTTGGTATATGGATAGAGTTTATTGAAACCTTTCATAAGATTGCGTTTTGATTCCAAAGGGTCAAGGTCAATGTCAGTGTCACTTAAAAACATACCGTAGAACCTGAAAACCAGTTAAACCCTTTTGTTATATCTAAACCTTGAAGTTATTCGTAAAATAGAAACATGTTATCCACTGAGTCATATTTTAAGACCAGTTTTATTCCAAACACTCTAGGAGCTATTATAACAGTGTGTGTATACCACGTGATAAATTACGTCATTTATGCTACGTCGGAAGGCAACATTTTGCTTAAAATAAAGACTTAAATCAAAGATAACTGTTTTTATACTACACCATTTTAAATAAAACAAAGGGCAGTCTATGCCGCTTAAAGAGCCCTGTCTTTGTCTTGTACCCGAAGTTTCATAAGGTGATTAGTTTTATTAAACACTTCGACAAACCTGTTTCCAAAATGATGTTTTGACAATGCTCCGTCAGATGGCCGTATTGTGAAAAGGTTTGTCGAAGTGTTTTAAGAAACTAAACTTTCAATCAAACTCTGGTTAAAGACCGAAGGCGGGGCTCCGTAGGCGGCGTAGACTGCGCTATGTTTCATTTAAAATGGTGAGAAAATAGTGAAGTTATCTTTGATTAAAGTCTTCATTTGAAGCAAAATATTGCCTTCCGAAGTAGCATTATGACGCAATTCATCACGTGGTATTCACACACTGTATGGGGCTAGTCGGTTACCCGATATGGGATATAGGGGGCAAAGGAAACCATATCGGGTGAGAGCAACGCTCAAACCCAAATATTGTTTCAAGCGCCTCGTACATCCCATATATGGGGTTACCTACTAACGCCGTAACGTATATATCACGTCGACAACCTGTTAACATGTTTTAATGTAGCATTTATTCATCGGAATCGAAAATCGGACGCCATTTTGGTATAAATTTGGTGACCCAATATGGAAAAAATGGGGTCGCCGCGTGACCAATGACGTAGTGTCATTTATGTTGGAGGCGTGATATACAAATATATTGACACATACTGAAGTTCTCCTATCAATCATGGAATACCTGGTTTCGTTGCATTACGGCGTTTCTTGTTTTCATCTGTTTAATGAACATGTGACGTTTTTCAATTTTAGTGCGTCATTTTCTAGTGTTTTCAATTAACAAGCGTCCAAAATCAAAAAGTGGGCTAGAAGGACAAACACGAATGGTATTCTAAATTGCATTATCTTTCAATATTAGTAAGCGAAAAACATTTGTAAGGCCATACACATGCGAGTTTGTTGTTTACTTGTGAGCACATTTCATAATATATTTTATAAGAATCTAGCTGAAAAGATACTTGCATTTAAATGGATGATGTTACAAAATTAGAAATAGGGCAAAGCTCAAGTTTTTGGGTGAAATAATTTGCATTTTTATATACTATGTTTTATCAAGAAGTCACATGATATTGACACGTTGAAAATCTGATGCATTTAGGAATAAATGCATATTTATATTGTCATAAGATTTTTCGGAAAAAGTACTTTCAGTTGACCTACACTCCCACTACCACACACAAAAACACACTCACACACACTTGTGTTGCTGCAAAATTACCAGTTATAGGTTATCTTTGTTTTTCAAGCAAACTCAATGCTAACTGCTTGTTTTTTTTTTCTCTTAAGAACCATTACCATCGTCGCCAAGCCTTTTGTCCGGATAAGTACATTCCAGATGGGCCAATATTTTATCAGACGTCTTACAGTCCATGAGAAAAACGTATGCTGGTGTTTGTTTTACTTTATTTAAATTCCATGTAAATATGCCTACATTCAAATTTTTTGTCTGTTAAATAGTAAAGATTGTTTTCAAAATGCTTAAGCTAAATGTATATGATCAATAATTATTAAAATGGTAGATTATAAGTTGTTTGAAATTGCTTTTCAATCCCCAGACTTCACATCCATCGCCGGTCCCGGATTTCATGAATGGCAGTAATTCAACCGTATCCAGCCTGTCATTGGCAAAGACGACACCATCCTCTGCAACACAAAACAAACCTTCGTTAGCGTCAACTCTAACTCCGACACAATCAAAGAGTTACCAATCTTGTGACTGCAGTTCGGTATATTGGCGAATGTCTCTCGAGTTCGGACCAACTGGATTTTACTATCATTTTCATTCAGATAGTGCTACTGATTTCATGCGAAACGGAAACACGGTCAATATAACGTAAGGACAATGTGTGTTAGTGCATAAGCAATGAATACATTACTAGTTTTTGAATTGAATACAGTTGAAACCTGTAGGCTCGATGTCGCATGGACCGGCCAAAATACTTCAAGCTTAGCGAATAACGAGCCACGCGGGAATTCTTACAAAGAGGTAAATAAAATCGGTATTTCACATCCAGTTCGAGCCAACGAGGAACTCGAGCCAAGCGATATCGAGCCAACGGGTTTCGAGTTTATATTTTTCAGCTTATTGATTGCTGATAATGTAAGATGGTGTACTAATGTTGATGATTCTTAGGGAGCAACCATATTTCTGTCATAAAAATTCATGTGTTTCAGCTCCCAGTGTTGTCGCCAGATGATAGTAGTGGATAAAAGTGCCATCTCTGCGCACAACTGGCAGACACAAGTTTCGTTGAAAAACCAGACCGACGTAGCCTCCAGCAGATGCCCGGTATAAAACTGTCTAACGAGTTTCACTTATCAAGTCTGTCAATGAACTACCAACATAAAACTACTATCAACCGAGACTTAAATCCAACCGAGGCTACAATTAAACCGCGACTTAGTTCAAACTGAGGGAACAGTCAAACCGAGACTCAGATAAAACCTAGACTAAACCCAAACCGAGGCTACAATCAAACCGAGGCTACAATAAAAACGAGCTTAAAATCAAATCGAGGCTACACAATCAAACCGAGATTAAAATCAAACCGATACTACAATCTAACCGAGATTAAAATTAAACCGAGGCTACAATCGAACAGAGATTTAAATAAAACCGAGGCTTCTGTTCTGTTATTGTAGGTTTATTTAGCGCTTCCGAAAATTCTCTCAATGTGTATTTATATTTAAAAAGTTAACTTGCATAAGTTCTAATTATAAATGTTTGATTATAAATTATACATTTATTGCATCGTTATCAGATGACGAATAACCAAACATTTAGAATTATCAAAACGAAACTATTGTATGACAAGTTTTAAGTAAATCACAACGACTTATTCTTTCAGGTCATTGAGCCTACCACCACCACCACCACCACGACAACTACAACGACAGTCGTCACCACAACAACATCTAACGGCACCAACTCGACGACTCGCTCGTCTCAATCATCCACAAGTAGCTCGCCCTAAATGTTGTCGACCACAATTGCCCTGATTTTAAATGTGATTCTTATAAATGTGTGTGCTCTTCGACCAAAATTTTTAGTGATATGTAATGTTTTAACTGTAAAGATAGTAATGGAAATCTAAGATGATATAAAGGCGAATCGTGTTTGTTTAAGACTCTCCATAAGTTTCACTTTGTACAAATGTATTTCTTAGAACGTCACTCGCAAGTATAAATTAAACAGAAACTAATGTGGAAATGTGGTTATGATACTTTTACTTTAAATTTCTCAAAGCGATTTTAATATGTATTTATAATACGAATTAATGGTTACACACGATTTTGTTCAAACTCTTTTCTTGTTTTTATATAACCAGAATAAATTTATTTCTGCTTTCATCTGATATTACTTTTTTATGCGACGCTGATATTTGCGCAGCCATTACATCTTATACATTTGAATTGGTTTCTGTACTGAACAAAATATTGAATTTTACTTCTAGATCAGTTTAGTGCATTTATTTAAAAAACCTTATTGTTTTAAAAAAAAAAACTTTATTGTTTTAAAAAAAACGCAAGGTACTTGCATATCAACACTTATGATAACCAGTTGCTGAATACCACGTATTATTATGAATTGTATTACAATATATCACGCCTTTAGCATAAATGACGCAACGCCTTTGGTCCAGGACTGGTCATGCGGTAACACCATATTTTTCCATACTGTGTCACCAAATTTATATCGTACCAAAATGTCGTCTATTTTCCAATTCCGATAAATAAACATTTATACATGTAGACAAGTTGTCGACGTGAGATATATGTAAAATGGCGGGGTTTTTTTTTTCGATTCCGATGACATGCATGAATAAGTGCATGTGTTTTCATCAGCAGCATTTGTTATTGTTCACTCTGAGGTTTCTACCGAAGGCCATTCTATCAATGTCCTTTTCCATACCAAATAGTGAAAATACCGGACGCCGTTATGAACATTCCGTATCACCATACTGTCGTTTCTGATTCCGTATTATGCTAGTACGATGTGTAGTCTAGTAACTACTTTCGCGTCGCTAACAATAGTGTGACAAAAATAACTGGTTACACCAGCCAAATTTTAGATACATAACATTCCCTTATTTAAGTTACGCCACTAAAAGCATGTACATATTCAGGAACATGGTATTCGAAGAAACATAAGGATAAGAATGAAGCAGAGAACACTTCCGAGCTATCTAGACAACTAGTTGCTTGCCAATTCGAAGATTAATTAATTGAAACATTATCATACACATGATTAGCTCCTCAATACAAAAAAGGCGAATTCGCGTCATAGATAGTAATAGTGATTTACACACTAATTTCCCTCAGGTCTACATATAACGATCATTAAAATATCCTACGAACATTCACTTTTGTAAAATTACCGTTATGTCTTCATGAAATGACGATTGGTTTATACTCGTAAAATAAGTACTGTTCAGGCTTATTCTTTTATTGTACTGTGACATTCAATAATTGTGTAATTGTTAGCAATTTGTTTATTTGGCTGAGATATGAAACATTTGCTTCTGATTTTGCTCAAGCAAGTGAATTCTGTAACTTCTTGGCTTGTTTCGCTGGAGTAGCCTCCCTTGACTTCAATACACAAAAGTTCGTAACATATTCATACGCATAAGCAATTCCATGTTAGGACATTTGACAGATAGCAGTAAATTTAAATCGAATTAAAACCGAAAAAGAAAAAGAAAATCAATAAAAAGGTATATAATAAATAGATTATTACGATAAAACGTTTTTCTTATTTGTTTACACACCGAATTCGACCTGATACAGGCCACCAAAAAAGCGTCCTATCAAAATATCCCCTATGTATTTAAGAGCCATGGGTTTCTGGTTATTCTGTATCTCAAATGAGTGCGTATTATGTATCGAATATATTAAAGGAGTTCATTTTAAAACGATAAAAACGAGGCTCTGCTTAAACGTCTTAAATGACGAGTTTAATAAATTTGATACAAAATAAACACGAATTTGAGATTCTATTTATACATAATTCATTGACGGTCGAAATCTAGGTAAAGTTCAAGTTTACACGGACATTACCTCCGTGAATTGGAGCTACAAACATGTTGTACAATCCACAGGCAGCAGTTACGTTGACAGGACCTACCCTATGGCCACCCCCCTGTTAAAATATTTAGTAAAACAATTTTGTTCAAGACCAAAAATGATTGGAACATGATCATTTATCATAAAAAACATAAATATCAACCAAAAATTCCACTAATTTTTTCCCCAATGTTTACTATTATTATATAGTAAAGGTTGACATGTGAAGGCCCTCGTACGTAAGGTGGTTTTTTTTATAAGCAATAACTAACTTATTTTTCTACCAATTGTCTCCAAATAACTTTTCTCTGTCACAGAACATAATAAAGTTTCACAAAATGTACAAATGTCAATAAATCGCTTTAAAAATATTTTCATAGAAAGTATTCAACACGTGATAGTATAATAAAATCGAAAGTTTGTCATAAGATTATGGAACGTTTGTCGCAAGTTTAATTTGTCACACAGTTTGTTTTCACTTATAAAAACTCGTCAATTGTCTTTCATTTCAGATGCCAAAAGGTGGTTGAACAATTTTCAGCACACATTTAGGGGGTTAAAACAAAAAAAAATGACCATGAAGGCTCTTGTACAGCAAAGGAATTGTCAGGAAATTAAAAGAACAAATTTAAATAATGTTAAGCAGTAACCATTACAAAAAATATGTATTTTGTGAGCTTAAACGTCCTAAAAAGTATCAAATTCTCGCTTCCCTCATTTGTAAACAACAGACTGGCCGAAGGTTTTCCTTCAATAAATGTTTTATTCCGTCCTTTAGAAGCATGAAATAAAAAGCCGAGTGAGGCATGGTGATTGTAGAGCCGAATGCGCGCTATGATATTTTGGAAATATGTACTTTATACTAATAACCAGGCGAAAACATGTTCCAAAAATTCCTATTTCTTCATGGTTTCGTCGCCATCTTGCATATCAAGCTCCAAAACCTCACTTAAACCCTTGCAGATTCCGAATACGTTTATCTGAGGTTTTCATTCCGACACAAACTAAGTAGTATATTTCGTATGTTGTTGTTCCCCCAGCTTTAAATATTAGCATCGAATCAATCAAAATACAGCTGTTATAAACCTGACTTACGGTAGTTTTCCAAACTTTATCATAATCTTTTACCAAACCAATACGAACATAACAACAAAAACTTACCTGTTTAAAACCCATAGCCACGGTTTTTAAATGGGTCAGTGTCGTCGCGAATGAAAATTGGGCATTATATGTTGTTCTCTGAAACATTCATTTGAGTTACTTATAACATACCTCACCTTTACTTTGATATATTAATTTCTTAACGTTCACAGTCATTTCTTTCAAGCAAAATACAGGCTTGGCAAAACTCCACAATGAGTTAAAGGGATTTAACTCTTTTCAACTTATGTTAAGTAAACTCTGTATCGAATTTACTTCGTGTCACCAATAGGAAACAGAATCGACACCATGATGACTCAAGCTTTGGCTACCTTAAAGGATACTAGGACTAGAATTACGCACATGATTTTGCTAGGCTTTGGAAATACAGACCTTTTTATCTTAGGTTAACATAATTAAATTTAAATTGACAAAACAGGTATGCATTTACATTACACCCATCCAGGTTTACTATTGCTAGTAAATGGCCATCAGCATCATATCAATACGAGACCAAAGAGAGTGGCTGTCTTCACATAGATATGTTAATTCTCTCAACAAGAGGTGTTGGAATCACACACAGCGTCTCATTCTTATGAATGTGAGAGGGTGTTCAGGGCATGTCAGTCGAGCAGTCGAGCAGGCAGACTAGCGGCTTCTCTCCAGTCGAAGAAAAAAACACAATCAATTTTGAACCAGCAACACTATGATTTAGGTGGAACATTTAGTTGTTTTTTTCATTTGACTTAGGGTTTAGGTTAAGCCTTTGTTCATATGTTTTGGGATGAATGTTTAGCTTTGTCCATATAGTTTGCGGGAATGTTTAGCTTTGTCATGGTTAAGAATAATAGTTAAGCTTTGTTCATATAATTAGGGTGAATGTTTATCTTTTGTTTATATGATTTGGGGGATATGTTTAACCTTTTTTCACATGAATTTGCGGAATGTTTAGCTTTGTACATATTATTTTGGAAAATGTTTAGCTTTCGTTCATATGATTTGGGATCAATGTTTAGCTTTTATTCATATGATTTGGGGTGAATGTATAGCTTTTGTTCATATAATTTGGGATGAATGTTAAGCTTTTGTTTATATGATTCGGGGGAAATGTTTAGCTTTGTTCATATTATTTGGGATGAATGTTTAGCTTTTATTCACATGATTTGGGGTGAATAGTAAGCTTCTGTTCATAAAATTTGGGATGAATGTTTAGCTTTTGCGCAAATGATTAAGGGGAAATGTTTAGCTTGTGTTCAAATGAATCGGGGGAAATGTTTAGCTTTTGTTCATATGATTCGAGGTAATTGCTTAGCTGTGTTCATATAATTTAGGGTGAATGTTTAGCTTAGAACATATGATTTGGGGGAATGTTTAGTTTTGTCCATATGATTTAGGGTGAATGTTTAGCTTTTGTTCATTTGATTTAGGACCAATGTTTAGCTTTTGCTAATATGATTTAAGGGGAAATGTTTCGCTTTTGCTCATATGCAGTACGTGTACACCACTTGGTAGTTTACGCCATAAATGTTACATTGGTAGGCAATATTTTGCTTTGAATGATGACTTAAAACAAAGATAATTTTTAGTTTTCTTCACAATTTTGAATTAGCCAGAGGGCAGTCTATGCTGCATATTCATTTTCTTACCGGATTTGGATAAGGTTATTAGGTTTCTCAAAGACTCCGACAAACCTGTTTCAAAAATAACGTTTTGACCGTGCTCTATCAGGTGGCGGTTTTGTGAAAAGGGTTGTCAAAGTGTTTTAAGAAACTAAACTCTCAATCAAACTCTGGTAAAAGACCGATTGTTGGACTCTGTAAGCGGCGTAGCCTGTGCTAGGTTTCATTTAATATGGTGAAAAATTAGTTAAGTTCTCTTTGTTTGAAGTCTTCATTCAAGGCAAAATATTGCCTTCCGACGGAGCATTAATGACACAATTTATCACGTGGTATACACACACTGATATGTTTTGGAGAAAATGTATAGCTTTTGTTCATATGATTTTTGAGCAGTTTTTAGCTTTTGTTGATACGATTTTGGAGCAATTACTGGCTCATAAGATTTGGGGGGGATGTTTAGCTTTTGTTCATATGATTTGGGGGGAAATGTTTAGCTTTTGCTCAAATGATTTAGGGGAAATGTTTAGCTTTTGCTCAAATGATTTAGGGAAAATGTTTAGTTTTTGCTCATATGATTTGGGATGAATGTTAAATTTTTGTCATTTGATTTAGCGTAAATGTTTAACTTTTTTCATATGATTTGGGGGAAATGTTTAGCTTTTGTTCATATGATTCGGGAAAATGTTTAGCTTTTGTTCATATGATTTGGGGGAAATGTTTAGCTTTTGTTCATATAATTTGGGTTTAATGTTTAGCTTTGTTTATATGATTTGGGAGCAATTATCAGTTTTTGTTCATATGATTTGGGGGAAATGTTTCGCTTTTGCTCATATGCAGTACGTGTACACCACTTGGTAGTTTACGTCATAAATGTTACATTGGTAGGCAATATTTTGCTTTGAATGATGATTTAAAACAAAGATAATTTTAAGTTTTCTTCACAATTTTGAATGAACCAGATGGCAATCTATGCTGCTTAAAGAGCACCGTATTCGTTTTCTTACCAGAGTTTGATAATATGATTAGTTTTCTCAAATACTTTGACACACCTGTTTCAAAGATGACGTTTTGACAGTGCTCCATCAGGCGGCGGTTTTGTGGAAGGGTTTGTCGAATTGTTTTAAGAAACTAAACTATCAATCAAACTCTGGTAAAAGACCGATTGTTAGGCTTTGTAAGCGGCATGGCCTGTACTATTTCATTTGATAAGGTGAATAACTAGTTAAGTTATCTTTGTTTGAAGTCTTCATTCAAGGCAAAATATTGCCTTCCGACTGAGCATAAATGACACAATTTATCACATGGTATATTTTGGGGGAAACGTTTAGCTTTTGTTCATAGAATTTTGGAGCAATTTTTAGCTTTTGTTCATATGATTTTGGAGCAATAACTGGCTTCTGCTCATATTATTTGTACGGAATGTTTAGCTTTTGCTCATATGATTTGTGGAGAATGTTTAGCTTTTGCTCATATGATTTGTGGAGAATGTTTAGCTTTTGCTCATATGATTTGGGGTAAATGTTTAGCTTTTGCTCATATGATTTGTGGAGAATGTTTAGCTTTTGCTCATAGGATTTGGGGGAAATGTTTAGCATTTGCTCATATGATTTGTGGAGAATGTTTAGGTTTTTCTCATATGATTTGTGGAGAATGTTTAACTTTTACTCATATGATTTGGGGTAAATGTTAAACTTTTGTTCGTATGATTTAGCATGAATATTTAGCTTTTGTTCATATGATTTGGGAGCAGTAATCAGCTTTTGCTCATATGAATTAGGGGAAACGTTTAGCCTTTGTTCAATAGTTACTTTGCCCATGGAAGAGTTTCATGACACCTTGCTTAACACATGTTGGAAATTTGCAATGTCAGGGTCAAAAAGATAACGCAGAGGGATCTGTTTATCATGCATCTATTGAAGGTATATTATGAATATCAAATGTTAAATTATACTCATAATTGCAATGTTCAGAAGATAAGCAATATAATATCCCGCTTGTCTGCATATGTATACGCTGTTTCTTTTCTTATTTAATTTCAAGGATTGATAATAATTATTCTGTGTTTGACATAAATGAGATGAAATATTTGATAACATCCCATGCATTCGCTTGCTGGGCTGTTTCCTGTGTTTCCAATTCTCAAAATTACTTTGAAAGCGACATATTTCATTATCTTATTTTAACATTGGAGTTTATTTGACGAGTAAGGTTTTAACATAATAAGTGCTTCCATGCTTCTTTATTTGTGAAACACCATCAACAGTGTGTGTATACCACGTGATAAATTACGTCATATATGCTATGTCGGAAGGCAATATTTTGCTTAAAATGAAGACTTAAATCAAAGATAACTCTTCTTTTACAACACTATTTTAAATGAAACAAAATGCAGTCTATGCCGCTTAAATAGCCCCGCGTTTGGTGTATTACCAAAAATTGATAAAGTCATTTGATTCAACAAACACTTCGACAAACCTGTTTCCAAAATCATGTTTTGACAGTGCTCCGTCGGACGGCCGTATTGTGAAAAGGTTTTTCGAAGTGTTTAAAGAAACTAAACTCTCAATCAAACTCTGGTAAAAACAACGAAGGAAGGGCTCCGTAAGCTGCTTAGACTGTTTAATTTAAAATGGTGAAGAAAAAGTGAAGATATCTTTGTTTAAAGTATTTTTCAAATCAAAATATTGCCTTCCGACGTAGCATTTATAACGCAATTTATCACGTGGTAAACGCACACTGATCAACAAAATATAAGTCAAACTCGAGAAAGTATAGGTTTCTAGCTACTCGCCCAAATGTATTAATCCACTTCTAAAATGCCGCCCCTGAGCCTGTTTCAGCCTTAATGGCGCTTCTCCGGTCGCATTCGGAACTTCTCGGCAATATTATCGAAAACAACCTCGGATGTATGTGGACGGTTTACATACTCCTAAATCGGTATGCAAGTAGATCGCGTAGAAATTTAATTTAGCAGTTAAACTTAATGACTTAACTCTTGGGAATCTTAATTTTGTTTGCAAAAATACACTTCACTGGCAATCAATTTAAAAACTTAGATCAATATATACAAGCTGAAACACTACATTTAATTAATGATATAAATGAAAAAAAAAAACACAAAAAAACATACCAATTCATGAGTGTGTAAACCGTCAATATACATCCGAGGTTGTTTTCCAAAGAAATGGCCGAGGAGTTCCGACTGAGTTATGGTAAGGTAGTGCAGGAGCGACAACTGGGTTGCTTCTTAAATTTGGTCTGGATTCGTTCGATATCATCCTGTTTAAACTGTCTGCACCAATGGAAGAGTTTCGATGAAACATTGGATATATATTTTACCCGTCAATGCAACATTGCATAACACATGTTTGGTGTGTATACACCACGTGATACATTGCGTCATAAATACTACGTCGGAAGGCAACATTTTGCTTCGAATGAAGACTTTAAACAAAGATAACTTCAACATTTCTTCACCATTTAAAATGAAACATAGCGCAGTCTATGCCGCTTTATGGAGCCCCGCCTTCGGTCCTTGACTAGAGTTTGGTTGAGAGTTTAGTTTCTTAAAACACTTCGACAAACCTTTTCACAATACGGCCGTCTGACGGAGCACTGTCAAAATTTTATTTTGGAGACAGGTTTGTCGAAGTGTTTGTGGAAACTAATCACCTAATCAAACTCCGGTAATGAAACGAATGCGGGGCTCCGTAAGCGGCATAGACTGCATTTTGTTTCATTTAAAATGGTGTAGTAAAAGAAAAGATATCTTTGATTTAAGCCTTCATTTTAAGCAAAATATTGCCTTCCGACGTAGCATATATGACGTAATTTATCACGTGGTATACAAACACTGATGTTGGAGAGTCAAATTTACAATGCAAAGGGATGGCCGCGGACTATTTTTCATACATCAATCGAAAGGTATTGCACAAATTATTCTCTATAGCATAACCAGTGTTGAACAAGGTGTCCTTGCCATACTTCCATGAACACACTAAACGATGCGCAAATCCCAATCACGCAATCGTGTCCTTGTAAATATATTGTTTGACAGATTATGTCTAAAATCTTTAATCCATTAGAAATAGGTCCATAATTATGAATTGTGTTCGTAGGCTTTTTTAATGGTTAACGTGTTGATAATGTTAATTTTAGACAAAAGATTTGTTTTAAGATTTTCTGAATAACAGTTCTCTTTGGCGGCGGCTACTGCGACTTGCTGCTGCGACTTGCTGCTGCTGCTTCTGATGCTGCTACCGCTGCTGCTGCTGCTCAAATTAGTCTGTGGCGCATTACATAGATACCGTTGGACCGTCGTTTTGACTATCAAGTTGATACATGACCATGGCCTACATTGAAATATATTTATAGATATGAGGTATAAAAATAATAAGCGGCATCATATGGTTTTATTATAAACTCATCAAAAAGCCGGCTTCGCTTCATGCTCATCAGGGCAAATAGGAATCCTTGAACCGGTGCACTATTTCACTTTTTGATAGATGCGGTGATATGGGCTTCTTGACATGACATTGATTGCAAAGAAAATTTAATGTATTGTCGAAAACAACCTTTGTTATCTACGTAAACAGTATTGTAGTTGAAACATTCAGAAACTTGATACATGATATGCTTAACAAAAGTCCACCCGAACGTCTATAATTTCAATTATAACCAGAGATAAGTGTTATTTTACTGAGTTGTAATTTTAATAGAATTGTGAAGGATTGTTCCATAGCTGCGTCGGAATAAGCACAAAGAATTAGGGGTAGTGTTTCAAAACCTCATAACTTCGCTATGATTAATATATGAAACTTTCCATGAATAAGATATCAATGCTTATTTCATTTCCGATAGCTACCTGGATATTTATATACATGGCTTATTATGTAAGGTTCTTTATCCCCCTATTGTAATACAGGGGCGCGTCCGGAAATTTGTCGTTTGAGGGGGCCTAACTTTTTGACTTGCGCCCTTCCCTCCGAACCGATACCATTTGGTTGAAAATGTTGAAAGGGGGGTTGGGTGTATTCCCTCGAGAAAATTTTAACAATATCTAGTCTGAAAATGGTGCATTTTGAGCGTATTTTACTAACTTTGTCTCTTATATTGAACTTAAAAGTAAACTTGGACGATTTTAGTAGGGGCGAGCGTTCCATTGCGCCCCCACCCCACCCCTGTATCCGCTAGTGTAATTTACGTTCAGTCTATTACTACTGTAACTCTGTTTAATTACAGTATTGAAATAAATGATGAGAAGAATGTTAAGGTTAATTGATTTATTTGAACAAATCTTTAATAATGTATAATAGTGCATAAACGTTAACAAATAATATAACACTGATGTTCATGTATAAAAACATCAATCATTTCACAGCACAACCGGCATATAACACACAATGCACGTGAATATGGACCTGCATGTGCACGATATCACAAAGTTCTAGATATATCTTCATAAAGAAGGTACATAATAATGTAACTTAGGAATTACAGTACGTCCCTCTAATGCATGAATTCAATATATTCTCGTATTGTTATGCAGTTATTGATTTCTTGCACTTGGGTGACATATAATTTACTGTGGCATATGAAAAATGTGTGGTGTTTTAATTTTAGTACAATGAATATAATCACAACTGAACAGAAGTGAACAGATTATTTAGATACAAGCATATACAGATTATGGTCATCAAAACAATAATCATAGCATGCACAAAAGCATAGATGAATTAACGTATCCGATTCATTGTTTTGTGTAGATTTGTTTTATTGACAATTTAAGTACATGGCTTTCAACAATTAAATATACAACTATTTTAATACGTGTCTTGTTGCTTGGGATACTGGCCCCAATTTCTCAAAAATTATTAGGCATAACTCTCTTATTTCAATAAGCAAAATTACTAACTTAAATATGATTTTATAAAACAAAAAGTGGTTAATCTAAATGATCCCAAATATTATTTCCTTTACAAGCCTCTGAACTCTTTAAAGAACGAAAATTACATCATTCAAACAAACTAAAAGACAGTGAGCTTAGCGTAATCGTGTTATAAGGGGTTTGGGATGTTTCGAGTAATTGGTGCCTGACCATTACAGTTTGCACACCATTTAAACATTCCGGGGGATGGGGGTATTCTAAAAGTACGTCAATTATTTCTTTTTAAGACTAATCACATAAAAAACAACTGAAAAACGTCATACAAAACTGAGTCATAGCCGAAATTGGTATGTTGGGGCACTACCCATAATCATACAACAATCTGCATATAATTGCATACCATTGTGCAGTGAAATTGAACATAAAAACAATTATTTGAAACCAGCCAAAGGAAACGCATACGTAATTTATTTAATAATCTGTCTTACAATATTACGCCCAAATAACAATATGGCTGCAAACATCCGTCAACAAAGTTCGGCTAACATGGCTTTCTAATTCATTTACTGTTTATTTTAATTTTTGTATATTGATCAATTATGACTAAGCATACAATCTATCTTTTCTGAAATTGATGTTTGGTGCGATTTGAATCAGCGTTCTTTGATGGATATTTTGTGTATTAATGTGACAAAATGGCGTATCAAATGACTGCAAAAATGTAAACACGTATTCAATACCCCGAAGAAACACGATTAAGTGGTTACATCAATTTGAAAGGCAATGAATAAATTACATTTATACACATCGTTGCCTTATTTTCTTTGCAAATATAGACATCAAGGAAACTATTTCTAAAGATAACTCGTCTACGACCTTAAACAAAGTCAACAGTCTATATAGAATTAATTATTTTATATTCATGTCTATCTAAGTTTCAAATCATATACAGCATCGTAATATAAATCAACAAATATCGTCTATTGAAAGCATTGATTTTCATTAAGATAGCGCCAAATAAGCATTCTTCGCAGTGTATATAAGTAATTTGAATAAGAACTACATGTCCAAGAATATGTTATAATAGCTCAAAGTATAACAAATAAACGAACATCTGAATATTTCATTGTATGCTGAGTTGCAACTTTGTTTTACTTGTAAATTTAAGCTGTTTTTTAAAAGAAGTGAAATAGCTTAAAAATATAACTTGTTGTATACATCACATTCTTAACCATTCAGCCTGGTTATTATTATTATACGTTGTATTTTTGAATTACATGTTTATATTCACCACTTAGTACAATTAATTTTCTGGGGCGGTATTCATGAAACTTCTTAAGTAATTTCCTAACTTAAGTTAAATTCTTAAAATTTTCAAGGTCAAATGAAAAGAAATGTATGAGTGTTTTTAACATTAAATTATGTTTTTGGTTGTTTTTTTGCAATAAAGTCAATAGAAATAATGTATTTTGGAAATTCTTTGTTAGGAAACTTAAGTGACTTTAGTGACTTAAGTTAGGAAATGCTTTAAGAAGTTTCTGAATATAGCCCCTGATACCTCTAAGCTCTTGTAATATGTGAATAGAGTTGAATTCAAACTGTGATTACGATACATCAAATATATCTATGGTTAATTGTAAAACGTAAATAATTGCTTAAATTTACAAACCAAACATATTTAAAACGTCTTTACAATTATTTTTTTAAACAAATAGCTGTAACAATTGTCTACATAGAGTACATGTTGTCCTTAAAATGTTTTAAATCAGTTTAACACGACGGAATAGCATTTATACCAATACAAGGAACTTGGCACTTGTACCCAAACATGTTTACATCTAGCTTAAGACACGTGGTAATGTATATATGTACAGTGAACAAAGAGTTAAAAGGAACAGGATAAATGAAGAACAAGTACAAACATTCAGTGTTTAAATTGCTTTGTAGATTTTAAGGGAAAAGGTTTCCGTTTCAAACATTTGTATATAACAAGATGTATTTAAACTTGACTGAAATAAATTATGATCAATTTTGTTTGATTAAAATAAATCGCTCATTTGAATATTGAGCTCAATTTAATTGTTGGAAATGTTTACATTAAACAAATGATTAAAATACTAGAAACCTCAGAAATGACTGTTATATTTATTAATAGAATGGATACCTAAGCACAATTATTACCCTTAATGCACCAGTCAATTGTAACCACGCCCCCCAGCCCCGGGGAATAGCGGGGACTTTGAAAGCGGTCAAGCCAACCCCGAGTAAAATCCCCACCCTGCAGGGACGAACTGATGGTAAAATCCCTGCCAAATGCCCCCGCAACCCAGGGACCCTACATAAGGCCCATTCCCCGCTATTTTTTTCGCGAAGACAAAACCATCGCATTCACCCGGCTCTGCGGGGCCACCTGGAAGGTAAAAACACGGCCCATTTACCTCGGCTATCCCCGGTTTACCCCCGGACCGGGGGGGGGGGGGGATGTGTGTGGTTACAATTGACTAGTGCATAATTAAGATGTTGCATAAAAACGAAAAAAAACATGTCATACATAAACATAGTTCTAAATTGTTGTCATATTTATTTCTATACAGGTCAACTGATATTAAAAAAAATGATATTAACGATGTGTTCTAGTTTCGCGAAAATGTCAATAACAATAACAGAGGTTAATAGATATTAAATTTATGCAGACGTCGTAAAATGGATTCAAATGCATAGAGGAATTTAAATTATCCGAGGGTATACTATTCAAATTATTTATTTTGTTGTAAACCAGCGGAGCATAAGTTTCGAATGAGGAAAAATAGTTGTGGTGGCGGCTTTTAAAAAGGTTCGTACTTGACAACTGGTCGCGTATTATATACCGCGTGCTTACGGAAAACCACGTGACAACAAAAGAAACCATTGAGGAACTAGATAGGCGTTCTTTATATCACTCCTCAAAATATATTTTTTGCACTATCATCAATAAACCGAGAATGACATGATAATTACTGGGGTAATTATATGAAATCGGATACATCTGTTTTCGTTTATTAATGAAACTGTCTTGCGTGACGTTTTTCGTTGAAGGAATTAATATTCGTTTCAGTGTTTTTCTTCCAAGATAATGTTTTCTGCTAAAACAGAGCATTTCTCTTTTCTTAATACTGCGTAAAAGCAGGCTTTATTTCGACAGCGTTCCGTTCTGTAATTATGAATAGAATTGCCTGTTATTGTGAGTATCCAGCAAAGTCACCCTAATAAACGGTCACGTGACAACATCGTGTCAGCTTTTCCTATATTATGTCAGTAGCAAAGACATTAAAACATTTAAAAATGAAAGAACATTTTTACGAATACTTTCTTTACGATCGCAGTAGGGACTCGACACTCTATTTTCATAAATCTTGTCAAAACATTGTCAAAAACACGTGCCCTTTTTACCAAGTTCTTGAACAAAAACTAAAGTTTGGCAAGAAATAAGGGTTAAACAATCTCTTATGCAATATCACGAACATGTGTGCTACTTAATACACTTGAATGTACTATTTAACTATAAAATATTCCCGTACAATAAATAAATAAATTTTGAGTTGACATTATGTGTAGAATGACTTAGACTTTCATGAGTCCTAAAGCATACTTTGTAAATATTATCTTTGAAATGATTATTCATCAACTTTCTAATGTTTTACCAATGCACATTTGTGCTTATCTAAAAAATAAACCATGGATTAAAACTATGAGCATTTTGCATATAATGTCACTGTTAATGAGATTAACATTGTGTTAGTCGTAGCTACGATGACATTATGTGTTAGAATGACTTCGACTTTCATGAGTCCTATAGGCATATTTTGTAAAATATTATCTTTGAAATGATCATCTATACAATTTTCAAAAGATTTTCCAATGCCATTTATGCTGATGTAAAAAAACAACACATGAGATTAAAACTATGAGCATAATTTGCATATAATGTCATTGTTAATGAGATTAACATTGTGTTAGTCGTAGCTACGGTGACATTATGTGTTAGAATGACTTAGACTTTCGTAGTCCTATAGGCATATTTTGTAAAATATTATCTTTGAAATGATCATCTATACAATTTTCAAAAGATTTTCCAATGCACATTTGTGCTAATGTAAAAAAAAAACATTAGATTAAAACTATTAGCATTTTGCATATAATGTCATTGTTAATGAGATTAACATTGTGTTAGTCATAGCTACGGTGACATTATTGTAGAATGACTTAGACTTTCATGAGTCCTAAAGCATATTTTGTAAATATTATCTTTGAAATGATTATCCATACAATTTTCAAATGATGTATAAATGCACAATTGTGCTTAGCGGTTATGTAAAAAAAACATGGATTAAAATATGAGCATTTTGCATATAATGTCATTGTTAATGAGATTAACATTGTGTTAGTCGTAGCTACGGTGACATTACGTGTTAGAATGACTTAGACTTTCATGAGTCCTATAGGCATATTTTGTAAAATATTATCTTTGAATGATCATCTATACAATTTTAAAAAGATTTTCCAATGCACATTTGTCCTTATGTAAAAAAACAAACCATTAGATTAAAACTATGAGCATTTTGCATATAATGTCATTGTTAATGAGATTAACATTGTGTTAGTCGTAGCTACGGTGACATTACGTGTTAGAATGACTTAGACTTTCATGAGTCCTATAGGCATATTTTGTAAAATATTATCTTTAAATGATCATCTATACAATTTAAAAGATTTTCCAATGCACATTTGTCCTTATGTAAAAAAACAAACCATTAGATTAAAACTATGAGCATTTTGCATATAATGTCATTGTTAAGAGATTAACATTGTGTTAGTCGTAGCTACGGTGACATTATGTGTAGAATGACTTAGACTTTCATGAGTCCTTAAGCATATTTTGTAAATATATCTTTAAAATGATTATTCATACAACTTTCAAATGTTTTACCAATGCACATTTGTGCTTATCTCAAAAATAAACACATGGATTAAAACTATGAGCATTTTGCATATAATGTCACTGTTATGAGATTAACATTGTGTTAGTCGTAGCTACGGTGAAATTATGTGTTAGAATGACTTAGATTTTCATGAGTCCTATAGGCATATTTTGTAAAATATTATCTTTTAAATGATTATTCATACAACTTTCAAATGTTTTACCAATGCACATTTGCTTATCTAAAAAATAAACACATGGATTAAACTATTAGCATTTTGCATATAATGTCACTGTTAATGAGATTAACATTGTGTTAGTCGTAGCTACGGTGACATTACGTGTTAGAATGACTTAGACTTTCATGAGTCCTATAGGCATATTTTGTAAAATATTATCTTTGAAATGATCATCTATACAATTTTCAAAAGATTTTCCAATGCACATTTGTGCTTATGTAAAAAAAACACATTAGATTAAAACTATGAGCATTTTGCATATAATGTCATTGTTAATGAGATTAACATTGTGTTAGTCGTAGCTACGGTGACATTATGTGTTGAATGACTTAGACTTTCATGAGTTCTAAAGCATATTTTGTAAATTTTATCTTTGAAATGATATCCATACAACTTTCAAATGATGTATAAATGCACAATGTGCTTAGCGGTTATGTAAAAAAAATATGGATTAAAATATGAGCATTTTGCATATAATGTCATTGTTAATGAGATTAACCTTGTGTTAGTCGTAGCTACGGTGACATTACGTGTTAGAATGACTTAGACTTTCATGAGTCCTATAGGCATATTTTGTAAAATATTATCTTTGAAATGATCATCTATATAATTTTAAAAAGATTTTCCAATGCACATTTGTCCTTATGTAAAAAAAACAACCATTAGATTAAAACTATGAGCATTTTGCATATAATGTCATTGTTAATGAGATTAACATTGTGTTAGTCGTAGCTACGGTGACATTATGTGTTAGAATGACTTAGACTTTCATGATCCTATAGGCATATTTTGTAAACTATTATCTTTGAAATGATCATCTATACAATTTTAAAAAGATTTTCCAATGCACATTTGTCTTATGTAAAAAAAAAACCATTAGATTAAAACTATGAGCATTTTGCATATAATGTCATTGTTAATGAGATTAACATTGTGTTAGTCGTAGCTACGGTGACATTATGTGTTAGAATGACTTAGACTTTCATGAGTCCTAAAGCATATTTTGTAAATATTATCTTTAAAATGATCATCTATCAATTTTAAAAAGATTTTCCAATGCACATTTGTCCTTATGTAAAAAAAACAAACCATTAGATTAAAAATATGAGCATTTTGCATATAATGTCATTGTTAATGAGATTAACATTGTGTTAGTCGTAGCTACGGTGACATTATGTGTAGAATGACTTAGACTTTCATGAGTCCTTAAGCATATTTTGTAAATATTATCTTTAAAATGATTATTCATACAACTTTCAAATGTTTTACCAATGCACATTTGTGCTTATCTCAAAAATAAACACATGGATTAAAACTATGAGCATTTTGCATATAATGTCACTGTTAATGAGATTAACATTGTGTTAGTCGTAGCTACGGTGAAATTATGTGTTAGAATGACTTAGACTTTCATGAGTCCTATAGGCATATTTTGTAAAATATTATCTTTTAAATGATATTCTACAACTTTCAAATGTTTTACCAATGCACATTTGTGCTTATCTAAAAAAAAAACACATGGATTAAAACTATTAGCATTTTGCATATAATGTCACTGTTAATGAGATTAACATTGTGTTAGTCGTAGCTACGGTGACATTATGTGTTAGAATGACTTAGACTTTCATGAGTCCTATAGGCATATTTTGTAAAATATTATCTTTGAAATGATCATCTATACAATTTTCAAAAGATTTTCCAATGCACATTTGTGCTAATGTAAAAAAAAACACATTAGATTAAAACTATTAGCATTTTGCATATAATGTCATTGTTAATGAGATTAACATTGTGTTAGTCGTAGCTACGGTGACATTATGTGTTGAATGACTTAGACTTTCATGAGTTCTAAAGCATATTTTGTAAATTTTATCTTTGAAATGATTATCCATACAACTTTCAAATGATGTATAAATGCACAATTGTGCTTAGCGGTGATGTAAAAAAAACATGGATTAAAATATGAGCATTTGCATATAATGTCATTGTTAATGAGATTAACCTTGTGTTAGTCGTAGCTACGGTGACATTACGTGTTAGAATGACTTAGACTTTCATGAGTCCTATAGGTATATTTTGTAAAATATTATCTTTGAAATGATCATCTATACAATTTTAAAAAGATTTTCCAATGCACATTTGTCCTTATTAAAAAAAACAAACCATTAGATTAAAACTATGAGCATTTTGCATATAATGTCATTGTTAATGAGATTAACATTGTGTTAGTCGTAGCTACGGTGACATTATGTGTAGAATGACTTAGACTTTCATGAGTCCTAAAGCATATTTTGTAAATATTATCTTTGAAATGATTATTCATACAACTTTCAAATGTTTTACCAATGCACATTTGTGCTTATCTAAAAAAATAAACACATGGATTAAAACTATGAGCATTTTGCATATAATGTCACCGTTAATGAGATTAACATTGTGTTAGTCGTAGCTACGATGACATTATGTGTTAGAATGACTTAGACTTTCATGAGTCCTAAAGCATATTTTGTAAATATTATCTTTAAATGATCATCTATACAATTTTAAAAAGATTTTCCAATGCACATTTTCCTTATGTAAAAACAAACCATTAGATTAAAATATGAGCATTTTGCATATAATGTCATTGTTAATGAGATTAACATTGTGTTAGTCGTAGCTACGGTGACATTATGTGTAGAATGACTTAGACTTTCATGAGTCCTTAAGCATATTTTGTAAATATTATCTTTAAATGATTATTCATACAACTTTCAAATGTTTTACCAATGCACATTTGTGCTTATCTCAAAAATAAACACATGGATTAAAACTATGAGCATTTTGCATATAATGTCACTGTTAATGAGATTAACATTGTGTTAGTCGTAGCTACGGTGAAATTATGTGTTAGAATGACTTAGACTTTCATGAGTCCTATAGGCATATATTGTAAAATATTATCTTTGAAATTATCATCTAACAATTTTCAAAAGATTTTCCAATGCACATTTATGCTGATGTAAAAAAAACACATGAGATTAAAACTATGAGCATAATTTGCATATAATGTCATTGTTAATGAGATTAACATTGTGTTAGTCGTAGCTACGGTGACATTATGTGTTAGAATGACTTAGACTTTCATAGTCCTATAGGCATATTTTGTAAAATATTGTCTTTGAAATGATCATCTATACAATTTTCAAAAGATTTTCCAATGCACATTTGTGCTAATGTAAAAAAACAAACCATTAGATTAAAACTATGAGCATTTTGCATATAATGTCATTGTTAATGAGATTAACATTGTGTTAGTCGTAGCTACGGTGACATTATGTGTAGAATGACTTAGACTTTCATGAGTCCTAAAGCATATTTTGTAAATTTTATCTTTGAAATGATTATCCATACAATTTTCAAATGATGTATAAATGCACAATTGTGCTTAGCGGTTATGTAAAAAAAAAACATGGATTAAAATATGAGCATTTTGCATATAATGTCATTGTTAATGAGATTAACATTGTGTTAGTCGTAGCTACGGTGAAATTATGTGTTAGAATGACTTAGACTTTCATGAGTCCTATAGGCATATTTTGTAAAATATTATCTTTGAAATGATCATCTATACAATTTTAAAAAGATTTTCCAATGCACATTTGTCCTTATGTAAAAAAACAACCATTAGATTAAAACTATGAGCATTTTGCATATAATGTCATTGTTAATGAGATTAACATTGTGTTAGTCGTAGCTACGGTGACATTATGTGTAGAATGACTTAGACTTTCATGAGTCCTAAAGCATATTTTTTAAATTTTATCTTTGAAATGATTATCCATACAATTTTCAAATGATGTATAATGCACAATTGTGCTTAGCGGTTATGTAAAAAAAAAACATGGATTAAAATATGAGCATTTTGCATATAATGTCATTGTTAATGAGATTAACATTGTGTTAGTCGTAGCTATGGTGACATTATGTGTTAGAATGACTTAGACTTTCATGAGTCCTATAGGCATATTTTGTAAAATATTATCTTTGAAATGATCATCTATACAATTTTAAAAAGATTTTCCAATGCACATTTATGCTGATGTAAAAAATAACCCACATGAGATTAAAACTATGAGCATAATTTCCATATAATGTCATTGTTAATGAGATTAACATTGTGTTAGTCGTAGCTACGGTGACATTATGTGTTAGAATGACTTAGACTTTCGTAGTCCTATAGGCATATTTTGTAAAATATTGTCTTTGAAATGATCATCTATACAATTTCAAAGATTTTCCAATGCACATTTGTGCTAATGTAAAAAAACAACACATTAGATTAAAACTATTAGCATTTTGCATATAATGTCATTGTTAATGAGATTAACATTGTGTTAGTCGTAGCTACGGTGACATTATGTGTAGAATGACTTAGACTTTCATGAGTTCTAAAGCATATTTTTTAAATTTTATCTTTGAAATGATTATCCATACAACTTTCAAATGATGTATAAATGCACAATTGTGCTTAGCATTTATGTAAAAAAAAACCATGGATTAAATATGAGCATTTTGCATATAATGTCATTGTTAATGAGATTAACATTGTGTTAGTCGTAGCTACGGTGACATTACGTGTTAGAATGACTTAGACTTTCATGAGTCCTATAGGCATATTTTGTAAAATATTATCTTTGAAATGATCATCTATACAATTTTAAAAAGATTTTCCAATGCACATTTGTCCTTAGTAAAAAAAAACCATTAGATTAAAACTATGAGCATTTTGCATATAATGTCATTGTTAATGAGATTAACATTGTGTTAGTCGTAGCTACGGTGGCATTATGTGTAGAATGACTTAGACTTTCATGAGTCCTATAGGCATATTTTGTAAATATTATCTTTGAAATGATTATTCATACAACTTTCTAATGTTTTACCAATGCACATTTGTGCTTATCTAAAAAATAAACACATGGATTAAAACTATGAGCATTTTGCATATAATGTCACTGTTAATGAGATTAACATTGTGTTAGTCGTAGCTACAATGACATTATGTTTTAGAATGACTTAGACTTTCATGAGTCCTATAGGCATATTTTGTAAAATATATCTTTGAAATGATCATCTATACAATTTTCAAAATTTTTCCAATGCACATTTATGCTGATGTAAAAAAACAACACATGAGATTAAAACTATGAGCATAATTTGCATATGATGTCATTGTTAATGAGATTAACATTGTGTTAGTCGTAGCTACGGTGACATTATGTGTTAGAATGACTTAGACTTTCATAGTCCTATAGGCATATTTTGTAGAATATTGTCTTTGAAATGATCATCTATACAATTTTCAAAAGATTTTCCAATGCACATTTGTGCTAATGTAAAAAAACCCACATTAGATTAAAACTATTAGCATTTTGCATATAATGTCATTGTTAATGAGATTAACATTGTGTTAGTCGTAGCTACGGTGACATTATGTGTAGAATGACTTAGACTTTCATGAGTCCTAAGCATATTTTGTAAATTTTATCTTTGAAATGATTATCCATACAATTTTCAAATGATGTATAAATGCACAATTGTGCTTAGCGGTTATGTAAAAAAAAACATGGATTAAAATATGAGCATTTTGCATATAATGTCATTGTTAATGAGATTAACATTGTGTTAGTCGTAGCTACGGTGACATTATGTGTTAGAATGACTTAGTCATGAGTCCTATAGGCATATTTTGTAAAATATTATTTTTGAAATGATCATCTATACAATTTTAAAAAGATTTTCCAATGCACATTTGTCCTTATGTAAAAAACAAACCATTAGATTAAAACTATGAGCATTTTGCATATAATGTCATTGTTAATGAGATTAACATTGTGTTAGTCGTAGCTACGGTGACATTATGTGTAGAATGACTTAGACTTTCATGAGTCCTAAAGCATATTTTGTAAATATTATCTTTGAAATGATTATTCATACAACTTTCAAATGTTTTACCAATGCACATTTGTGCTTATCTAAAAAATAAACACATGGATTAAAACTATTAGCATTTTGCATATAATGTCACTGTTAATGAGATTAACATTGTTTAGTCGTAGCTACGGTGACATTACGTGTTAGAATGACTTAGACTTTCATGAGTCCTATAGGCATATTTGTAAAATATTATCTTTGAAATGATCATCTATACAATTTTCAAAAGATTTTCCAATGCACATTTGTGCTAATGTAAAAAAAAAACGCATTAGATTAAAACTATGAGCATTTTGCATATAATGTCATTGTTAATGAGATTAACATTGTGTTAGTTGTAGCTACGGTGACATTATGTGTAGAATGACTTAGACTTTCATGAGTCCTAAAGCATATTTTTTAAATTTTATCTTTGAAATGATTATCCATACAATTTTCAAATGATGTATAAATGCACAATTGTGTTTAGCGGTTATGTAAAAAAAAAACATGGATTAAAATATGAGCATTTTGCATATAATGTCATTGTTAATGAGATTAACATTGTGTTAGTCGTAGCTACGGTGAAATTATGTGTTAGAATGACTTAGACTTTCATGAGTCCTATAGGCATATTTTGTAAAATATTATCTTTGAAATGATCATCTATACAATTTTAAAAAGATTTTCCAATGCACATTTGTCCTTATGTAAAAAAACAAACCATTAGATTAAAACTATGAGCATTTTGCATATAATGTCATTGTTAATGAGATTAACGTTGTGTTAGTTGTAGCTACGGTGACATTATGTGTAGAATGACTTAGACTTTCATGAGTCCTATAGGCATATTTTGTAAATATTATCTTTGAAATGATTATTCATACAACTTTAATGTTTTACCAATGCACATTTGTGCTTACAAAAAAACCCACATGGATTAAAACTATGAGCATTTTGCATATAATGTCACTGTTAATGAGATTAACATTGTGTTAGTCGTTGCTACGGTGACATTATGTGTTAGAATGACTTAGACTGTCATGAGTCCTATAAGCATATATTGTAAAATATTATCTTTGAAATGATCATCTATACAATTTTCAAAAGATTTTCCAATGCATATTTGTGCTGATGTAAAAAAACAACACATGCGATTAAAACTATGAGCATTTTGCATATAATGTCATTGTTAATGAGATTAACATTGTGTTAGTCGTCGCTACAGTGACATTATGTGTAGAATGACTTAGACTTTCATGAGTCCTATAGGCATATTGTATAAAGATTATCTTTGAAATGATTATTCATACAACTTTCAAATGATTTACCAATGCACGTATGTGCTTATTTAAAAAACAACACATGCGATTAAAATGTAGAATGACTTAGACTTTCATGAGTTGTATTTGAAATGATTATTCACACAATTTTTGAATGTTTTACCAATGCACATTTATGCAGACTGGGTATGCAAAAAAACATGGTTTGAAACTATGAACATTTAGCATAGAATGTCACTGTTAATGAGATTAACATTTGTGTTAGTCGTAGCTATTGTGACACTGTGTGGAGAATTACTTAGTAGCTTACATTTTTACAGAAGTTCATTTGTTAAACAGGAATTTAATTCATTTCTATATATTGATATTAGCTTTTGAAGATTTCATTACAGGCCTGGCTGATGTAGGTGTTTGGGAATTTCAAACTCATTTTTTCATAGATATTTCTAGAACTTGTTGATTTTGCTTTTAAACTTTGATGTCCCAATTGTAACATGGTCAAAACAGTAAGTTAAAATTGTAACCCATATATATGGCTATTTCAGTACAGTTTCATTATATTTGTTGATGATGTGTTTAATAGTGTATTATTTCTTACAGCAAATATGTTTCATGTTACTATGAAATTATTTTTTACCAAAATGATGAAAAATTAGTTAAATAAAGGATCTCGGGTGAAAAAAATCTGAAATCGGAGATGGGTATTTCAAGTTCAAATAAAATTTCATTTAATTTGTGTTTATGTTTCCAGTATAAGATTCAAATTAAGAAATTATCAATCAAATCATAGTTTGAAATATGCTGCTTTTGCCCATTAGGGTCTTACTACCTTAATTCAGTTGTCTCCCCTTAACCATTTTTTTCAGATTAGTGTTTGTTCAGGCCATATCTTGGACATAACTAAAAGAATGGAAATGAAACTTCAAATGTAGATAGATGGCATTGAGAGAAAGTACAGTGCACAAGAACCATAATCATACCCTGCATATTTTTAGTTACCTCCTATTTACCTGATATTTTTCATAAATTTATGTGTACTTGTCCAAGCCATATTGTTGGAAATATTTAAAATTTATTGAACTGAAATGTAGATAGATGCTAAAATGAACTGCATTACCAAAGACACATAATCCTGCCCTGGATTTTTTTCAGTTATCTCCCCTTATCTGATAGTTTTTTAAAATCTTACAAAATGTAGTTTGTCCAGGCCATGTCTTCGGATATTTGTGAATTTCAATTGCTGCTTTTTCATTTCTTGAAAAATACTAAATTTTATTCTAAAACCTGCCCATTTCTTACCATGTTATGAATTCTCCCAACTGTTTGTAATAATACTACAACAATTTACCTTTCACCAGCACATTGTATAACAATTTCTGCCTTTTAATAGAAAATGGGCGTATGGCTTCTAGCGATATTCTTGCTTATAAACTAGGAAATTTTGGTCGTTGATAATGTTTGATCAATTCATATATTTTGGTTTTTAGATTTCGAATAACTCACCGAAGATGAATGTCCATTACTTCACCATTACCAGAAGACTTCCATGTTCCCACATGATAGAACTGTGTAGGCGATTCATCTGCTGGTCAGAAGGAGCACAACCTTCCTTAAATGTCACCAGGGCGGCAACTCACCTGACCACATATAATCATGACCACCTCATCTACTTGCTGCCTGACCTAAAGACCTTACCTACCTTACATCAACCCTTCTTGCACTGGCTTGATGTTGACAACTCCACTAACGGTAATTGAGAGAGGATGAATTCGCCAACTTTTCTGTATATTGCAATTTGTTGTTAATATGGCGAGCATTGTGAATATGATTATATGGTGCATTTTGTTAATGATGAGCATTGTAATTTTAAAGGATCATGTGCATTTTGCATATTATGAATACGATGTGAATGTCAGATATATATGCATTTTGAAAACAACAGGATGTCACTCTCAGTTACTGGTGACCATTGATGAGCATTTTGAGTATGTTGATGAATACATGGGTAAATGATTTCTTTGAAAATGATTCTATTGTAGTATCCCTGCAGCATCATGCATATCACAGACATCATTTAAATAGATGGAAAGCGTTGAAAATTCAAATGGAATGGGAAATGGACAGCGAGGTAGCAAAACATTCTTTGCAGTATAGGTTTGTGTTTAAACAGTTGTAACTTTAATAGTTTAATGCAAAGGTTATGTAAACCTTAGCAAGTTATTTATTTAGGGCTATCTTTCGACAAACTTTATTTATTTTTTTCAAGGATCTGCTGTTTTTTACGTCAATGCCTTCATTTGTGTCAAATAAGATAACTCACCATAGAACAATTCTCAATCGCTTGGAAAACTGCAAATCTCCTTAGCCATACAATATCAATTTTAGAATGTAAATATAAATGACTGCACTTCCCTGTGTGGTCAGCAGTCTTATTTCACTGGTTCCCAGATTTAAACTTGGCTAATGAATTCCAACATAAAAAAAAGAAAAGTTGTTTACACAGTCAATAGGTGAGAATGCAGCTTTAAAAATCATAAACACGGAGGTAAAAAATGTTCTTATTTTAGGGCATCTTGACTGCTCTCCTCCATCATGTGACGGATGAGCGTGAGTGACTTCTCCTGATTCAGGATGGATATTACAAGTGAAGTCATGGGCCCCAGAATCCAGAGAAGAGGAACAAACCGCTTAACAAGAAAAACAACAGTAGTACCCTTAAAGTCCTCACAGTCATTGTCCTTGACAAGCACCATCTATCGAAGATTGCATACTTTCTAGACTTCAGATAAATAAATTTAATGTAGTAAGCTTTGACTCTTTCAAAATCCAATATTAGTCAAAGTTTGAAGTCATACCCTGAATTTGTATTTTTATACTTAAAGTATTCAAAACAGGGAATTCAGGCTATTTATGTAGGAAAGCTGGAATAAGCATTTCATAAAGTAACTGCATCATAATTCATCAAAAGATTTGAATTTGGTCCCATCTTTGAGACATTAAGTCTGGGGCTCCAGCAAACTTTTTTTATTTCGTTCAGTGTGTGGAAATATTTATTTAGGTTTCTATTTCATCTTATCATTGTGTCAGTACGCTTAAACTATTTACCGGTACTCACAGTTAAAACCTGTGTTTACTTGCCAGTTGAAATCTGTTTTATTGACATAAATTTCAAGGTTGTGCACAATTATTACTTAATAAACACAGATAATGCTCATTTCTATACGCCCGAAGGGTCATATTATGTTATGGCCTCCATCGTCTGTCCGTCTGTCTGTCTGTCCGTTCGTTAGCAATTCCGTGTCCGGGCCATAACTTGGTAACTAATAAAGCGATTTTCAAATAACTTTATACAAATCATCAATACATTAAAAGGATGTGTCGCGCGCAATTTCCAGGTCCATACCTCAAAGACTGGAATCACTATGGGGTGCGTTAGCAAGTCCTGTCCGGGCCGCAACTTGGTCACTAATAAAGTCATTTTCAAATAACTTTATACAAAGCATCATTACATTAAAAGGATGTGTCGCGCGCAATTTCTAGGTCCATACCTCAAACACTAGAATCACCATGGGGGGGCGTTAGCAATTCTGTGTCCGGGCCACATCTTTGTTACTAATAAGTGATTTTCAAATAACTTTATGCAAATCATCACTACATTAAAAGGATGTGTCGCGCGCAATTTTCAGGTCCATACCTCAAAGACTGGAATCACTATGGGGGTGCGTTAGCAAGTCCGTGTCCGGGCCACAACTTGGTCACTAATAAAGTCATTTTCAAATAACTTTATGCAAATCATCACTACATTAAAAGGATGTGTCGCATGCAATTTCCAGGTCCATACCTCAAAGTCTAGAATCACCATGGGGGGGACGTTAGCAATTCCATGTCCAGGCCATAACTCAAAGGCTAGAATCACCAATGGGGGGCGTTAGCAATTCTGTGTCCAGGCCACATCTTTGTTACTCGTCCGTTAGCAATTCCGTGTCCGGGCCATAACTTGGTAACTAATAAAGCGATTTTCAAATAACTTTATAGAAATCATCACTACATTAAAAGGATGTGTCACGCACAATTTCCAGGTCCATACCTCAAAGACTAGAATCACCATGGGGGGGCGTTAGCAATTCTGTTTCCGGGCCACATCTTGTTACTCGTCCGTTAGCAATTCCGTGTCCGGGCCATAACTTGGTAACTAATAAAGCGATTTTCAAATAACTTTATACAAATCATCACTACATTAAAAGGACCTCAAGCCGAATCTTCTTCGGGCGTATAATGCTCCGTTTCGCGGTGCTCTTGTTCTAATTAATGTTAAGCTTGTGTGTATTTGCATGGGTGTGTGTGTGCGCGCACAGATGTGGGTTTGTGTGATCTTGTAAAATGTTTGGCCGGACGGCTATGTGTCATTAAACATGGTTTTATGTTTAGTTGTGACATTTCCTGGCAATTTTAGTTATATAAATGTGTAAGTTTATTAATTTATTTTAATTGCTAGTATAATGTATACTTCTTTCAGAAGTACAGCTGACCTGGAAGGCTTCAACCAGCACATCCTAATGTATTGTTTGAAGCGATTCTCCTACTCGCCACCAGTGTACCGCATGATGAACCTCATAGCAGCCATTGACCAGAACAATCATTTGGAAAGGGAAATTCAGCATAACAAAGATGTCTCTGTCAGGTAAGAACATGGGAGATTTGTCATACACCATGCTCTGAAGCACCACGATGTCAGGAATTTGATTAAGGTTGTTAAGAATATGCATAACTGAAACATGTGACCTCGACCGTAATCAACAAAGAAAGAGGAGGGGATAGAATTGTTTATCTTTATATAACCTTTCAGCTTTTGTTTTTAAGACTTCATGAAGTGCATTGATCAGATCTCATTTTGTAAAAAAATATTTTTTGTTTTGTTTGCAGACTACAGGTAAACTGTGTAATGAACAATAAAATTTTAGTTATATAAAGGGTTAAGGTTATTAATTTATTTTAATTGCTAGTATAATGTATACTTCTTTCAGAAGTACAGCTGACCTGGAAGACTTCAACCAGCACATCCTAATGTATTGTTCGAAGCGGTTCTCCTACTCACCACCAGTGTACTGCATGATAACCCTGATATCCCCAGTATACCCAGTGAAAGAGAAGAAGACCTATCCATACTTAGAGACGCTGAAGAAAGAGATCTTGATGTGTCACTTGATCGACGATGTTGGTATGAGTGGAAAGGATGTTATGAAGAAGCACAACCCTCGACGAATCTCTAGCCACCTTGGACCGTTATCTCCTAACCAAAGCCACGAATTATCATATACAGCGAGCAAGAATCTAGGTTTAAGAAGTGACATTTCTAGAGACTATGCAGCGAGCAAGAATCTAGGTTTAAGAAGTGACATTTCTAGAGGCTATACAGCGAGCAAGAATCTAAGTTTAAGAAGTGACATTTCTAAAGGCTATACAGCGAGCAAGAATCTTGGTTTAAGAAGTGACATTTCTAAAGGCTATACAGCGAGCAAGAATCTCGGTTTAAGAAGTGACATTTCTAAAGGCTATACAGCGAGCAAGAATCTTGGTTTAAGAAGTGACATTTCTAGAGGCGCCAATATTCATGAAACTTAATGACAGTGGTTTAACTGATGAAATTGTTGACTAGTTTGAAACTGGGTTACATGCGGTCAGAATGGACGTCACTATGTTGTATTTTCAAAACATTATGGAATCAAACCTTGGTATTGCTTGGCCAGATTACATGTGTTCAAACTTAATCAGAATTTTCACCTTGATAAAATGTTTGGGAGATTCAGTTTGTCACATACAGTCAAAAACAATGTCACTTACCGGGTAGTCAAATCCTAAAGATGCATTCTTACTCCCAGATAAGATTTACCACAATTAATAATATTGTTTAAATATTCCAAAAAGGATGAATAAATGTCGAAAACAATGGTTCTTATGAAGGATACCAAGTTAAACTTGAATGAATTGAGCATAAAACACAGTATTTCTACCTTTTGAAACTATAGTAGACCACAGTAAATCTTTTAGCATTAACCAATCATTTAACATATTTGCGCTTTCTGCGATTAAATACACAGTTACAATCTTGTTATAAATATAATTAATATTTTCCATAAATGCATTATTATGTCTCCCCATTGTTGGGGAGACATATTGTTTTTGCCCTGTCCGTCAGTCGGTCCGCCAGTCAGTCTGTATGTCACACTTCGTGTCCGCTCAATAACTATAGAACACTTAGACCAAGGAACTTCATACATGGTATGCTAGTTGGTCATGACAAGCAGATGACCCCTTTTGATTTTGAGATCAAGAGGTCAAAGGTCAAGGTTATCTTCAGGTAATAAGCAATATGTTGGCAGTGACCTTCAACTTAAAAATGGTTTCTGCTCAATAACTAAGGAACGCTTGTACCCAGGAACTTCATACTTAGTATGCTAGTTGGTCATGACTAGTAGATGACCCCTATAGATTTTGAGATCAAAAGGTCAAAGGCCAAGGTTACCTTCAGATAAAAAGCGATATGTTGGCAGTGACCTTCAGCTTAAAAATGGTTTCTGCTCATTAACTAAGGAACGCTTGCACCCAGGAACTTCATACTTAGTATTCTAGTTGGTCATGACTAGTAGATGACCCCTATTGATTTTGAGATCAAAAGGTCAAAGGTCAAGGTTACTTTCAGGTAAAAAACAATATGTTGGCAGTGACCTTCAGCTTAAAATGGTTTCTGCTCAATAACTAAGGAACGCTTGTACCCAGGAACATCATACTTAGTATGCTAGTTGGTCATGACTAGTAGATGAACCCTATTGGTTTTTAGATCACTAGGTCAAAGGTCAAGGTCGCCGTGACCTTGAGGTAAAGAAATGGTTACGCTCAGTATCTAAAGAACACTTTCACACTGGAACTTCGTACTTGGTATGTAAGTTGGTCATGACTAGTAGATGACCCCAATTGATTTTGTGATCGGTCCGTTAGTCAGTCAGTCAGTCCGTCAGTCTGTACGTCACACTTTGTTTCCGCTCATTAAATAAAGAACGCTTGCATCCAGGAACTTCATACTTGGTATGCTAGTCGGTCATGACTAGTAGATGACCCCTGTTGATTTTGAGATCAGTAGGTCAAAGGTCAAGGTTGCCTTGACCTTGAGGTGAAGAAACGGTTACTGCTCAGTAACTAAAGAACACTTGCACCCAAAAACTTAATACTTGGTATGCAAATTGGTCATGTAGATGATCCCTATTGATTTTGTGATCAGTAGGTCAAAGGTCAAGGTCATAATGACCTTGAGCTGAAAAAAGGTTTTCCGATAAATAATTGAATAACGCTTGCGCCCAGGAACTTCATACAATGCAAACTTCGTTTACATTTTCCAAGATTAATCAACAACACGTTTTTCTCTTCACTATTAAATAAGGGTGAATAAACCAAACTTCACTATTGGTTCGTCTCAAGTCCAAAATTACCATTTTTTATGTCCATCATTTATTTTTTCTCAGCTACAACCACACAATAGGGGAGACAAGCGCTTTTTCAAAAAAGCAATCTCTAGTTTAGTATAAAGTAGTTAAAGGTTTATCAGTCAAAATTGATGTTTGTTATACATGTGTATGTATTGATTTTTAATGTATTGATTTTGAATAAGAGTGTCCTTTTAAGAAATACTTGGGTTCTATAAGCAATATATGTACTCCAATCATGTAAATGTGTCTATATTTGTTCTCTTCAGCTTATTTAGGCATTCTACCTTCTAAATGTGAACACTTTTGAAGTATATATAAAGAATGGTTTGATTTTGTATTAAAGTGGATTGTTCTTTCCCAAAGCCCTTGGCAAATAGCGTATATTGAAAGCAAATCAGATACTTTGACTGTTGTACATTTTATTTTGATTTATATTTGATGATAATGATGACAATCATGGTGAAGTTCTCCAAAAATAAAGAAATGTCAAATTAAATAGTTGTTTTTCATGAAATAAATAATCTTTCTTTAAAAGAAAAAATAACCGCAACGCTAAGGCCTAACAAAGAAGTGTTTGTTTCAGGTAACCCAGCCGATCCATGTATTTTTTTTTAAAAAGAAACGAAATGGCTTCTGACCGTAAAAACTATTTTTTGTATGCATTAACTGTCATTAATTTTTGACATTCAATCATATAGCTCAATAACAACGTCAATATATAAGTGACACTTGCAAGAAAAGCATGTTGGTTTTTTTTAATAAAATCCCTACCTAACCTGCCTTATAATTCTGGGGATGTTAGCCTGAACAAACATTTTTAGACCATTTCAGTACAGTGTTGTGGTTGGTTCTTTTGTGGTGTAGCAAATTGAGTAGTGTTGTCAAGAAATGTCTTGTCCACAATTTTACAGTAGCCATACTATACATCTGTTTACATTTACCACTGATTTCAAAACATAATAAGCACTTCAGGAGCAATTGTCCCATACCAGCAAATCATACTTGCTGACCAACCCGAACAACTCTTCAGGAGCATACAGTGGCAGCTCTTCTTGGACTATCATGCTTGCACAATATATCATAACATCAATTTTGAGGTTTAATTCAAGAAGAAGTAAACAAACTGTGGGATCTTCATGGTTTTATTTCAGTTATTTACCTGTTGTTCTGGTGGGAAAGCTGTTTATTGCAAAAATTTGTTTTATAGTTCAGTAATGGCCTGGCTGTATCAAATTGAGCCTGCCATAAGTACATTGGATTGTTTCTAAACAAGGTTGACAAAGGTGTCAGGCACATTATAAACACAAATATTTTAAGTTGGATACAAATGGACAAATCACTTAAAGTATCATTTGAAAGAGCTTTTGAACAGAAAAGAAAATGTTAACAATAACATGAATATACATAATAGGCAGGTTTCCTGGCCTTCAAATTGAAATAAGGATAATAAGTTAATGACATTTTAGCAACCAAAGACATTACAAATATGAATTTAGAAAACAAGTCATTTACAATAATATACAAAAAATGACATGGTCATTAGCTCGACTATTCGAAGAATAGGTGGGCTATACTACTCGTCCCAGCGTCGGCGTCCGGTTAAAGTTTTAGGGCAAGTTGGGATTTTCACTTATAAGTCCAATACCCTACATTCAATGGACTTAATACTTCACGCAGTTGTTCAGGGCCATCACATGATGAGGTTAGATAACTCAATATTATTCTTTACACAGATTATGGCCCCTGATTGACTATGGAACTTAGGTTAAAGTTTTAGGGCAAGTTGGAATATTTATTAATAACTTCTATATCCATTGTTCAATTGACTTAATACTTCACACAGTTGTTCAGGACCATCACACAATGAGGTTACATAACTCCATATTATCCTAAATACAAGTTATGGCCCCTGATTGACTTAGGTTAAAGTTTTAGGGCAAGTTAAAGTTTTAGGGCAAGTTGGGATTTTCACTTAAAACTCCAATACCATTCATTCAATTGACTTAATACTTCACACAGATGTTCAGAGCCATCACATAATGAGGTTAGATAACTCCATATTATCTTTTATACAAATTATGTCCCCTGATTGACTATGGAACTTAGGTTAAAGTTTTAGGGCAGGTTGGGATATTGTTTAATAACTTCTATACCCTTCATTCAATTGACTTAATACTTCACAAAAATTGTTCAGGACCATCACCCAATGAGGTAACATAACTCCATATCCTTAATACAAGTTATGGCCCCTGATTGACTTAGGTTAAAGTTTTAGGCAAGTAAAAGTTAAGGGCAAGTTGGGATTTTAATAAAAAAACTTCTATACCGTTCATTAAATGCACTTAATAAAATTCAAAATTATTTACGACCATCTTACAACAAGAAACATAACCCCATTTTAACGCTAAATACAAATTATGGCCCTTGATTTTTTTTTGATTTTTTTTAAATATTTCATTTGAAAGGCATATTTGTATATTCTTAACCACATTTTCATAATGGGAAATCAAGTTATTTGAATGACTTGCGTTATTGTTTGGGCGGGCTGGTGGGAGGGCAGCATCAAAGTCACCTAATGTATCAAATAATTTTAGTTAGGTTTGACATAAAGAGACCAAACTTGGTATTATTACATCGTTATTGTATTCTAAGTCAAAGCGGCGTAGTCGAGCGCGCTGTCTTACGACGGCTCTTGTTTATATGGACAATACCCCTTGGCTCCATACATTATCAAAGTGGCCCAATTCTGGCAACGTCACCGACTGGTTGTTGGATATCACTTTGCGGACACACACTTAAAGGTTTCACAGTTTGTTCTGTCTGTAAGGAAAAGATACCAATCATATTGTATATGCCATAATTTAAACAAGAGGTCCACCAGGGACTTTTTTGATAATATATTGAACTCACATTCACCATACGTTTCATATAGGGCAAGAACTACTAAAATAATACACAACTCTCTGTAAAGCGTTGTTTTCCTTAGTGAGAAAATTATTTGGCATTTTAAGGTATCCAGTCATCCAAAGGCGAATCTGGCTGGTTTTAAAAAGGAACTGAGCTTTCATTGATATCTCACTACTGCATAAGAGCACATGCAGACCATAAAAAAACTTTGAAAACAAGAAGAGCTATTAATCAGTATGAAATTGCAGTACAAATTTCCAGAATGTCATGATTCTGTAAAAATACTGTTTTTGGTACAACTCTTACCAGCAATGTAAAAGTCAGTATGGCACCTCCTGCAGGTATGTATAGAGGTTGTCATGGCCGGTCCTGAGATCATCGATTCCTACTAAACAGTACGGAGCTACTCCTCTACTACAGCTACCTTTTTATTAAGATTGTCTAAGTATGTACTTACACTAGTAAATGATTTGATGCGACACATGTTGCGATGTCGCATAACCCTTTAATTTGTGCACATGCTAACAATCCAAAAAAAATAAATGTAAAAGTAAGAGCCGATTTAGGCTATTTTAAACAAAAAAATGATTATAGGATAAAACGAAGTATTATTTTTTTTATTTAAGCATTTTGGTTTGATCTTATGCCAATTATCAATGAGCATTTAATTGCATCTTCAATACGATACATATTTTTTTCTGAGTTTATAAGAGTTCTCCAGGTTGATTACCATGAAATAAACCTGTCCGAATCCGATGACCCAGATTCTATTTTAACCGATACTATCTAGCTCCCAAGCCGCGGCCAAAATGTAAACACAGATACAAAGATGTTTTTATTTTGATTCAGTACGCGCTAATTTTGAAATTATTTGCGTATTCTTCTTTTTATAATGCATTTAGCAAGCTACTTGATATGCAAAGCGCAGCTCCGTATCTATTAAAGCAGATTAATTGGTAACTAGGTAATTTAGATGTAAATGTAAATTAGGTCGTTTATCACTGCAGTTTTAACATCGCTTGGGTTGTTAAAATGTTATGTTGATCTGCCGATGGTAGATTCCGAATTACAGTCATAAAAATATGCAGGCCTTGCGGCCTAGAGCTTAAATATTATCTTGATATTGAAATTGATATGGTCAAAGGTAATATATTAAAATTAAATACAAAAAACATATATACATAAAAAACACTCATATAAATCATCGTATCTGTGACAATTCAGTACATCTGTACTAAAATACCTTCAAATAACCTTATTATAACTGATACTCAACAATTTGGATAGAACTGACTTTTATATATTGTAGTTCAAATAAATATATATTAGGTCAACAAGTTTTAGTTGTACAACTGGTATTGCTGCATCTATTACTACTACTACTACAACAACTATTGGTGATAATGATGATATTGATATTGCTGCTGCTGCTGCTGCTGCTGCTGCTACTGCTACTACTACTACTACTATTGCTGCTGCTGCTGCTACTACTACCCTTGCTATCGCTGTTACTGCTGCTGCTGCTGCTGCTACTGCTACTGCTACTGCTACTGCTACTACTACTACAACTACATAAATAATATTTATATATATCGAATCCTGGGCTGCGTCATAACATAATGACTCTTCTACACGAAGTAAAATGATACCGGGGAGTCGTTTTCTATGTGGGTCACCTTTTCTAAAGAATAATGATCGGAGTCGTGATTAAATAGGGGTCAAAATACTTCCTTGCACCGCTGAATGTAACTTTGCATGGTTTGGAAAGGCTGGAATATATGATGTTGATTTTAAATGTACGGCCATACAAACTACGAACAGAAATAACATTGACATAGAAACAATAACCTACAAAAGTATCTGATTTGCAAACCAGAAGACGCATGGAAAACCAAAAAATACATTCACCCAGAACAGCTGTAAAGGCATCCGTGACACAGATGGCGGTGATTGTTGTTGGCAATTTCTTCCAATCTCTATCAGTTCGAGGGACTAATGGACTAGTGATTGACAGATGATTTCGCTTCATACCTTTACCCTTGTTCTGTAGGGTAGGTTTCCTCGGTTGATATAAACTTCCTGATATGCAACTGCATGACAAGGACCTGTACACAACAGGTAAGGAATGTTTGGCAATAGCCTGTTTTCGATCTATACAGACAGTGACCAAACAGTGGAAAAAAGGTCCGTGATTCAGGAAGACATTGGATGGTTGTTTTGTAAATGCGATGGTAGTTATTTTGTGTGTGTGTTTTCCTCAAAGTTTACGACGTTTATTAAAAAATATTGATCTACGTTTTATTTGTGGTACTTATTGAGATGTGTGACATTTAGAAGCTAGCAGCCGGAGAGCCGGAAGAGTTTTCCGGTCGAAGAATAGATTTTCCGGTCGGATTCTATATTCTCCGGTCGGATAAAATATATTATCCGTCCGGATATTGTTTATCATAAGAACGCCCATAGATGTTCTTTGTGCGGTTGTGGATACGCACATAGGCTTCCCAATTAAAGAAGCACTCTTACTCCCAAATAAGATTTATCACAATTAATAATACAAAAAGGATCAATAAATGTCGAAAACAATGGTTCTTATGAAGGATACCGAGTTTAATTTGAAAGAAATGAGCATAAAACAGGCATTTTTACAGTAGACCACAGTAAATCTTTTAGCATTCACCAATCATTTAATATTTTTGCACTTTCTGCTATTAAATACACGGTTACAATCTTGTTCTTGTTCAGAATTGATGTTTGTTATACATGTGTATGCATTGATTTTGAATAAGAGTGTCACTTTAAAGTCATTACTCTAGTAACTAATGCGCACGCAAAATTTCCATAAAATCGACACAAAAACCGTCGGTCTGGTACTCTCTAGAGTGAAGTTTGCGGAGCACAACCTTGTAGGTGTTGTAGGGGACACATACACCTACCACCCCATATAGGCCACCACACTGGGAAAACTCGTTAACTCGTTTTAATCGTTTTCAAATATGCCCAAATTCCACAAAAAATCGACACAAAAACCGTTTTCGGTTGGGTTTTGTACTCACTAGAGTGAAGTAGGCGGAGTACCTCCTTGAAGCTCCTGTAGGGGACCGTGACATACACCTACCAGCCCATATAGGTTTCCATACTGGTAAAATTCGTTGTATCGGGGGAGATGGTTTCATAGCAATATTTTAAGCGGCAAACTTTACTAATATCTTGAGCGGATAACTTTACTAATATCTTGAGCGGCTATCTTACTAATATATTTAACGGCTATCTTTACTAATATCTTTAGCGGCTACTTTTTACAAATATCTTGAGCGGCTAACTTTACTAATATCTTGAGCGACTACTTTTAACTAATATATTTAGCGGCTACCTTTACTAATATCTTGAGCGGCTATCTTTACTATATCTTTAGCGGCTATCTTTACTAATATCGTGAGCGGATAACTTTAATAATATCTTTACTAATATATTTAGCGGCTATCTTTACTAATATCTTGAGCGGCTATCTTTACTAATATCTTGAGCGGCTATCTTTACTAATATCTTGAGCTGCTATCTTTACTCATTAGCAGTAGTCTACAGTTTAGATTTTGCTGGGTTTAATTTTTGCAGAGTCGTGATTTAAGACACTTGCACGCTATTAATTCGGGAATTTTAAATTCAAAAGAAATCGAATTTCTTTCAAATAAAGAAAAGGATTGCATACCGCATGTAACACTATCATGAAGATTTCCTTAAAAACTTCCTAAAGGTAATACTACTACTATGTTTTTAACTATCTAGATTTACCTTTATAGATTGCTCTAGAGCGTTTGTATAATAACAGTGATTTGAATGACCATTGAAGCCACATGTGACATATATAAAACATGATAAAAGACAGAAGTTAGAACCAGCTCCAGAAAAGGTCAAAGAACAGCTGTATTAACTTTTTTATGTACGCGGTTTATTTTTAAAATAGATGTTTAACATTTAATTGTTGCCACTGAAGAACGGTACGAAAAATAGTTCATGTCTTAAATAATTGATAAAAAAAATCATATACTTTTTAATATATACTGAACTGAATTTGTTAAAAATCGGTTAACATTTTAATTTATTAAATATAGCCGCACAGCTTTTCCCGATATTGACATGTTTTGCTTCGTTCGAAAGTTCATTTGAGGCTTCACGAAAATATAAATATGCTCGAACAAAATAAGACCATAATTCTTCATAACGGCCTCAAAAAATGAAATATTTCAATGTGAACCAAGCAATCCGTGACCAAGAATGTTTGTCGTCGGGTGTCTTGGCTCGTTATGTATATATTCACTTTACAAAACTTGACATCTGTGATTTATTGTTAACATTTACACTCAATTTCAATTCTCTTTAACAGCTTTCATAGAAGGTTATTTTTAGAAAATGAGGTTTCTGCTAAGTCATGACAAGTTTATGACATAATGAAATAATATATATTCTGCAAAACGATATCCAAAAATCTGCATAATTATCATTTAAAAAGCAAAATCCGGTTAATAGGACGTGTGTATTGCGTCTCGTGGTACTTGTGCAATACGATACATATCATTTATGGGCATATCTTGCATTTAGGCAGGATATATACAAGAAGAAGCAGATTTTATTAACTTTAAGCTTACAGCCCATGAGTTACATATAATAACAGATATGATATCTGATATGCTAATTCCTGTTGTGTTATAGAGGTGTACTTTACTTAATATTGTATCATATTGAGCCTTGCCTTTGTATACATATTTTGTATTTAACCATTAAATCAATTTGTTGTTTTTAAATATGATAGAATCTAAACGCAAATTTAAATATGATAGAATCTAAACGCAAAGCGCACTTCATTATTATGCTGCATAGTTTTGTAAATTGAACTTTAGGCATTATTAAAAATGATCGCAAAGACTAATTTGAAGAATAAAAAGAGGAAATGCCTTGCCATTTGTGATACAAGTGTTAATAGATTTAAGATTATTGAAGTTGACTTGCATGTATATCCTTTATTGAAACGGTCCCCTGGGCTTTAAGCACTATGCGTTTTACATGCTACTAATGCACCAGTCAATTGTAACCACGCCCCCCCCCCAGGTCCGGGGAATAGCGGGGACTTTGACTTTCGGTTCAGCCAACCCCGGGTAAAATCACCGCCCTGCGGGGACGAACTGATGGTAAAATCCCCGCCAAATGCCCCCGCACCCAAGGGACCCTAGGTAAGGCCCATTCCCCGCTATATTTTGCGCGAAACTAAAACCACCGCATTCAGGTAAAAACACGGCCCATTTCCCCGGCTATCCCCGGTATACCCCCAGACCTGGGGGGGGGGCGTGGTTACAATTGACTGGTGCATAAATAGGGATTACTTTTTTCAATCGCCGGTTTTGTGAAATTTAAGAGTCTTGGTTCTTTAAACCCCTGTCATACAAGGCCGCGTTCCCACTGCGTCCAAGAAAAAATCAGAACGACGATCTCTGCGCGCATTCGAAATTTAATATTTTTGTATCAAGGGCTTGAGTTTGAAATTGTGAATAAATTTACTTATCTAGGAAAAGTATTTAGAACTGGTGGGTCATTTAACACAACGTTTGACACTTGGTCAGGACAAGCTATGAAAACCTTTTACAAGCTTAATTCAGACCTAGTGAAATTTCCTTCTATAAGAACATGCCATTATTTATCTTTGTTTCATCAATAAATATATTATTATTATTATACTTACGATGTCTGGTTAGCGATATATACTATTCTATGGCGTAAAAGCCCCCCCCCCCCCCCCCCCTAAATAAAAGATAAAAAAATACCCTTAATGAACTCTTCTATTGACATCACAAAATTGCCTCCCTTGTTGAAGACCGTCTACTAGGTTCGGGTTGGGATGAACCTTTCTTACACGGAAGGCCATGCAAGATACAAATTATCATCTTACGTGGGAAGGTCATTTTCATGGTAGTCAATTTCTTTGTCAGTGCTTCTTATTATGCCCCCTTCAAAGAAGAGGGGTATATTGCTTTGAACTTGTCGGTCGGTCTGTCGGTCTGTCGGTAGACCAAAGCTTGTCCGAGTGATAACTTAACAATTCCTGGATGTATGGTCACCAAACTTGACATGAAGGTGATGCATGACCAGTAGATGACCCCTATTAATTAAAAAGGGTCATCGGGGCAAAGGTCAAGGTCAAAGCTTGTCCGAGTGATAACATAATTAACAATGTCTTGACCGATGGTCATCAAACTTGACATGGAGGCTGGGCCTGACCAGTAAATGACCCCTATAGATTTTGAGGGTAATGGGGCCAAAGGTCAAGGTCACGATGACCTTGAATGATAATAGGCTGTCTGAGTAATAACTCGACAATGCCTGCACATATGGCCCTCAAACTTGACTTAGAGGTTGGGCCTGACCAGTAGATGACCCCAATTGATTTTGGGTTCCTCGGGTCAAAGGTCAACGTCACAGTGACCTTAAAGGCAAACTTAACAATTCATTGACCTATGGTCACATGAATGTAGGCCCTGACTAGTAGTTGAACCTTTGGATTCTGGGGTCATAGGGCCAAAGTTCAAGGTCATGGTGACCTTTAACGCAAAAATGGCGCTCAGTTGGGGCATAATGTTTGACAAACATCTCTCGTTATTTCCTGGGTTTTTTTCTGGATAAAGATATTTTGACCATTTTCGAAGCAGGGGATTTAAGTGTGGGCAGTTTAATGGTTAAGCTTTGGAATGGCGATTTTGTTATTGAATGTAATCATTTCTTGGCTGTTGAATTTCTTTCACTTTGGAACATACAAGGAACGGGTTTGGATGAAGTGTATCTTGCCTTCCATTTATCTTTGTAAACATTTGGTGAAACAACAGAGGAACAATGAGTATTTGGAAGTCTCACTTTTATGGCATTCTGGCAACATAAATTTAACTTTTTCAAATCGATCAAATTGATGTTAATTCATACCATGAATAAGAGTTTTGGGTTGTATACATTCTCGTCACAATTACGAGAGCAACACAAAGTATACAATAGAAAAAATAAGCATGTTATGATACGTTTGTTAAGCATACCGATTAAACATAGTCGGCTTTATTTAGATGAGAAGAAGTTTACGTTAACGGCAGCACATATAACATTCACGTTTACAACATCATTTCTTGAAAATCTATATTAATTGAAAAAACTATAAAAACATTTAACGAACAACTTGTTTTATGACAGTAATGAGCAAAACCAACTTTTTAACGCATGTCTGATTTATTAACTATTACTAATAACTAAGAAATATGTACGAACAACGAATCACGGCAAACACAGCGTTGCATCGTTCAACAAATTTCCGTCGAGTTGAAATTTCGGCTAAGTATTGCATCGTTAAAATACAAGCAAATCTAAAATATTTTACACGTCTAAAAGCAGAAAATATCAAAGTCTTTTATAGGCTAAGAAATATTTTCCTATCTTTTCTCTAGAAAAAGGTATTTAGGAAATCCTATCTCTTACTGGCTTGTTTACATCGGTTTTGATCCGTGGTGACACATGTGAGAACCCCGTTGAAGTCAGGTGATTCCTCACTCTGTAACATGAGATAAGCATTTCAAAATCGTCTTACCTAATGCAATTGTTATTCAACGAACCATGTTATCTACCGCTTATATATTCAACATGCCCGTGTACATTCGTCACTGAAGTGCAAAAGAGGACCACAGCTGTCTAGGTTCTAACGACAAACGGTGCGTAAATGTGAAACATGTTGGAATACTTGTTAATGATTGGCGAAACACTGCATGATGAAGTAAGTTTACAGATTTGTTTGCGTTCTTTCAATGAAAGTGCAAAAAAACAATTAATGTCTGTTTGCAGAAATGTACTACTGCTTAGACTATCTTAAAACTACTTAATTACTTCTTTTTCAACCTAAATCAGATATTTTTAAAAAGGTAAAAGGGTACATAATTCATGCTATGTTGACAGTTTGCTAAAGCGCTTTGTAAGACCTTTTTTTTCCTCAGATCATATTCTTACCACCTAGGATCCGTTTCTTCACAGCTGGAAAAAATAAGTTCTCATTTGTCACACATTTCGAACATATATATATGTCACAGTTCCTGGGAATTTTATGATCGAAGCCGGGTTTTTTATGTACCATGAAATCACATTCCTCACGGGTCATAAGAAGTTTTTTTAGAACTGAGTCACATTTGTCACAGATTGCTTTTGTCAGTATTGCTGATATATTTTGTTGATATACATCAATGTGTGTATACCACGTGATAAATTACGTCATATATATATGCTACGTCGGACGGCAATATTTTGCTTAAAGTAAAGACTTAAATCAAAGATAACTTTTCGCTTACTTCACCATTTTAAATGAAACAAAGACCAGTCTATGCAGCTTAAAGAGCCCCACCTTTGTTTTATAACCGGAGTTTGGTAAGGTGATTATAGTTTCATCAAACACTTCGACAAACCTGATTCCCAAACAATGTTTTGAGAGTGCTCCGTTAGACGGCCGCATCGTGAACAGGTTTGTTGAAGTGTTATAAGAAACTAAACTCTCAACCAAAATTTGGTAAAAGACCGAAGGCGGGGCTCCATGAGCTGCATAGACTGAGCTATGTTTCATTTAAAATGGTAAAGAAAATGAAAAGCTATCATTCGAAGCAAAATATTGCCTTCCGACGTAGCATTTATGACGCAATTTATCACTTGGTAAACACACACTGTACATGTAATGCGTTTACTAGTCTAGTTATAAGAAATCGTTGATTATTTTGATGTTGTTATCTATTTTTGTTGTTGTTGTTGCTATTCTCGACTTAGCTGCAGTTGTGTGCGCATTTAACGTTGTTGTAGAGATAATTGTTTTGTATTTCTGTTGTTGTTGTTTTTAATGTTGTTGTTCTTCGGATATTATAGGTATAAATATGAATAGTATTGGTTCGTGTTGGCACCGTAATAGTAGGTGTATGCGTAAGAATGGTAGAAGGCATTGTGGTTTTTGTTGGGAATTGTGTTGGCATAGACAGATGCACTGGAAAAGTATTCCCAAAGCTTTCAACGGCGATTTTCGTGCAAGCAGTGAATATCGCAGTGCCAGCAGAGTTTTGGTTTAAATACAGCTTTGGTTTAAATACACTTCGGTTCCGAGCTTGGCTGATATGGTCGAGCATCTACGATAGTGTAACAATTCACCCTCGGGGACACAATCCGACCAAGACAAATATAGAGAAAACTTTCGTTTTAAGAATTGGTGTTGTTGTAAATTTATCATACTTTTATTATTATTATTATTGTTATTTTATTATTATTTATTTATTTTTATTATTACATTATTATTACCCTGTGAAGAACATGATCTGGGAATAATTAGGTCCTAACAGCGCTTCGTGGTATTGAAAAATCGCGCCAGTGCCCTTTTCTAACATGAACGCATCGTTATAACCTTAACTGTATACATTGACTGGATGAGAGCCGCCACGTGATGTTTAATTAGAACAGATGAAAAATATTTTTAAAAAACAACTTTATTGATAATTCGTTTGTCATTCATTGTTGGATTCATTTCCAACGAATTTGTTAACTTAACAAACTAATTCATGGCGCCCTTTGATGCTTTGCATCGATTGTCTATCTTCTTGAACATTTTGGAGGCATGTGATAAACTAAGGATTGGTTCGTAGTTTTCCTGCGTTCATGTTGGAAATGGGCGTGATTAATCAATTTTGGTCCATTTTTGGACTAGGGCACTTGTGGAAGATCTTTAATAGAAAGTTGCAAGCATTAATTAGTGGGAACCAAATGGGACATCACCTTCACAATATGTGAGAAGTAATATTGGAACAAATAAACAGGTCACTATGTACGCTGTGTTTCTGGTCCATGTATTGTCTATTGTAAACCTCACTTTATCCGAAACATAATATATACATATCGTAACGTAAAGATTTAATAAAACCTTGCAAAATGATGGTATACAATGTGAAATATACACGGGTAAGTTTTGTCCTAACCAGGTCATTGATGTGTATGGGAATTGAATTTCATATCTTATCATCGGTTAAATAAAGTAGATATTTATTCTTCAAATAACATTTATAAGGGCCCTGTAAAGTTTCGCGGGTGTCTCTAAATAATGATTTTGTTAACCCGTCCGTCCGTTCGTCTGTCTGTTAACATTGTGTTGTTTTTTTCTTAACAGTTAAAATGTATCAACTTCAAACTTCAAGGCTATCAAAGTTATCCCCACTTTATTCTTCAAATAAACATAATTATTTATTCAACAGAATAACGGTTTTTATAAACTGCATTATTTTCATTTCAGGTTGATGTTTCATTTTGATATAATGCATTGAACCACAAACATGTCTGACGACTTGTCGACAAATTACTTAGCAGTATTGTCAGACCCTGAATTATGCAATTGTATAAAATGCCATCTGGCATTGTCAGTGACCAGGGCGGGCCTAAAAGCATTTGTGAAAAAGACCATGAAAAGTATAAAAGACTCCATTTATAGCTCCACGGCTGCGGCTGCGTGTGAGCAGTGCTGCATAGAGAATATCATACCTTGTTATACGCAAGGTGTGTGCAGTGGTCCGAAAGCGAAGTGCCGATTCCATGCAACACCAAATCAAATGCATACATTTTGCAGTCACTGCAACCTGGTTTTTATTGAGATCGCGAAAATGCACCGATACAAAAAGCCGTCATGGAAAAATACCAATGCCAAAAAATGGTCTTCTGACTACTGGGAGATTGCAAAATGCTTTTTACCTGATCATGGATACTGTAATGTGAACAGCTTTGATGACTTAGATTTCAACGGGTATATTAATATCATGATAAACTGCAAGAATTTTGAGCAATGTTTTTCGTTTCCATTTGCTGAAGAAGATCTACTGCAGAAGGTATGGCCATATTTTTATCATCATCATCATCATCATCATCATCATCATCATCATCATCATCATCATCAACAACAACAACAACAACAACAACAACAACTGCAGCAGAAGAAGAAGAGGCAGCAGCAGCATTGCTGCAGCATTACCAGCTGTACTACTAAGACTTGTTGACATAATATATATGTTTGGGGGGGGGGTCACTTTTTGCAGACACTTTCTTATACCGACAGTGGCTTTCAAAACTGTTAACATTTATATATATATATATATATATAAGTCCGTTGAACAACCCCGGGCGCGATGTGGTTAATATAATAAAATGCATTAAATAGATAAATTCATGGTAAATATCGGGATTATATGTATTATGTTGATGTGTTTTTAAAAAACTTGATTCTTGGATGTAAATACAAACGTAAGTCCAGCGGATTGTTTGCTTAATGGGAGTGGTTACACTACCAGCGCATTTCTCTGTCCAAATTTACTTTTATGTGAATATCAAGTGCGCGACACTCATTTTTTATTTGGTGACCCGCCAGATCACCCAACTAGAAAAATAGATGACCCGTAAAGAAATGATGTGGTTGTCCTAAAAATCTGACACTCCTGGAACCCAATTCCACATCGCGAAAATATATGACGAAGTTTAAAATAGTTTTTTGTTGTGTTAAACTTCGGCCTCCGGACCATGTCTTTATTTTATTGTTTTTTTTTCATAATTTCATGGTACTTTTAAGTTAAAACAATGTTATTTCGTTAAGATCACTCAAAAAAATAAAAGTTTACAATTTGCTTACACCACTATATAATTAACCACAGACGTATCAATAAATGCAGCTTCCCAGTTATGGTGGAGCCCGGAGACCGGGTTTTAGTACACACAAATGTAACAAACAAAGGGATGACGTCATGATAGGTTTAATAGGAGTCATTCGGAGCTTCTCGGCCATTTTTATCGAAAACATCATGGTTGTTTCGATAAAAATGACCGAGGAGTTCCGAATGCAATACGAGTATGTAAGTAGGGACTTTACAGTATGTGACTCAACGGGATTTATTGATTGTGTTGGAATTCAAGTTTAAAGAGAGGCTTTTTATGGTGACATTGCGGAATTCCCAGCCGTTTGATTTTAATTGGTGAGCCTCTCAAAAAGAGTGTCTCGGGTCATCGGGTTACCGTCAGTGTCGTGCTCTGGAATATCGGAGAAAAAGTCATAAAATACGCTCAAAATGCCCCGTTCCGGACTAGAAATGGTTACATTTTTCAATCCCAACATCAACATTTTAAACTAATTAAATTTCGGTTCTGAGGGAGGGGCAAATGTCAAAAGGTTGTGCCCCTTTGTTACTCCCCTTCCAGCGGCAATTCCTGGTACCGCCCCACGACAAAATAATAAAATAATACTTAAATTTACTTATATTTTTGCTAATTTAAGCTGATGTTTTTTCCATACACAAACTATTGAATTCCATTTTATTCAGCTTCTATAAATGCATACATTTTTCAATATTATATATAAAATGTTTTTGCCCCAATATTTTTGCTCATTTAAGCTGATGTTTTTTCCATACACAAACTATTGAATTCCATTTTATTCAGCTTCTATACATTTTTCAATATTATATATAAAATGTTTTTGCCCCAATTTCTCGAAACTTCTTAAGATTAACAGGCTTAACTCGCTTATTTCAATTAGCCAAAATACATACTGAAAATGGATTTTGATAAATGAAAAATGGTTTATTCTGATAGTCATACAGCTTATTCCTACATTTTTCTAAAAATTCTTGAAGAAGTAAATATAACACATTTTATAGAACAAAAAAAAATAGTGAGATTAGCTTAATCCTGTTATAAGGGACTTAAGAAGTTTCGAGAAATTTATAAAAAGGGAGAATTATTGAGATATATGTAGTATATAAAGAGTGAAATAAAGATAACATGTTAAAAAAGGAGAGAAAAATCAAATACGTATTCATTACGTTTTATTTCATATATATTCAGAGATTTTTCCGGGAATGAGTGCAGACGACTATGTGTTATTTGAAAGCACACAAATGAGTAGGTACCAATTTCAGACTATTGAAGTACAATTTGTTATACGAGGGTCGCCTCAAAATGAAAATTGGTTTAAAATGCATCAGCCTAATGGTATGCATACCTTATAAGTACATTATTTTAGTATGTTTAACATGTTCAGGTTTGTCAGAGAGTGAAGCCAATTTAAGTAAGATGTATCTGCGACTTAAATAAAAAAAAATGTGCATTTCTGTGTGAGTGTACGCAGTTATTGAACAAGACATGAGAAAACACAATGTTCGTACACTTTAATCATCCCCAATACAAAGAGCATTCAGTGTGTGGAATTGAAGTGAGGATAATTTGCTGCAGAAAAGATTTAGAAAATTGTGCATTTTGATAAAGCTTAGCTAAACAATTCAGCAATTCAGCAAGAAATAAATCAATTACAGACTGTTATATATATTTTACTAGAGTAAAATCACTTGTATTCCTGAGTTTTTCAACTGCATTTGTGTTTTCAGTTTCATAAAGGTTTCACCATATACATTTTAATCAGACTTAATAGGTTAACTAGTATTGCTTATATTTTTATTTTTCACAGGTTTGTATTGTTTTAACGATCTCTAGCATGTAGGCCATGCTTCGACATTAAAGTATCCCTTTAAATCTTTTGACTGTTATCCGTAAACGTTTTTAAACTTTTATGACAGGCCATTTAAAAATTATTAAATGCTACTTTGTTATGATGTTTTACTAAAAAAAATGGTAAGGGTTGATTTAAGTGAGTACTACCCATGCACTATCAAATAGCTTTTAATGAATAAAAAGTTTTATTTTCTATTCCTATTATAAGTATCACAAAAATACTATGCAAAGTATTGCGAAATTGAAATATGATTAATATGATAATATTTAAGAATTTATCATACAGATATTACTTCAGGTCATTTTACTGACGTAGAACACAACCTCATTTGCGTATACATTGCCAACGCAAAATCCGACGCAATGAGTATGTATCGGATGAATGGCAGTAGGCGGAAAACTGCGAAAGTAGAACCTAAGTCTAGTTCTTAATAATTGCCTATTTGCAATTTCATTGGCAGATAATGTAGGTTGTATTCTGAGCCAGTTAGATGATCTGAAGTAATATTTTCTTGATTTGCTGCGCTCACTCCGCCCATTCTTAACCATTAAGTATTTACTTTATGTCATCTAACTATTACATAAAAATACCTGTTATATAATAATACAACAATTATTATAACTTATTCGTAAAATTGTATGTATTTTACAGGTTTCCTTGAAGATAGCATACAGCATTATATCAAGTCGTACGAAAGAGTCCATCTATTCCGACACGTTCAAGAATTTGTCAGTTTGAAAGATATATTTGTAAACCCATGCATTTACAAACTTATGCCTATTCAGATGATGACAACAAGTCTTTCGAGAGAAGGCGAAAAGATATCTTCTTTCAAAGATATTTTTACTTGTGAAGATAACACTACAACAGACATATACATATATGGTTCACCTGGAGTGGGCAAAACGACTCTTTGTAAAAAAATTGTTCTGGAATGGTGCTATAGAATGAGAAAGGTTTTTGAGGATCAAAAAACAACAACGTCACAAGGAGAAACAGGACTCCAACAACAACGTAGACATCGTCATGCATTTACTGATGTTGATTTTTTGGATAAGTTTGACTTCATACTTCCGATATTCTTGCATCGTTCACAGGGCTTTTGCGACGTTGATGAAATGATAAAGCATTTGGTAGTGGACAATTTCTCTAAATCATCTTTCTATACACAGGAATTCCTCCAAAGAATTTTGGACGAAAAAAAGTGTTTAGTTATTTTAGATGGACTTGATGAGTGGAAACATCTACATGAATGTTTAAAGGGACATTCTGACATACCGCATCGGAAAACACGAGGAAGGTGCACAATTCTTACAACGACCAGATATGAAAACCTAACAGTCACTGAGTCAAGCCCAAGATACGAAATGCAAATGAAAGGCTTTGACACCGAAACCTCCGAGCTACTGATTGAGCGCGTCTTCAGGGTAGTTGATGGCTCAAGAAAAGGTCTGAACAATTTCCAACACATGACGGGATTAATGAAAACAAACGAAACACGACACATGTTTGCAAATCCAACTATGCTAATGCAAGTAATTGGTCTTTGTTTAGAATCCGGACCAATTTGTAAATCTCGGTGTGAAGTTTATTCAACAATGCTAGCCATCTTATTAGATAATACAGAATCAAAACATCGAGAAACATTAGACATGAAAAGGTTGGAGAACACTGACCAATACAGGAAACTTTCTCTTCCGCAGCAAATGCTCGAAAACAAAATCCTAAAAAAGTATCACAATTTTGTCATAATGCTGGCGGAATTTGCCTTTCAAATTACTTTAGGACGTCAAGATACGTTTTGCTTTGATGAGCTCTTGTGTGAAGAGCTAAAGCTTCCACCTGCAGTGTTGAATATTGCACGAGTCTCCGGGATCTTTATTGATGTTACTGATCATAAGTCAAAGATACAAAGCATGACATTTATGGATAAATCCTACCAAGCGTTTTTCTGCGCGATATACGTGTGCAGTTTACCACAAGCCATCGAAAATGTGATCGAGCGCGACACAGCCATAACGACGCAGTCATTTGATCAGATTAACCGTAATTTCGCATCGCTATTAGGCGCTGTTGAAATGCCCCTCGTATTTGCTGCGGGGCTGAACGTCGAGAGCCATCGTTACATTTGCGATGCTTTATCCCCCAATTTGGAAGACACACTATTGAGACACTTAAATGTTGCAGAATACGTACACTCGTTCATTGCATTTTTGCAAAACGTTCAGGTTTTCAATAAATGTATTGTTTCTGCAAACGAGGAAAGTATTAAAAACCAAAGCCAACGCCCTTACCATATACAACATATTGCCAGTGCTGGTTGGAAATTCAAAACTGATATGAAGAAAGCCTCAGATTTAAAGAATAATGTAAAGACTGTATTGCTTCACGATGTCAGCTTAGATAATTCTAATTACAAGAGACTTATAGCAAAGGAACCCAACATCCACACAATATGGTTAAATGGGGTAAATATGTCAGAAATGCAAGAACTGCATTTGCCAGGGAATGTGCAAAGAATACTTTTGAACAACTGCATCCTTCCAATTGCATTTGACTGTGATTTCTCGAATTACAAAGATGTAACTTTCTTTCAAGCACATATCCTTAGCGAGTGTATAACCATACCTAATAGCTCATTGGAAGTTTGCATTGTAAAATACACGAGAACTGCAGCGGCAATCGAGTTTTATCCATTTACAAGTTTATTAAAGGTGCTTCAATTATCTGATGTTATACTGAATTCAAGTTTGGATTTATCGATTTGTATCAATCTAAATAGTATGCAACTTGATAACGTCCAATTTGAAGGTCAACTGAAAGTAAACACTTCACAGTTGGAAGAGTGTGTGCTCAAGAAACTATCCAATGATATTAGTACAAAAGTATGTTCCATTTTGATGTCGGCAACCAATTTGAAGAAATTGCAACTGTCTGATTTAGAAATGGACCATAAACCGAGAACAGCGTGTGTGACAAAACTGTTTTACTGCTGCTCCGGACAAACACATTTGAATTTATCACGAGCGTCCAAAATCTGCGATCTTAGTATGAACAATTTAAAAGTAACCAAGATCAGTATCAACGGAACTGCTCTTCAACGATGTTCTTTGTCAGACCTCAGAGCCAGCAAAATACAATTTACCACTTCATTCGGAACTATGCTTCAGACATACCATATCTCCAACCTTTCTGAAACATTATGCCAAGATGCTTTTCAATACCTTGATCCAAGTCATGTTCAAACTATTCGTATCGCTGAATCGCCTTGCCAGGCCATGATGATAGAACGTATAAATCATATGTCGAACGCAGAAGAAATTCATATGACAAACATAGACATTTCTAAAAAGTGTTTGAAATTCCCTCAAAGAGTCCGAGTTATTCGTCTTGAGTCATTAGTGGTAGACAACAACTCTGAGCTAGTAATACCATCTAGTACAGAGATAATTGAATTAATTTGTATTGAAAATGTTCCGTTTATTGACTTGAAAAACGCCAAACTGCATAGAATTGCTATTAGGTCTAGTTCCATTTCAAGGGAAGTTTTGGAAACGTTTGTGCAAGAAATAAGCGAAATGGGGATTGAGGTTGAATGCATATTTGATGCGTGTGCGCTAGAGGACGCCAATAGTGGAACACTAAACTTTCGATATCACAATGAAGCTTGGCATATGACATTCATCTGCTGCAGAAGCGAAATACTTCCTACGATAATTAGTGTTACCGATAAGATAGACACAATAAAATTTGACAACGTTGGTGATAAAGACAACCGCTTAATCGAAACGTCCGGATGTGGCGGACTGCGAAATGTGTCTGAAATTGAAATTGCAAACTGCAGTAATTTAGACCAATTTTGTAACGTTCTGAAAGATACTTCCAGATTAAAATCTCTTGCGTTCGAAAACATGAACTTGACAGACTATGTATTCCAGGGAGTCGAAAGTACTTTAAATCGAACCACAATGTTGACATCTAGAACATACAATATGTACTTAACGCCTTCGATAAGACATGTGTATTTGTCGAATTGTATGTTCACAGAGGACAGTTTTAAAACAAATGTCTTCAACATTTTTTTAATGGCACAACGTGTAAAGTTCACGCTTGTTGAGAGTTCCATTCGTATAGACGATAATGATACTGAAACATATCGTGTAATGAAATGTACGATTAATAATACACGCAAAAGAAAGTTTTTGAACATTAATGAAATCAAATACGGTCCCTGGCTGCAGAATCTACTCTGCAATTTGGACTGCCTTACGCACTTGGAAATTCACGAAATGGATCTCGAAAAGACGAAAATAACGCTTCCAAATGGTGTACGATCACTGAATTTCGATCATTGTGAAATGTCGAAGGACTCACTCATAATACTTAACGACAGCATAGAAGATCTGAGTTTCAAATGGGTGCTTGTTGTGCGGATACTGCTCTTCATAACAATCTTAAAACGCTACGTCTGTTTTATTGTGGATTAAGTGATCAAACTTATCAGTCGTTTTCACGGCACATGAGCCAATTACGCCAGCAGAGGGGCACAGAATACGGACAGTATATGACAGTATCGTGCACAGTTAAAACATTTGGTAGACCAAGCAATTTAAGAACATCTAGACTGACCCTTATCAATTAAGCTTTATGTTAAGCTTAATATTTGTAAAAGAGCTAGACAAAGTGGGAGGAATTTGCCAGATTTTAAATTGATCAAACGTTAAGTACGTACAAATGTAGTTTCTATAATAGTGTTGCAAATTTTGTTACTTTTTGTACACTAACCTTTATGTTTTAGTTAATTGAAGCACTGACGAGATTTCACAACATCTTAGATACAGGAGAAAAGCTATTGTATCACATTTCGGTCATACAAAAATCAAAAAGCCTTGGTCTTCCAGTGTCCCTCTAAGAAAACTTGTTTAATGCCCTGATTGCCCTAATCAGTAATTTAATTAACATAGCCTGATAGTACTGTACTTTGTTTGAGTATTATTTTCAATTTGATCTCAACTTAAGTAATACATACATCATGTTCATTGTGTTTTATATAATGTAATAAGTGATATAAATTATGTTTTATTGTTTTTGTTGAAACCGTAACGGATTTGCTTCTATGTCAACATCTCATGTATGTTATATGCTTAAAATGTAAATAAAAACTTGTACACTTGAACATGATACTTGAAACACCAGAGAAACGGCTGGAAAGTTCAAAAACGTAAATAATTCCATGTTTTATAAAAGGAAATTATCCTCTAACACATTTGACACTTCGATTCACATACACATGTGTATGAAACAAGTAAGCGTGTCTTAAACTAAGTAAACGAGGACGCATGTTAACAAGAGATGTTTGTTAAACATTTTGCCCCCCTGAGCGCCAAGTTATTAGGAATATTTGGACAATTGAATGAAATATGCATGGACCAAAATGACAGTTGATTTGTCCTAGACAATGGATGCCTTTGAGGCAGTTTTAAGATTATGACCATTCATAGCATGAGGATAGAAGGTACAGTTTTTAATCATGTTCAGATGATGACTGATATTTGCAGATAAAAATGTATCCTCTTAGCAGCAGGAAATAAGTAAATATGACATAAATTTTAATGATGACTCATGACCTTTGACCTAAATAAACATAGAGATCATCAACAGGTCACCCAAAATCTAAATGTCAAGTTTGAGGGCCATGGGTGCAGACATTGTCGAGTCAACACACAGACAAGCTTTTTGCGTTCAATGTCACTTTGACCTTTCCATTTGACCTGATGACCCCTAAACTCAAAAGTGGCCATATACTGGTCAGACCCAACCCCAAAGTCAAGTTTGAGGGCCATGTGTGCAGGCATTGTCGAGCTATCACTTAAACAACCTTTATGCGTTCATATCAAGTTTGATGATCATAGGTCCAGGCATTGAGGAGATATCACTCAGAGAAGTTTTGTTTCCCCTTTCACATTAAAGGTCACTGTGACCTTGACCTTTGGCCCGATGACCCTGACATCAATAGTGGTCATCTTCTTGTCAGGACCAAATATCAGGTCAAGTTTGATGACCATAGGTCCATGAATTGTCAAGTTTGTTTTCAAGGTCACTGTGACCTTGACCTTTGACCCAGTATCAATTTATATAATGATATTTTTAAAGTTATACTCTTAATTTTTAAACAATATCAAAGACTGAATGGCCATATTTAAGTGATCAAGCTATGTGACAGACACGTGTGGACCTACCCATTATAAGCATACATTCGGTACACTTTGTCCATCGAAGAACAAAATGGGATATATGCCGATACATTAGTAGAATGTGTTCATAAAATTTAAAAAAAAAATAGCTTGCTATTGGTCCCAGATAATAGTCTTAGTTAATTGTATTGCTTTAACTTGTATTTAGTATTTTTACTAAGTGCAAATTGATTGCCAGTAAAGTGTATTAGTGCATAAATAATTAAGATTTCCGAGACTAAAGTGCTGAGGTTAAACTGCTATATTAAAATCACTATGTGATCTACATGTACTTAGAGTTAAATGTAAAGCATTCTGACAGTGTGAACCATCCACATTCGATGTTGTTGTTTTTGGGAAAATGAAGTTCTTACAATTGAATAAGAATAGTGGTCATTAAAGATCAAACGTTACATGTCGCAATTTAGATTCCTTAAAAATATCTCGACGGGAAGAGATAGTTAAAACAGATTTCAGCCCAATGTCATCACGACCATTACCCTTGACCAACTGACGTTAAAATCAAGTGCTCATTTGTTGGCCAACCAGCCTGTCTACCAAGCTTGAGGTCGCTGGGACTAATCGTTCGCAAGTAATCGATCGGAAACCGTGGAGACGGACCGACAGTCCGATCACTCGATGTCGCTCTTCGGGGGCATAAACTTTAGACTTTCTGACATTTTTAACAATACGCGACTAGTACTTACCTAGGCAAACAAGTCATTCAGATTTTTCAATACACTTTGATGATTTCCACCACTCCTTATGTCTTAAAAATATGAAATATTTTAAATCAGTAAGGGTGGGTCTAGGAGCTACATGTTCTCACTGCTGCCAGCAAGATCACTGATGCTAAGCTGGGACCAATAACTTTAATCCTACTCCCAGTGCTAAGACAATGTCTTGCAGATGGGTTTTTTTCTCCCTAAATAGACAGGTTTTTAAAGAAATGAATTTCATTTTTCACATTTATTGGTTTTAAAAATCATATACACACATACATAGATTGCACCTTATCCTATTGTTAGCAAAACATCCTGAATAAGAGTTTCATGATAACATTCAAATACGCATCAACAGTTACACACATATATACAACAAATACATAGAAACTAATCATGTCCACACTAAACAGTGGTAAAAAATGCTAAGAATTTCATTTCATCAAATTGCTCATTCAAAATATTCACTGAAAATATTGAGCATATACATATAAACCTTAAATACCCGTTTTAGCCCGGTGTTTAAACAAGCAGGTTGCTGCAGTAGAGAAATATGGGGCTTTGGAAGAATTACACATTGTACCAAGCTGTGATGATCTTGAACATTATGTATTTGACAGAAAGTGTTAGGAATTGTTTTTAATTAAAGTAATTGGTTTCAACTGCCAAATAATTATGTAAGGTTTCTTAAAGTATTCTTAATCATATTTAACACATGCAAGTTTTAATCATAACAAAATTAAAAGTGAATTATCTTACGCATTTCATCTATTAAGACGCTGGTGCAGCACCCTTTCATAACCTTATTTGCATAGATAATTGAAACATTCTCAAATAAACCAAAATGTTTCTATTAAAAAAGGATAAGACAACATAAACATTGATAAAAAGCTCTCTGTTAAAAATGAATCAGGAAATATGTATTTATTTGACTGTATTTGAACTGTCTTTGAGTCAAAGATGTTTAAACATTGTTAGGTTAAGGACAATGAAAAATTGCAAAAATAAATATTCATGTGTACCAAGTGTTCATCTTTCAACAGTTCTCTATTTGACCAAAGGTAAAGATTTTCATGACACTGGTGAGATGGTGCCAATGACAATCAGTGGACTGTCTATGAAAAAAATCCACACACCAAGACAAGATTTAAAATGTGTATGGTCATGTACAGGCAAGACTAGAACACCAACACCAAACATAAACAACACTATGTCTAACAGGTTCACTACAGAAAATGTCTGTATGCAGGGGCATAGAGTTACAACCTTTGATCATTAACAGACTAGGGATGTCATAACTGAAGCAATTTCATAATACATCATAACATGATGATTAACAACAATGAGGATTTATAGTACCTGGTTCATCTTATCACAACCTTCAAAATATATAAAACAATTAGTATAAGATATAAAGGTATTTTTGTTGAAGATGACAATGAAAAACATAACATTACACAATGATACTTGGCTATTGGTTCTTTGACTCCTATTTTATTTATTGAGTAGTTTCGTAAGCAAAACCCAAACAGTTCACCAAGAGCACCACCAAGCAAATGTCAACACTTGCCTGTTGTTTTTCAATTATGACCAATGTTCAAGATTTTGCTCACCTATTACAACACAAGGCTATCAAAATAACTCAACTTTATATCTTCAAAATAAGGACAAATAATGATAACTAGAACTCCGCGAGTCGGATGTGTCGCCTGACGAATTATTTACTGTCGACATTATAGCTGTTAGATTGGCATTTTATTCATTTATAGACAATGATGTTGCCATTTAACTTTCAAGTGTAGGTGGCATTTGAACCCTCAATCAGATATACCTACGGAATAAGTTTTCAGGTTGAAACCTCCTATAGTTTACGAGATATGCCACGGACAAAACCTAAGCAAGAAAATTAACAAAGGGCAATAACTTTAAAAATATGGCAGCAAGAGTAACGGTTCTTGTGCACTGCACTTGCCCTCAATGAGATCTATCTAGCTATGAAGTTTCAAGTTGATACCTCTTATATTCTTCAAGATATGCCCCGGACAAACTTTAAGCATGAAAATGAACAAAGGGCAATAACTTTAAAACTAAGAAAGCAAGAGTTACTGTTATTGTGCACTGCACTTGCCCTCAATGAGATATATCTAGCTATGAAGTTTCAAGTTGATACCTCTTATATTCTTCAAGATATGCCCCGGACAAAACTTTTAAGCATGAAAATTAACAAAGGGCAATAACTTTAAAACTAAGAAAGCAAGAGTTACTGTTATTGTGCACTGCACTTGCCCTCAATGAGATATATCTAGCTATGAAGTTTCAAGTTGATACCTCTTATATTCTTCAAGATATGCCCCGCACAAAACTTTAAGCATGAAAATTAACAAAAGGCAATAACTTTAAAACTAAGAAAGCAAGAGTTACTGTTATTGTGCACTGCACTTGCCCTCAATGAGATCTGTCTAGCTATGAAGTTTCAAGTTGATACCTCTTATATTCTTCAAGATATGCCCCGGACAAAACTTTAAGCATGAAAATTAACAAAGGGCAATAATTTTAAAACTAAGAAAGCAAGAGTTACTGTTATTGTGCACTGCACTTGCCCTCCATAAGATCTATCTACATATGAAGTTTCAAGTTGATAACTCTTATATTCTACAAGATATGCCCCGGACAAAACTTTAAGCATGAAAAATAACAAAGGGCAAAACTCTAAAAATATGGAAGCAAGAGTAACAGTTCTTGTGCACTGCACTTGCCCTCAATTAGATCTATGTACATATGAAGTTTCAAGTTGATACCACTAATAGTTTAGGAGATATACCCCGGACAAGCGAAAATGGGACGCAGACGCCGCCGACGCCGCCACCGCCGACAAAAGTAACCCCTATATGTCGTCTTTTCAGGCGACACAAAAATCAGCAGTGTATAATATTCAACAAACAACATTTATATAGTCTGATGCACAATTTCATTTTGTAAATCTACATTTTAACCCTGGAACAAATTCACATTTGTCTTTTTGTCTATTTATACTATGAATCCTGAGACAATCACAGGCCACATCTGATTGGCTCCACTGCATCATGTGACCATAATGACTGGTTCAATCGGATTGGCTATTGGCTGGCCATTTTCATCTAATTTAGGCACAGTAGAAACAGCATCTTCTAATGACCTAGCTGGATCAACATTCTGAAAAAAAAATAAAATGTTATCACAATTTCTTAATGAGTTTAATTACAACAGTTTTAATCTTAATATTTTCAATTTTCATTGAAATTCCAATTTCACCAAAAAATGTAATGAATAGTAACTTTGGTTACAATGTAAATAGTACTAGTAGTTAATTAAAATACGAGTTGTAAGTATATATACATACATGGTGTTATAATAGCGAGTAGTGAATCCAAACTTATTACATATGTAGAAAATTGTCTGTCTAATATAGTCTAGGTTTTTCATTTTCATTGCCTAGGTTATTTTCTTATAGGTGTTATCCCATATTATACACATAACACTTATACTACAACAACGAAAACAAAAACCTTTATATCAATAAAGGCAATTTTGTATCACCTATTTACAATGAAAGTTACTGAGAGCTGTCTTAAAAACAAACCTCACCTTTGACAGCTCATTATGGCTGCATAATTCCTCCTAATGAGAATAGAACTTACACATAATTATGACCAATGAAAAACATACAAATATACCCAGTAACTCCTGAACAAGACATACAAGGATGCCATATATACATTAGAATAAAATACACAATTTATCTTTTTATATTTTAATACAAATACTATCCATTTTCGAAAACTTAACAACATCAATTTAATAATTCAAAAATTCAAGAAAATCTAGAATAAATACACTTGATATCTTTTTTTACGATAATACATTTAATATTGCCTCTGAATAATAAAACAAACACCATACAATCATTAAAAACATTCTGTAAAATTTTCATTCCCTGCACATCACTGTAAATTACTAGAAACATAAAGCATTTAATCTAAAAGAAATTTGTAAATAGCCCTAGGAATTAGAAAGTAAGATAAGCAAATTGAATTACATATGTATATGTATAGAATACATATTAAAATAATGAATGACATATGTTATATTTAAGGAGCAAACGCTATACTCTTTTGTCTTTTATTTTTCCAGTCAGCAAAACTTGATAATTATTATTCTTTGCTATGCCTGTACATATTGACTCTGCCAACATGTGTTCATGTGTACATGTGTACCAATTTGTATTTGAATATCTGTTGTTGAGTTATGGCAGATCTTACATGTTTGAAGGGCTACTGCTGAAAATGACACCCATGCTATAACAATACCTTGAAAAGCATGACTTTGAAAAGCAGATCAGCTAAGAATTACTTTAATTTTATGTTGTTGCTTTTTAAATCTTGGAATGTTAATTACAAAATACATCATATAAAAGGCTACATTATTCTTATACAATCAATATTTTCAAAATGTATTTTTTGACACAAGACATTGTTACTATTTTGTAATTGACATAAGACATTATTACTATTTTGTAATTGACATTAGACATTATTACTATTTTGTAATTGACATAAGATATTGTTACTATTTTGTAATTGACATAAGACATTGTTACTATTTTGTAATTGACATAAGACATTATTACTATTTTGTAATTGACATAAGACATTGTTACTATTTTGTAATTGACATAAGACATTGTTACTATTTTGTAATGGACATAAGACATTGTTTAACTTCTTTCCATCTTAAATAAATATGAGTGATCAAGCCAACACAACACAAGTAACACCTAATGGATACAGTTAAACCTCTATATGCAAATTCGCACAGGAAATAGAGTGACCAATTAAAAGACCTTACAAAGTAAAAGTTGCATACAGCTGATTAAAGACTCTTCAAAAACACAAGCAAATAAGGCTAACACTATACATATAAACACCTGTAGTACAAAGATATGTCAAAAACACATACATGTATATCTGATTAACAAGGCTGTCAGCCATTTGCCCTTGATCTAATTATGGACATATTTTTGACCTGCAATATTTTTTGACCTGCAATATTTCTAACACGATTTAAAAGATCTGTTTCAGCTTCACTTGTTTTATCTAGATATATAGAGCTAATATTACAAGGTAGTTTACTTAAAAAAATTGACAACATTGCCATTAATCTTGACTTTAACAAGGTTTTCAGCATGAAATAATTACGTTTGTCAAGACTACACACTCGAAAAATCCATGTGCAGTAATGCTGTCAGACACGAAATGGCCCCTCTACCATCCTGGTCATGATTTAAACTGATCTGAGGTCTACCTGGCATAAACATTGAACAAATATATGGCTCTTTCTATAACTTGTTTTTTGATACTGAGCCATATTTTGATATGATACTTTCTCATATTATGTACCATTTTGTCTTTACAAAAAGTTAAGGAAGTATTGCAATTTGGAACATATTAATGTTTTGACACCAAACCAGATTCCCAGACAACTTTTTGCCTTTTATATTCTAAACCACTGTCAATATACACAGCCCAGGGCTGAACAAAGAAACCGGCCAATAACCTTTAACACATTAATTATAATTAATATCTAATGTCTTTATGACATGGACATTGCACGATATTTGAACTGCTCCTTGGGGTGGGGGTGATGATGATGGTGGTCCGGCTCTTCTTCATCAGAGGTCTCTTGACCCTCTAAACGCTCTTTTTTCTGAAACACAAGGAAACCCAATCAGATCTGTATTCTGTTGAAGTAAACTAAAGTGTTTCATTTCCTTCCTTTAGTTTGTCATATTTTGTTTGTCATTTTTTAATTATACGGAACGGATGACATTATTATATGTAATGCTTGATTTTTTTTTATACAAGTTAATACATTATGACTTATTATGATTGGGTCAATTATAGAAAGGATGACATTGTGACTTGTTATGCTTGGGATTTATTATAGAAAGGATGAAATTAAGACTTGTTATGCTTGGGGTTCATTATAGAAAGGTTGACATTATGACTTGTTATGCTTGGGGTTCATTATAGAAAGGTTGACATTATGACTTGTTATGCTTGGGGTCCATTAAAGAAAGGATGAAATTAAGACTTGTTATGCTTGGGTTTCATTATAGAAAGGATGGCATAATGAATTGTTATTCTTGGGGTCCATTATAGAAAGGATGGCATAATGAATTGTTATGCTTGGGGTCCATTATAGAAAGGATGAAATATTGACTTGTTATGCTTGGGTTCATTATAGGAAGGATGGCATCATGACTTATTATGCTTGGGGACCATTATAGAAAGGTTGGCATTATGACTTATTATGCATGGGGTTCATTATAGAAAGGATGAAATTAAGACTTGTTATGCTTGGGGTTCATTATAGAAAGGTTGGCATTATGACTTGTTATGCTTGGGGTTCATTAGAGAAAGGATCGCAATATGACTTATTATGCGTGGGGTTCATTATAGAAAGGATGGCATTATGACTTATTATGCTTGGGGTTCATTATAGAAAGGTTGACATTATGACTTGTTATGCTTGGGGTTCATTATAGAAAGGTTGACATTGTGACTTGTTATGCGTGGGTTTCATTATAGAAAGGATGGCATTATGACTTATTATGCTTGGGGTTCATTATAGAAAGGATGACATTGTGACTTGTTATGCTTGGGGTTCATTATAGAAAGGTTGGCATTATGACTTGTTATGCTTGGGGTTCATTATAGAAAGGATGGCATTATGACTTATTATGCTTGGGGTTCATTATAGAAAGGATGACATTGTGACTTGTTATGCTTGGGGTTCATTATAGAAAGGTTGACATTATGACTTGTTATGCTTGGGGTTCATTATAGAAAGGATGGCATTATGACTTATTATGCTTGGGGTCCATTATAGAAAGGATGGCATTATGATTTATTATACTTTGGGTTTATTATAGAAATGATGGCATTATGACTTGTTATGCTTGGGGTTCATTATAGAAAGGATGGCTTGGGGTTCATTATAGAAAGGATGGCATTATGACTTGTTATGCGTGGGGTTCATTATAGAAAGGATGACATTGTGACTTGTTATGCGTGGGGTTCATTATAGAAAGGATGACATTGTGACTTGTTATGCTTGGGGTTCATTATAGAAAGGATGACATCATGACTTGTTATGCTTGGGGTTATTTTAAAAAGGATGGCATCATGAATTGTTATGCTTGGGGTCCATTATAGAAAGGATGGCATTATGAATTGTTATGCTTGGGGTCCATTATAGAAAGGATGCCATTATGAATTGTTATGCTTGGGTTCATTTTAGGAAGGATAGCATCATGACTTATTATGCTTGGGGTTCATTATAGAAAGATTGGCATTATGACTTGGTATGCTTGGGGTTCATTATAGAAAGGTTGGCATTATGACTTGTTATGCGTGGGGTTCATTATAGAAAGGATGGCATTATGACTTGTTATGCGTGGGGTTCATTATAGAAAGGTTGGCATTTTGACTTGTTATGCGTGGGGTTCATTATAGAAAGGATGGCATTATGACTTGTTATGCGTGGGGTTCATTATAGAAAGGTTGGCATTATGACTTGTTATGCGTGGGGTTCATTATAGAAAGGATGGCGTTATGACTTATTATGCTTGGGGTTCATAATAGAAAGGTTGGCATCATGACTTGTTATGCTTGGGGTTCATTATAGAAAGGTTGGCATTATGACTTGTTATGCTTGTGGCAATACAATGTGTAATGTTTAGAGTGTTATAGCAGAAATGGCATTATGCTTGTTAACATTATGTTAGTTAATGAGTGGAGTTTTTTAAATAATGTATGGCCATAAAACCATTTTTGGATGGCAGTTTCTATAGAAGTGATGGCAATATGACTAGTTTTAATTGGAGTTTTATCAAAGAGATGGCAATATGTCTTGCTATGTTTCATATTAATACAGAAGTGGTGGCAATATAACTAGTTTTAATTGGAGTTTTATCAGAGGTGGCAATATGTCTTACTATGTTTGATGTTAGCACAGAAATGATGGCAATATGACTAGTTTAAATGGGAGTTTTATCAGAGGTGGCAGTTTGCCTTACTATGTCTGATTTTGTTTACAAAAGTGATGCCAAGATATGACTTGTTTTGATGGGATAGCAATATGGCTTGTAACGATTGGATTCTTTTCTTCAAATGATGGGAATATGGCTTGTTATGATGCAAGGTTTTAAAGAAGACAAGGAAGTTTTAATAGGAGTGATGGCAATATGACTTGTAACGATGGGAATTTTTTTCATAAAAGAGATGAAAAGATGGGCTGTTATAACGCAGTTAAAAGCAGGAAAGGCCTCATGATTGACTATGTTTTGGTATTTTTATAAGGAATGTGGTATTTTTTATAAGGAATGGGTTCATGATTGGCTATGCTTGGAGTGTTTGGGGGATCCCTTGGTGAAAAGCATTGTTGGGAGTTTTATACAACTACTTCAGTTTGGGGATATACAGAAAATATTTCAATATTTTATAAATATAGGGTAAAGAAAGATAATAACAGTTTACAGATGAAAATAATTGGAATACCGTGAGAAATGATAATAGTTTTACATGTATGATAGAGGGAGCAAATCACTGACTTCAATATAAGCAAAGCAAAGCTGGACTAACAAAACTGCATGCATTCCGTTAGTGTAAGAAAATATTTTAATTGATTTACTGAAAATATTTATTATTATATTTATTTAGTCTTCACTTGAATACCAGACAGAGAATGGGTTTCCTGTGTCAAATAAACATGGTTTTACATTGTATAAGATTAACTTATTTATATGTTAACAAACAAGAAGTTTCTTTGACAGCTCAGAACAATTCATTTTTTACAAATAGTTCAAAAACATAATCTTACAGAGCTCTTTCATCTATCAACAAACCAAAACAACAATTGCAAAACAATACATTGAAAGGAATAATGAAAAAATATACATGTCTAAGATAATATTTCTACACAGCACACAAGATATTCCATGCAAATACAATCTGGAATGATATACAATTTACTGAGATATCTTTTATTAATAAGAAATGAAACAAGAGCTGTCACAGTATGTGACAAATGCCCCCGAATGTGACATTGACCTACGAACAAGGTCAGTACATGAAAAGTTGATCTTGCCTTTACGTGTCAAATACATATGGCAAGTTATTTTAAATTGCCTCTGAACATAAAAAAAATACCACCCATACTTGACAACCTACACTGTTATGTCCTTATATTCAGAATTCCCTTGTGAATAAACACTTAGTATATCTTTCACCTTAGAGGTAGGGACATGGGTCTTGCACACGACACGCTGTCTTCGTATGTCCTTATATGCAGCACTCCATTGTGAATAAACACTAAGTGTGACCTTCACCTTTGAGGTAGGGACACGGGTCTTGCACGCAACACGTCGTCTTGGTATGTGGAACACATGTGTCAAGTTTTTTTAAAATCTGTCCATACAAGGGAAAGTTACAGCCCGGACACGACAACCTATACTCTATGTCCTTATATGCAGCACTCCATTGTGAATAAACACTATGTGTGACCTTGACCTTTGAGGCAGGGACACGGGTCTTGCACACGACACGTCGTCTTGGTATGTGGAACACATCGATGTGGCAAGTTATTTTAAAATCTGTCCATACAAGAGAAAGTTACAGCCCGGACACGACAACCTATACTCTATGTCCTTATATGCAGCACTCCATTGTGAATAAACACTAAGTGTGACTTTGACCTTTGAGGTAGGGACACGGGTCTTGCAGGCGACATGTCGTCTTGGTATGTGGAACACATGTGGCAAGTTATTTTAAAATCTGTCCATACAAGGGAAAGTTACAGCCCGGACACGACAACCTATACTCTATGTCGTTATATGCAGCACTCCATTGTAAATAAACACTAAGTGTGACCTTGACCTTTGAGGTAGGGACACGGGTTTTGCACGGGACACGTTGTCTTGGTATGTGGAACACATTTGGCAAGTTGTTTTAAAATCTGTCCATACAAGGGAAAGTTACAGACCGGACACGAGAACCTCTACTCTATGTCCTTATATGCAGCACTCCATTGTAAATAAACACTAAGTGTGACCTTGAACTTGGAGTTAGGGACACGGGTCTTCAAAGGTTGTGTTAACAAACAACCCAGATATCTAATATTATCTAGCAACAGAAAGTTAAGAACTTCGTAGCATATCATTGCACTGTTGCTTATATGAACCTGCCTTAAGCAACTGTCAGTCCTCTCCAGATCATTGAATCTTCTGACCGATATGCACCACTGTGTCTACAGTTATCAAACAATGATAATACTCACCACAGATCATTCTTGGTGCATATTTACCATGGGAATATTTGGGCTAACTTGATATGACAACTAAATCTATTCACAGCATCAGTACCAAACACTGGCCATTCTGTCAGTGTAGCTTACAGCAGGAATATTGAGGCTAACTTGACACATACAACTCAGTTGTATCTATTAACATCATAAATACCCACCACAGGCCTTGCTCGATGTGTGTTCACAGCGGGAATATTGAGGCTGACCAGACATGTACAACTAAATCTGTGAACAACATTAAGTACCCACCACAGGCCGTTCCCGGTGTGTGTTCACGGCAGGAATATTTAGGCTGACATATTCCACTCTACAGCCATAGGCCACCGGCGTGAGTTTTATCACGGTGTGAAGGGGAACCTTCAGATATGGAAGGTCCTCTGAAATATAACACAACAGTAAGGACTTGATTGTCAATGTTCACTTAATGTTAATATGTAATTGTCGCTTTTTTTATTAAACAATATTTGTTAAAATGACAAATTTTTAACCAAAATTCAGTTTTTAAAAAGAGCCCAAAAAGCATCTCATCTGGTTGTCTCAATCCATTGAGAGAAATAACTGTCCAAAGTATTAAAGTCTGAGTAACGGTTTTTGCAACATATGCTTGTCAATAAAATTCAATAAAAGATACAACATAATTATTCATAATCTAAACTATCCAATTAACACATTAAGCCTTAACATTTTAAGACATAGAAGTATGGCACATTTTTTAGTTAAGTACGTTATAAAGACGGCAGAAGAGTGCCAACACTCATCTATTCTTTTCAGTTAAAAAAGACAAGCTCAAATCTTTGCAAAGCCATATTAATGGTACAAAGAAATTCTGAAAAACTTTCCTCATATTTCAAATTATTACTGATACAAGGAATAAAAAAAAGAACAAAGACAACATGGAACTCTGTTACAGCAAACTAAAATTATCAGTAACATGTAAGTAGTATTAAGAGCAATAAGAATCACATGAAATACGAAAACAATACTGGGTGTAAAGCATTATCAAGATATCATAGTGTATGGTGAAATATTACTGTTGGATCTGCAATGAAATATAAACAGTGCACAAAACAGGATTGCATAGGATTTAAAACAAAAAACAATAGAACTTTCTCTTATTTACACCACTGACATTTAACAATAAACTTTCATGTATCCACCACAACAGCTAATACAATTCAGTTGTTCCTAGTAGTGCATGTTGTTTAGCTGCTCCTAATAGCACCCAACGTTCAATGTAATTCAGTTGCTCCTAATAATTTTGGAACTGACAATCATGTAATGTTTATCAGTTGGTCCTAAAAGCACACTGAAAGGCCAATGAAACCTAAATCATATGAATAGCCAAGGTAATTTAGTTGCTTCTAATAGAACACTGGACAGCCATGTAATTAGGAATTTCCTAAAATCATTTCAACACAACAGGCAATACCTTTTAGTTGCTCCTAATAGTATAATGGACAGCCAATATGAAATAATGAAGTTGCTCCTAAAATCATACTAACTGATCTGATTTACAATAAAAATATGATAGTTGCTCCTAAAATACTCACTACCTTCAATATAGTTATGTTGTTCCTCATAGCACACTAACAATCAATGTAATTAAGTTGCTCCTAAAATCAAATGGAAAGCAAATGTAAAAGCTGCTTCCCCAGCCAATATATTTCAGGATACCTTCAGGATATCTCTGTACAAGTAAAGTTACATAAATACTTTGTATACAATAGAATTCTGACATTCACTCATGCAAGCCAGGAAATTCGGAAGGTATTTTTGTCAGTAACAGGAAAATATTAAAAGCTTTGACAATATAGACTTTAAAAACAGAAAACTTCAGCTAGAAAAGCCATCTTTTACACAATAGCTGGATCAAGTGAAACTACAGCGGTCACAGGATTGATAAATACCCCACATGCCGCCTTGACACATGAATGGCTACTTAACTTCCATACCCTTTTGGCCCCATTTTCTTTAAAAAGGGCCATCAAACATTGGTGGATTATAACCAAAGTCAAATATGATGTGTACCTTATAGTTTATAACAAATATATCATTGTTTATTTTTAATCCATTTCACCAAGTCATTGTCTGGACACTGATTTTATTTGTTGTAAATTCTAAAAAGGAAAAGAGGACAAAGTTTAAGTTGAAAAGGGCTATGAGTCCATCAAAATTGGTAGTTTCTCACCAAAGTTGAACTAGACCTGTATTAAAATTCCAACCGACCGACTGACATGCTGACTCCTATTTACCCCTTCCAAAACTTTGTTTTGTGGGGTATAAGTACATAGCTACGAAACGAGGTGTTGCAAAACTATTACCACTACGAAAGTACGTGAAATATGCACAAGTGTTGATTTAAAATCCTACAAGAATATCTGGATGAAAATGTGAATTTCTCATTTTTCCTTTAGGGACACTATAAATCTATGCATTTGTCAAAGCGCATAAAACACAAGATACCGTTTTGCATGTTATTTTGCACACATTACTGGGTTAGATGATAGCACAAGTTACTGAAATGAAATATTATTTTTATAACAAAAATATAAGATTTTCTATCTGTTATATATATTACAGAAACATAAAGTTTAAAATTAGAATTCCATTTCCAAGTAACTTGGAAATTCAAGTCAATTTTCTAGCAATTTTAGTAACAAAAGGTTATTATTATTATTTGTATAATGTACATGTATATAGATTAAGAAATGTTCTGACTAAGCTAAAATGAAGACTATTTTTTAAAATATCTTAATTTTCATCTATTTTAGCTCTGAAATTGCAATATTTTTAAAATAAAAACAAATGCACGAAAGTATGAAGTGATATTGTGACAAACTTAACATATCCATTTTACAAGAGTATTAAAATCATTTTCATTAGTATCTATCTACTGCATCCAACACAGAAAAGAAATGCATGAAGACACCAGTCTGGTTTTTCAAGGGGCATAACTCCACAACTATCAAGGCCTGAGTTATGGGTGTTGCTTCTCATACTTGTCACAGGTCAGTGATAAAATGTGTACTATGTTCAAAGTGAATTTTTTTTCCAGGATAACATGTGTTATATGTTCAATGTGAATATTTTGACAATAATAGTGACACTAAGACTATGATGATGCCTTTTCTATTTGAGAAACATATGTCATACGCACATACAATACTGTGCAAGAAGAAAATCAGATTAACAAATTACATTGGAAACTATAAGATGGTTTTTCGTCCATTTCATTACCATTTAACATAGTCGCAAGTTCATGACTATAGCCCCAAAAGCAAACACCTTAGCACACTTAAAAATAGGTAAAAATCATTAAAGTGAAAATGAAGGGGTGGTGAAATGTCAAAATGTGTTCTACTACAAATAGCTATATATTGGCAGACTGGTACCATGCAATTTTTTTATAAGCCCATCTAGGCTTTTACATCAAATATTTTGTTAAAAAAAATATATGCATCACAAGTCCACAGTTTGAGCAAATGCCAACGCTAGTCATTTTGTTTGTTTTTCGGTCAACTAATGGCCTAAATAGACTATTATCAAAGCCAGACTTATGGGTTTTACTAAACATGTGTGTATTGTCTCTTGCAACATGTGTACTAAGTTTTATTCCAATATCTTGAACAGCTTTTGAGTAAGGCCAAGGTTAAAGTTTTTCACCACAATGCCTTCTCTGACAACATCAACGAAACCAAGACTATTATAATACCTTGTTGTTGTTTTCTTCAACAAGCTCAAAAGCTTAAAACTTGAGAAAGAGCAAAAACTGTGGAAATACAAGGGCTTAAAAATGGTAAAAACATCAAAAGCTTTGATCCAGATATTCTTGCAGTCTGAATACCTGAGAAGGGGGATAACTCTATTTTCACATTCCCCATTTCCGGTCATATTCATAGCGACCAATGACTCTTGTGGAACTGGCACATACGGAATCTCGACTGTCACACAGGTACATAGAATTGGGAATTATACATGCAAAATGTACTTCTTTATCTCATTTATTATCAGACGGTATCAAAATAGTTTCTTATATTTGTCAAACTCAAAATGAACCATTCAGAATCATAATTTTTTTATGTAATGCAGTAAAATATGGTCTCAAGTATCATAAACCATACATGTCTCTTGGTTATATCAATAATTATTTTCTTCAGATTGAGTTAAATAAATAAATTCATGAGAAACTGATATATAATACCGTCATGACATTTATTTAAAATATGAAACAAAAGTTGAACTCTGTTTTTAAAGTTTTACTTCTACAGCAAATAATAATAAGTTTTTCTCATGAACTTACGTTAACTGAAGCCAATGATATCAGATTATGAGAAATTCACATTTCATTCCTGTGGTATTTCAGTAAAATACTTATTACTGCAATCTTATTTACAATATAACCATGTTATCAGTTAACCTCTGAATTTTGTTACAAAAACAAACTTTACATACCCGGTATACATGAATACATACAAACTACTTAATCGCAAAACAGATTTTCTTGTGCCAGAGTAAATCAGTAAGTACATTATGGTACCATTTCTTTCAGTTTAGTAATAAATGTGAAACGGTACTGGAATTGTGAGGATTTTTCAAAGATTTAGTAATGCGCTATAGTATCATCCTTGAGTTGCTATTTACAATACAAAATTATGAAACAATTTTAGGAAAAGTTCTTATAGCAATTCTTTGGCGAGTGTTATAACATTTGCGTAATAAGTTCATAAGAGGTGTATTATATGGAAACAAATGTTAGGATTTTTATTTATCACATTCATCGCCAATTTTTTTTATATATGCTTCAGTAAAAAGTTTGCAACTAAATTTGTAGGGTAAAATGACATCAATGTCCACTAACATAACCATGGGTGAAAGCTGTGAAAACTCACTAAACTGAAAAAATGCTGGGGGCTGCTAAGGAAACTCTTGAAAATTATGTTTTTTGAAAGTCATAAACAGCTCACTCCAAGTGCTTAGTAGATTAGTTTTGAATCAATCTTTCCTGCCTAATGTGTGATGAAACACAGATTGTATTTAAAAGTATTGGGTCCTGTGTGGTGAAAAGGAATTGAGAATGTGAATCTGTTCCAGCACTGCTGTTATACAATTAGTAATTGGTAATTTTGAGATTCACTGTCTCTCGAAAGGTCTCAAATATTTTTTGCCTAGATTAGGTGTGAAAGTCTGTTGTTTACATTTTGTTGTCATAAAGCATTCATTAGATGTTGCAAGTATGATGATTCTGAAGTGTAACTCTGTAACAACAGCTCACCTGTTACACCCTGGCTATCGGGAAGGAAATTTTACATAATCTGAAAACATTTTGCTATTATGCTAAGTTGCTTGCTGGCGATGGAAGAGTTGTTACGCTTGTTCTAAGGATTATAAACGAACGGATGAGTTTTGTTCATTAACAGCTGATAATCTGATAATGGAGATGTTCCCCCTTACCCTTCACCCCCCCCCCCCCCCCCAGTATAAAACCCACTGGATTACACAGTTTGTAAGAATGAACCCCTACAACATTTCAAAAGGTAAGTCAGGTATAAATAGGATCACTTTCACCCATGCATTACATTAGTGTGATATAAAACAAATATGTTATTATTGTATCACACCTACAGTAAGATGTAAGACAATTAATGTCATGTTAAACTCATATACGTAATTTTTCAAAGTAAATATATGAACATTTTTTGTTGCAAAGGCTTTCAAACAGATACCGGTAAAAAAAGCAACATTAATCGTTTTTTCCCCCAGCATTTTCTAACATTGAATGAAAGAGTGAATTTATATAATCAAAATGTATTTTTTTGTAGTCATTGGCTAATGCAAATATCTTTTGGAAAAACTGCACAATTTTCAATCTATAACAACAACCTTAATCCTTTAATAAAACAATTATCACAGTACAAACATTGAATAATCCCCTTAATCAAGCACCCCTTAACCCTGGTAACAGGAGATATGTCCTCTCTCTCTCACCTGAAGACTTGTCCTGAAAGTAGGCCAGAAGACATCGGGCCACGGCCTGGTGACACACAACCATTACATTCTCCTGTCTCTCCAACTCCTGAGATAAGTTACAGTTCACAATTTAAGTTAAGTGTGTACTTATTTATTTCATTTGGCATGATTGCATAAACAGCTGGAAGCTGATATGAATCACTCTTGAGTCTGATACATTGGTAGAAAACAGTACTGACTCCATTCAGGGAGGCCATTAGAAAGCACCCCTGGTGTGGATCCAACCCACAACCTCTAGGGTGGGAGGCAGACACATTTTTAATACTTTTTGCGCTTTCTGTATACACGGTTACAATCGTGTTATCAGTAATTAATATTTTCCATAAATCCTATATTTAGTAAGTAGTTAAACATTTATCACTCCAAATTTATGTACGTTATACATGTGTTTGTATTGATTTTGAATAAGAGTGTCACTTTAACATCTTTGTTAGTACTTTTCATAAATATAAGCATTTTCCCATATTGATATTTCTTTTCATTTAACTCTTTTTTACTTTTTTTAATACTAAAACAAGTCGGTTTCATATTGCAAACAGTCAATGCATATAATTTTATATCAAAAGATCTCCTGCTTAGTGAGAAACATTAAACATAATGAACATAAACAACAAACCATTATAACTGGTTCCAGTCTGGCAACAAGGTCTTGGTACGACTGAAATGAAAACAAAACAATGAAAATGTGCAGTGGGGCCAAAAAAAAAATGGTTCGACTAGGGTTACATGTTTTTTAAAACAGGTAGGTAGGGTTGGTAGGCTTTTACATTTTTTTTATTATTTTTTTTATACATTATGTAAGAGCCTTATTGTCATTATTGAAGAATGGTATTACAATTATCTACAGTAAAAAGATTCTTAAAACGTTTTAAACTACATATTTAAACGCACAAACAGTAAAATAATTATATTTTTATTAGTGTTTTCAAATGCATTACCATGAAAAAAGAACTAAAGGTACAATAGTCTGAATGTAAATTAAAATATCTCAATCCTGATTATATGATTAATCCTGATCTTTAGAACCATTGTGAAATTCGTTAAGCCAAATCATAAAGATGGTGAATCAAGCTTGATGCGTTTTACTCATATTCTCATTTAATTTTATATTCATCACAGACATCACCCACCTCGCCAGTAGGGTATCTGTAGTGGTATTTATCCTGGTCTCGCTTGGCAAACTCCTCTGGGTACTTTTCTGCAATCTCTTCATATGTCATACCCTCACATATACCCTGCAGGGAAACCATTGTATGAGAAATACCCATTATTTAAATCACATTTAGGAACCAGCAACTGAATGGCATTCAAACTGTTTCCAACCGATCAATATCTGAACATCTGAAAATATAGTAGGTTCTGTTTTTCCAGACCTGTCTTAATGTTGGCAGACTTCATTTGTATTGTTATGTTGTCTTACATAACACTGTGATACATACACATGCACACATATGAATTAACATGTAAGAAAGAAAATCATGCATAACTGGAGGTTTCTTAATTGCTTCCCATTAATATGACACTTGTTATTTTAAGCTTTATTATCATTAGTACAAGCCTGTCACAGAATCGATCTCATTAAAAGCTTTCTAGGCAATTTCATCACAAATAGGAGTTTTTGCTTTTGTGCCAGGGAAATATTTTCAACATTGCGATGCTAGTGTTGAAAATGTCATCCATATATGAAATAGCTTCTGATGAAACCGTCTCCTTGTATACTGTGCTGTTTGTATGGTTGAGTAATCACACTAGTCCTTATTTTATAATTTGAACACAAAACTTTATACACTTGAAACCAACTTACAGCAGCAATTTCATTCATAGATTTCAATGAAAATTTTGAAGTGAGCGGAAGGAACCTTTATATAATATCAAATTTACATGTTCTGTATGAGCTTTCTGGTCCAAATCTGTTAATGTATAACAATATAAACCTCACACTGACAATACACCAGTACACCTTGGCATTAATCTCATTTAGTGCCTTCCAGTCCGCCTAAGGAGCCTTGATCTAATGTATAGTCTTAATTTGTTTGTGTTACCTTGCTAGTTCTTATCAGTTCTAATGAAACAATATAACCCCAAACTAAATAGACTGGGAACCAACTTACAGCATCAATCTCATTGAGAGCTTTCCAGTGGGCCTTTGGTGCCTTGATATGCTGGGCTGTCTGTATGGTTCGTGTCAGCTCACTCGTCCACACCTTCAGGTTCGGGATCTTCTCCTGGTCGACAAACTTCCCCAGCTCTTTGGCATACTGAAGACAAATGGTCATTAAGATTCATTTGAATGTCAAAATTTAATGTAAAACTTAGTGAGATACTGGTTGGTTCACAGTAGTCATCTTTGAACACAACATGTTTTTGTATAAAAGCCATCATCAGTATTATGTGAAAATATATATTCTTCAAGAAGAAAGGGATTTTCATTTTTTCCCCCATATTTTGTGACTGACAATCCGATTGTACCTTGTGGCCCCTCAAAAGCTCACTATTCCCCCCTATGTACCCCTAAACCTTTACATTCTAAGAAGCTACCGATTAATACCTCCTTGCCCCGGGGAGAAAGTTCAGAATCCCTGTCCTATGTGTCCCTGGAGATATATCATGCCCACACCATGGTGAAGAGGGAGCCTTCTAACATACACTTACACTTTTTGAGTAAAGAAGCTACCCATTCTTACCTCTTGGCCCCTGGGGGAGAGTTCACTGTCCCCTCCTATACGCCCCTGGAGATTCATCATGCTCTCACCATGCTGCAAAGAGAATAAGAGGAATAATTATTACCATAAGAGTTTCAACAGTATATCTTTATAAGTAATCTTCCCAGTTTGAAGTTTAGGATTAAATCTGAACAATTAATCATTGTTCTGCCAATACTTGACATGAGGATAAAATCATGCAAAGAGGAGGTTGATTATTTCTTAATGCCTTTATTTTGAACAATTGAAATCAGTCATACTTTGGCTTAAAGGAGCATTCTAGGCTTTGGCAAACTGTTTTTATTGAGATATGAGGAAAGAAATAGCAGGTTAAAATTGGCCTTTTAAATACTTGATATAGACCCTGAGAAAAGACCCATTGTTACCCTGAGAAAAGACCCATTGTTACCCTGAGAAAAGACCCATTGTTACCCTGAGAAAAGACCCATTGTTACCCTGAGAAAAGACCCATTGTTACCCTGAGAAAAGACCCATTGTTTTAATCTTGGTGCAAACCAAAACACGTAATTGTAATTTTTGCTCCTCCATTTTTTTTTGGTTATCTGAATATTTATGAAACTAATTTCATCTCAAACAATCTTACCTACCATATTAAAGGGACTAGACACCAGATGATACAACTGAGAGAAAGAAAGAAAATTGTCAAAAACTTACATAAAATTGACATCGTTGTGTATAAACGCATAAACGCATAAAAAAACAGGAAACCATTATGCGCTATTTTCAAATGGGGAAACACAGATGAGACAGCAACATGATTGTTGCCTATATTATTTTACATCATGTAAAATGATGTATTATCCGCCTCCTACTTGCTTCCATTGACAATTCTAGGCTTGTTTTGAGGAAATACTGTATTTGTCGATTTTTGGACCATCTGGTGTCTAGTCCCTTTAAAGCCCTGTAAGCAGCACCGTACTCAAATGTTAAATAGAACTACAGATAACATTTTACTTAAAGTGTATTGTACGCCCACATGTAATTTTGAAAAGTGTAACGTACACATTGATTTCAATCTACAGCCACAATGAAGTGCAAACATTTATGTATTTTACAAACATGATCAGCTTGATCCTAAAAGAAGAACTTCGTTCTTTAAAATACCCGACAGTGCTTACTTCCCTTGGCTAAGCATGAAAAACAAATCACAATGCTGGTCAAGGGAAGTCTCGGCGAAATTAATGAAGTGATTCTCAGCGGTTTTGCGCCAATCCTTGATTTTTTCAAAAGGGTTGTTAATTTGCTGATAAAATTCAACTTGCTACATTTTTGTTATGTTGCACAAAACTTGTCATGATTAAAATATACAATCATTTATACTAACTATTACAATGCTTCATCCTTCATATTATGTACACTATACACTTACCCTGGTGAGGTAAATAGTTCTTGGGAGGACATGGATATTCATCAGATAGTACACAACTCGACTTTGTAGATGACCTGAAACAGTAATGAAAACAAAAGTTTGAACTGTTTGCTAGGTTAGAGCATCTCTATCAGAAAATGAAATCTGAACTGCTTTAGCAATACGCTGCTTAAGCTATTTGTTTCAGAAGTCCATTCATCATTTACAAGAGAAAATTAGACCACATTGATGAGGTTTATACCATCTAAGGAAAATGGTTTTGATAAAATCAAATGATTGACAAAACAAAGGAATTAAACCACACAGGATTGTCTTTTATCAAAGTCTGTGTTGTGAGTGGTTGTTTTATTTCAGCAATCTGCCTATTGAAAATGTAAAATGAATTTTTAAGAGGAGCTTTTTGATGTCAACATGAACTATTTTTTACTATGTTTCATAATGGTCAGTAAGTTAGGTTGCATGTTCTATTAGTAATTTGGAAAATGAACAGCCAACTCTTACATGAATGGATAATTTAAGCATCAATTTTGTGGTGACAATCTGAATCAAACAATTCTATTCTTGTTAACTGCTTATGTGCATTCCCTCAGGTCAGTATTAACAATCCCGACCCAAAACACATGATATATATATTATCAGTTTACAGTCGAAGTAATATCTTTCAGCCAATTATACAAACCTGCTAGTTTGTTGACTAGAAATCTCTCCCCCTGGTTGAAGATCTGTATAAAGGAGAGGGTCTTGTCGAGACTGTAGTCCAGGGACTGGTAGTTCAGGCTGTAGTGCTCTATCCTCTTCATGAAGTCCTTTACAGCTTCATTCTTGTCCATCCCCAGGTAATCAGGGCTGCAAACTTTTACCTCCTAAAACCATTGTTAAAACAAATAATTCCACCGGATAAAAAATATCACTTAATATAAATGACATAGCTATTATGTGTTTCTCCCTTTCCCTCAAGAGATTACCGCTACATAAAAACCCCATAGTTAATGCCTTTGTTACATAACTTTTGCAAAGAAAATGCTGATGTATGAGGCTATGGATAGAGGTTAAACAACAACCAAATGATTATTTACCAGTATGTTGGCCTCAATGATGGTCTCGTCATCACAAATGGACTCCACAAAGAAGAGTCGGAACCCAAACCTATCACAGATGATCTCCGCCAGAAGTTTGCGTCTTTCCCTGGTAGTGTTGGTGGCATCTATCACCTGTAATATGAGAGTATCAATATTGCAATGTCTTTATCTTTCTTGAAATGCAAAAACCAAGGGAAATAACATTAATAAATTGTCAACTTACACATTATAAAACAATGTAGCTTACACATCACTCTTTAATTCTTTTAATATCTTAAAATGGAACCAGAATATCAATTAAAGCATAATCTCTTTTTCTTCATTGCCAATTTACGCACTTCTTTCAAAAAAGGACCAAAGCATTGCTGCCACGCATTCTTTTTTATTTTTTTGGCAGGTATGTGATCTTGCGGTTAGACACTTGATTGTGAACTCAGTAGTCGCAGGCTTAAACCCTGCCTTACCACTAAAAATACCTATCATTCCCTGGGTGGGACATAAAATGGGACTCCCTCACAATGGTACTAAACCCTGGCACACGTTAAGGAATAAGGGTTACATTTTGTATGCCTCACACCCTAACAGTCTATTAGTGTCAGGAAATGAGAATTCATCTCCACCTATTGCAATTTTCTCAGGCACAATATTGAACAGACAACTTACAGCTACTTCTCCCCCTCCTTTGAGAAAGCTGCAGGCATCGTCAATCGCCATCAGGGCACATTTCCTGTAGAAAATGGCGAACATGATTGGGTATGTTTTCTATGACATAGTGTGTCTGTCTTAATGTAATTCATACATGAACATATCATGGCTTTAGAAGTTAAAAGACAACTTTCAACTTGGAGAAATTATCATAGTTTTTGTTATTGGTAAATGTAATTTCTTGGGTGACCTTATAACCTTACAAATTCACCTGATAATTCAAATCAAATGTAACAATAACTTGATAAAAGTATAGCAAACAGTAAGAACAAATTCAAAACATTGGTTTATACCTGTTTCAACTGACTGAAATATTTGATAATATTATACCTTACATAAATGTGTCCCTTCTTTGTTTATATAAAGTTGATTGGTCCATATAACAATGTATTTCATCCAGATTTAATGACGTCAGCGGTCCATATTATGTTTTTGGCCGGTCCAGACCTCGCCAATAATATAATATCGACCACTGACGTCATATAATATGGACCACTGACGTCATAAAACTGCTGAGTGCTGTTTGCAATTTTCACAACAACATTTTTTTCGCAAGTAAACATTATTAGATTTGTTCAATAAAACACATCAAAGGCGTTTTAAAATTATGAAATGGTTAAAAAGTGTTCAGTATAATATACGAAAAAAAACACACCACTTCGGGCCAAATGGCATTATAATTAGGACTGGCCAGTCAGCCCCCGAAGGTGAATGGACCTCGGCTAACGCCTCGGTCCATATACACCTTCAGGGGCTGACTGACCGGTCCTTATAATGTCATATGATCCTCAGTGGTGTGTAATAGTTCTTAATTAAGAAGTCTTGGTTAAAATAAAAACTTACTTCAAACTTTCAAAATACATTCAAGTGATTAATGATTAATGAAATGATACACATAAGCATATAAGCACAAGAAAAACAGCCATTATTGTATAACTTGCACATATTTTTATAAGAATGGCAGCCACAGGAAAAGTCAATTAATAACAAACAAAACTACAATTTTTCACCCAAATCGACCAGCACAGCTTAGAGGATTTGCAATGCTTATTTAAAATGTAACCTAGTCAAGCGATTGTAAGAAATTCAATCTTAAGCATTAAAGACAGTACCAATTGAGCAGGAAAGCTAATAATAAATCAACAATTTCTATTATAAATTAAAAACAATTCTATCTATATATTTTTGAAAACACAAAGTCGCTGCTTTGTTTACTTAAATTAAAGCATTAGTCTAAGAAGGTTGTAGAGTGTTTGACAAACTCTGTCCTTCTTTTGCTACAGTCTAACGAGGAGTTAATCAATAATGTCAGTGGTTGAAATTAGCACAAGCCCGCAAGCCCTGCACTGGTAAAATGTCTTTCGGGCTTGCTCAAATTCTGAATTTTATATAGCAGGGCTTGTTCGAAAATTTGATGCCAAGCAATAGTATAATAATTCGGGCTTGTTGATCCAAAAGTCTAATTTTAATGACTGTTATGTAACAACCATTTTATCAATGCGATGCATTGACTGAAAGGCAGGTCTAAAGCATCGACACACTTCGTTACATTAGGTCATTTATTTTTTGGTAGCTTTCATCTTGGCCAAACCTATGTCTGATATCTCTGTTTTCAAACTAACTTTTAAGGTCAATTGCTGCCAGCCTTAAGTTGTATTTCAGTCATGACATTAGGATAAAGAAGGGGCAGCAATCCATAATAAAAAATGGACTAAAGGGAGATAAATCACTTTTAAGGTCAATTGCTGCCAGCCTTAAGTTGTATTTCAGTCATGACATTAGGATAAAGAAGGGGCAGCAATCCATAATCAATAATGGACTAAAGGGAGATAAATCATCTTAAAGTCCTTGAGCTGATGATTGTAGATAAGATGTTTTAAAAAAAAGCTTGTTTAACAAATTTGTATCCTGTTTCTGACCACATTCCAACATGTTATAAAATACCTCCTTTATGTTATCTGTTTAATAACACAAAAATTGCCTTAATAGTTGCAAAGTTTTCATCACAGGAATGGCTAGATTGAAAAAGTGTGTAGGCTTGTCATGCTTTGGCCAGGCCCAGCAGATCAGATTATCTTAGGGGGTGCGCCCCCTGATTTTCAATATTCTGAAGTGCATTTTGAAGTGCCAATGCATAGATGTCTGAGACATAAACTCCCCATTGTAAGGTATGGGAGAAATATTTCTGGCATATTTAAAACTAAAGAAACACATTTTGACAAACTTATGCACATGCCTGGGCCTTCAATACCATTGTTCAAGCTATGCTACAGTTTCACGCTACTTTCTTTTTGTAGATTATTGCATCTTCATGTTACAGTATGGTGTTAAAAAGGAGCGGATACATTGCATAGTAGATACCATGCCTAACAACAGAAAGTTGGAGGTAAATAGCTGTACAGAAGTCTAACATTATGAAATATACTTCCTCTTCATCTTCATTTTATCCAAACAACATCTAAAAGAGTTTGCCATTCTTAAAGTTCCAACCTGTCAGATCTGTTATTGTTCAGTTGTATATTTTGTTAATTATGTTTCTACCCACTGATAATTTCGGGCAATACACTGTTGATAAATCTTGGACCACTAAAAACATGCAAAAACAGTCTGAAACAGCCCATTTAGTGTTTTGATATTATTCCAAACAATTGAGAAGAAATAATGTTGATCTGTTAATGATCTGTTAACACGATCTGTTAACCATCTGACAGAATGATCTGTACTGTATTTACTTTGAAGGCAAATTAACCTTTATACCACTATGTGTTTGTTTTTATTCCTTTCAATTAATGTTGTATGAACTTTATAAAAGACTGGAGTATATATATACTAAAACATTTTTTATTAAATGAACCAAAACATAAGAAAACAAAACTACCAGAACAAAAACAAAATTAAAACAAGTAACTGATGTGTAACCAAAGTGTTTCTGACTTTATAATGAAAGAATTAATAAGGTGTAAACATCTTGAAAAAAACACGCACCCTTTGCGAAGGTTTAAATACGCCTAAAAGGAAGAGGTTAGTATACTTCTTTCAACTAGCACTAGCATGGCAGATTTAGGTTCTTACATTGTCTTGCTGTGTGCACTTACTGTCTTATGGCTAAAGCTTCGGAATTGGTCGTATCGAAAAATACATGACTTCGATATTTGTCTGTGGCTGCCCTTCTATACTCTCCAACATTGAAAACTGGAATGACAGTGTAAAATCTATTTATGAACTTTGGGTTTTTTCAATTTGGCTATTTTTAGCAAACTGGGTTTTTCCAGATCTCAGATTGAGAGTTCTTGTTTTCTTGGTAACATTATGCTGAAAAAAAAGTACTAAGTTATTTCATGCTGCAAACTGCACACAACACTAAATATAAGTCAAGTGCAAGGCTAAGTGGAGAATTAGGCCATACCAAATTGATTCTAAGATTAGCCACAGGTTCCAATTTAAAAACCTATACAGTGCAGGGGAAATCAAACAAATCGCCTTACAAAAACAAACATTTGTTTAGTTTTTTTAAACAACTAGCATTAGTTTAGCATGAAAACTTTATAATGATAAAGTCATATTCATCATCATTTAGTACACTCAACAAGTTAGACCTCTGTGAACATAGTTCTTCGGTAGGCTGATCGCCTCCGAAGGCCAAAATTCCAAATTCCGCGAAACGCAGACAGTCTATAAATTTAATGAGTTGGAAATGGAAAGTGGGTCTAATTCGTTGAATTTACTGTCCATATTGGACAACTTTACACAGTAAACAGTGTTTTCCATGGAACTCATTCTATCATTACTAGCTCCTTAAATCTGATTAGTTAAGGTCATTTTTGTTTTTTGATACAATAAAAAAAACTACCCTTAACATAGAACCAATCTGGGAGGCCCTCACAACATCAATTTTTAATTAGCAAAACAGTCACAAATTTAGATAAAAATGATATTCTTTTCAATTAATATTACACTGGCTTTGCACAAAACAAACATTGTAGCATTTTGTGTATCTGTGATGATAAGGCAAGGCAAGCGGGATACAATCTGTCAGCATTACTCACGTTCTTAAATTTTCCGCCTCTGGATTATCATGTCTAAAGAAATCGTGCGAAGTCAGCTTGGTAGCCGCTCTCCTGTACTCGCCAACATTGAATGCTTTAAATAATGTATACAAATTCAGTTTGCTGGAAATCGTTGGTCACAATAAACTGCTATGTCAAAGCTTCTAAGATATTAGGATGAAGCTTGGCTGTTACAAATATTGTAGTAAATATGATTGAGCCAACTTTTCTGGCGTATCGAACATGCTTTTCCGAGATTTTACTGGGCCTAAAAATTACTGCCTTACACTCTCCAAGTTAGATGACTGCATGCATCTACACACTATTTCAGAATAATATTTTAATAAATAATGATATTAGATTTAAAATAGAATGATTAAGAAGAGCCGAGTCAGAAAAATCAGCGATGTCAATCGGGAACTATTAGACGATTACTTCAAATTACTGTGCATCATGACATTGGCATCGGCTTACAACTATGCATCCGAAATTTGGTGGAATATCTTAAAACAACACTAACACTGTCAAAATTGCATTATATTTAAATTTTCGGTATGCACGAAAAGTACCTTTCATGTGTATTCCGGGCACATTAGAAGTGACCCTTGTGAGGATTGAACCCAAAGCCTCTTAGGGGAGAGGCAGACATCCAAACCACTCCCACCCTCAAAATATTTACTCGAAAAAGTCATCATAATGTGTTGGTACATTATATAGCCCTTATGAGTATATGAAAACAATTCATGGATACATGAGAAAAGACCAAAGTAAGAGTATGTATGATGATAAACATTCCAATGATTTGTATAAAATAAACTGCATCAATGACTTTTATGATATTCCTTCCAATAAAGTGGTATCAAAAATAATGATCATGTTTGATACTCAAGTTTTTACTAAATTTTACCGAGCAAAAAACTTGAGAACACAGCAAACACATTTTAATGAAATGATATTTCCTTGTTGTTTCAATTGGACACAAAATCGATGTTACCATGTTACATCATACATTGCAAATATCCGTTTAGCGTAACATGAAAATCAAATTACGAGGGTATTTCTTGCCCTGTTTACATTGTTATGAGCTGTGTTGTTTTACAGTTGCCTATAAATCAATGGAAAGAACAATCTTTGTCTTAAGATATTATTTTGTCAACCTAGATATGCCATTGTGAACAAGCATATTAAAGCTGCCCTCTCACAGATTGAACGTTTTAACCACTTTTTTTAATCTTTGTCTTGGAACGAGCCAATTTATGCGAAAATGCATTTAAACCAGTCATATAATACTGCTGACAAAATAGCAGATTGCAGTTTTTATATTCAGGTTAAAAAATTGATGTTTTATGATTTTTTCTCAAACCGTTAGTAACGCCTTTATAGCAATAAAACATTAATTTTTCAACAGATATATATATATAAATCTGGGATCTGATATTTTGTCAGCAGTCTTTTTTCACTTGTTTGCAGATATTTACACAAAAATTTGCTCATTCAAAGACAAAAAAATATAAAAAAATGTAAAAGCGGTAAATCTGTGAGAGTGCAGCTTTAACCATACAATGTATTGTGTATTAACAATCAATACTCTCTTTGTTTAAACATAACTTTTTCAATGAAAATACATCAAGACACATGATTATTATACATGTATCATAAGGACTGAGGAGATAGCTGCAAGCTAATCTTGTTACCTTTATCTCAAATACTAATATTTCAAAGACAAAAATGCAGCAGTGTATGAAATTAATAATGCCAGTCTGGTGCCATGCACTGTCCATTTCTGGGCATTATAAAACAATTAAAAATCTATGGAACATACCTTTAGTTCTGATGCCGATCCAGTTGAGGTATCTGGTCAACTTCTTGGACATGTATGTTTTCCCGCGGGCCGGTAATCCCACCATGGATATGACCGTCGGGGCCTGCACCATATGGGGACATGATGCTGAAAATAGAAACAATGGGCATACATGTACAAAATAGAAATGAAAAGTACAACCCACACTATTGTCAACATCCATGTAAGTTTGACCAGAAATCCAACCATGGATATTACCACTGGGGCTTGTGACCATGATGCTAGAAATTATAATACGGAGCAGGCAATTATAAAAAAAATGATAAAAAAAACATTGAAAATTCCTGCAAACAATGGCTCTGTGTGGCAAAAGTATGCAGTTGTCTGATATTGAAAGTCCCTGCTTCAATCTGCTAAACAATCACTCTATATGGAAGAAGATCATGTGATATCCTTGGCACTCGATAATGCTTTGCTACATCACATAATGCAGGGGCAGATGCGGGATTTGACGTTAGAGGGTATGTTACTTTGAGCCCCTCCCTCAGAAGCAAAATTTGAACAATTTGCACTGGGGTTTTGGGGCAGGGGAGGGAATATATCCATTTCAATTAATTAAAAAAAAAAACAGTAAACTTGTGTGATCCCCACACACTCACACCCTGGATCTGGTAGTGTAATGTGAGATATTTGAGTACAAAAACATTGTTTGAAGCAGAGGAAAAGGACCAAATAATTTGGGTAGAGATATGAGACTTGCTAGGCATGTGCATATTGACATAGTGTACAAGTTTCATGTAAATATCTTTTTACATTATCGCCAACATTAAAGTAATTGCAAAGTGCCATACAGATGAACACAAAAAAACAAAAACACAGAAAAAAAAAATTATTGCAATGATGTTAACATTAGACCTTCATTCTAACAATATTTTAAGTACACAAACTTGTACATCTTACAACTATATTCTATAGGTAAAAAATGCTTTATATATGTCACATATTTTTTCATTTACTACAGCTAAATGCAACAGGGTTTATGGGAGATTATATGATCAAATTGTTCATGTTTCTTTTTTCTCAAAGGAGTTTTTGCTTTCAAGACTTTCATTTCATACTTCAGGTAATAAGCAAGAGCATAAATTGGTTCATTATACATTTTTTGAACATGTTTACCAGATGACTATCATTTGCTGTAACTGTCCAAAAGTCACTTCTACATAAAAAATTAATGACATTAACACTCTAAGAATTTCTCCTCTAAGACATTCTATTGGCACGATGTTCTTCTAACCCTTTCAGCAAGAAGGCCAGATTATTGCAGACATAAATTACGATTGTGTGCTTTCCCGAGGTAAAATGTTTTCCTAGTTTATCACATTGCCAAATTCTGCTGTTTCTAAATTCCTATGAAAAAATACAGATTTAATGCAATGTTTTGGTATAAAAATTGAGGCCTGCAGTAAATGGCAGGCCATAGCAATTAATGCAAACCTGTTTTCAATTAATGCAAATTTGAAATACATGTTAGTGTATTGATGTATGAAAGCGCAGAATTATTACATTTAAATTGTAGCTCATTACTTAATAAACAACTGAATGTAAATTTTCTTTTTAACAGGAGGATAGGACCTCCTTCCATTAGTTACGTATACAAGTATGACATAATTTGTAACATTTATATGTGCTGAATGCCGAAAACCACAAAGTATACTATTCATGTACCTTAAACAGCTATGCAGCCCATTAATTCATGTGATTAAGCATTTAATGAAATAGACACTTTAAATTTATACTTCTAAAACAGTAAAATCATGCAATTTGGAAGTTTAAATTTATAGAATTCAATAGATCTCACCTGAGCCACATCGGGAATGGCCATGAGCTGGTTTAGGTCTCTGATCCATCTTTGTATTTGTAATCTATTTCTAAATCATATAAATTGTGGTCTTAAGTTGATTTTTCAGTCCCTGGTTAGAGAAAGTGCATGTATACATGTATGAGCGACATTATATCTTGCTGAACAATCCACCATATCTTCCTTACAAACTGTGAGTAAAACTTAGATTTAATCTGCAGGTTTAAAAAATAACAGGATCAGTTTGCATCACAAAGTTTTATATTCAGGATATACTTATGCAAAAAGAAGAAAAAACAAAATTGAACTTTTGGCCATCCTTAAAATACTGTTTGCTTCAGGTGGCCAACTGCATTCTCAAATTGCCCTATTTCAAATAAAATTGACAACTGCAGTATGCAATATGGTGTACATTGCAGCATACACTTCTCTTGTCCAGTGTTTAATCATGACAAAATTATAGAAAAAAAATCCTAACTTATCTACCGGTGCTCAAGTCTGACCACTGCAAACAAGTTTAAGTACTTTTTTTTGCAAAATGAACTTTGCATTTCAAGGTTTTGAAGCATTGTATGATCATAACTTTAAGATCTCGTAATTCCATCATGTTTCATTGGTTTCACTTCAATTAAAATAGCAGTATAAAATAACACTCACAAGAACGTCAAGGTGACAAATGAAACTCTTTGAAGTGATGGATCTGACTGTTGAAAGCCACTGTTAGAATGGTACAAACTGACCACCTCTCCTGATTGTTTAACTGATTGCAAGTCAGGTTTTCTTTAATAGTGTATTTGCAAACAGTAGTATTTTTAAGGATGGCCTTGTTTTGTTGATAGCAAATGGGAGCTTTACAGTTAGTGAACTTTATAGGTGTATCACTGTATGACGAAAGAGCATTTTCTACAGAAGAAGTAAAATTTTGAATTGCATCATACAAAAATCACTACATATATGATTTGAAACATGCCAAATTGCTATTTTCGGTAAACTTAACAATGATTTAACTGTGTTTGTGTGATCAGATCACAGTGCTTGTATTGTTCAATTACAGAACAAATCTATGATATGCTAATATACAACAATCACTGCATTAAATAAGTTATACTAAATGTCCTTTTTGTTAAAAACAATAGTATCACTTTGAATAAGAGCACAGCCAATCCACTGAACTATAACATAACTGTTCACTTTCAAAAAATGATCAGAAAACACAAGAGTCTGAATTCTATAGTATGCGAAAACATCCCATAAAATTATCAAACTTTACTATTTTATTACTGTACCATCCAAAATTGCCTTGCTCTGCAATTTTTTTGTAAATGAGCCATAACCTGCCAGTGAATATAGAGCACTCCTAATAGTACATTTCTATACATATCAAGCCTAAATGTAGGTGAACCAGAAAATGATTTCACTGCTTTGAAAAACCAGAATGAATTCAAAATCATTAGCCTTCATATCATGACATGTATTCAATAAAAATATCATGAAAGTAATGTATTAAGATTTTATCAAATGGAACTGTAAACAAAACTGAAACAGTTAAATGGAGCTGTGATTTTTGTAAGAAGCATTGTGATAAACATTATCAAGTATTTATTGTCATTATCACTTGAAATAAAAATGTCTTTCTCATTTACATTCAACCCAGCAATTGTACAAGTCTGATATAATGCCAAAACTTAAAAATAACTCCTTTAAACAGCCCAAAAATACCATAAATGTCAACACCTAGACATTAATAGTAAAACCAAAGTAGAACAGTTTTTAAGGCACATATAAACTTAGTATCCATACATTTTAAACTCATTGTTCAAAATATTATATATTTCCTTAACTATTTTGCACTATTTTTACACAAACAAAACCACAATCAGCTGTTTTCTGCCCTGAATGATTGTAAACATATCCTATCCTTGACATTGTTAGTTAGAAAATAAGGGAAATAATGCATAAAAGCCTGACCTTCATGCTTCAGATTCCTGAAAGACAGGTGCAGTAAAAAAAAAAAAAAAGTAATAGGTAAGGGAGAAAACTCAACTTCAAAAGACTATTGATCAGTATTGGTTACTTCCCTTGTTATTATTTTGCCCTTTTAAAATTGGTCAGTGCTGTGTGTAAACTGTCCAGTGGACTGTCCTTGTTGCTTTAGAATGCAACTCTGGGTGCATCAGCAGTGGAATCAGGAAAAAAAAATGTTTAATTCATATAACTCTTGCTTTGGTACAAAAAAAACCTCACTATATACTGTTTTGATGACATAATATATACTGTGAAATCATTAATGTTCGTCGGCATGAAATTTCGTGGTTTGCCGAAAAAAAAAACAATTTCGTGGGTACTTAAATTCGTGGATTTTCATTTTTGAAAAAAAAATCGAAGATGCGATTGTCCTAGATCGTCTGCATAATATCCACGCGCTGGCCCGTGATAACCGTCTTCTACGTCACTCGGTTTATGACACTCGCTAATGTGGTACGACATGCCAATTAGTGCATATACCCAAGTCACTTATCGATTTAATTGGGAATAAAGGTAATAAAAGAAGATGTACCCTGATCATAAATACAGATAGGGGAAGCCATTGAATGCCAATTAAGAATTTTGCAAACTGTGAAAAGGTGCGTATATTGTCACGTTCGGTGCTTAGTAACCTTCAATATACTAGTAATCGATTAATAATTTTATTAAATAAAAAATCGAGTATGGACACTCATCACGCACATCTTGTAAACTTGGAGATTTTCATTAACAGCACACGTTTAAACACGTGCTTATAACTGTCATTTTCTGCATAAAACACATTTAATTGATTTGGTTCATTATTTGTTAAAGGCACTTATAATATATTAACAGAATAATGATCGTAAGTTATACAGTGAGACAGGTTTTATCACTGTATACTGCGACCTCTGTAAAGAATATACTAGAGTATGTACGTAACAAGGCAATTGAAAAAGTGAATAAAGGGTTTATATTTCGTGGGATCTTGAATTCGTGGATCATCTAACCCACGAAAACCACGAACATTAATGCCCCACGAACATTAATGATTTCACAGTACATGTAAACATTCCTGAAATAAATTCCTTTAAACTGTAGTAGGATAAAGAAACATGACTATCTTTTAGGGATGCCAATATTCACCTTTTTTGGTGTTTTATGCACCAGGTAAGTTTTTACTTGAGACGTAACAAATTGATTCTATGTGTTACTGTATATTTAAGGGACTGGACACTGGATAGGTAAAAAAAAAGCAAATCAGTATTACAACAAAACAAGCCAAGAATTATCAATATGAACTAGTATGAGGCCTATAATACATCATATTACCTGATTTAAAAAACATTTTGTCCCATTATAAATAGAATAAATAGTTTCCAAGTTTATATAAATGTGTATATTAAGCATGTGAAAGACACGCCATTAGTACACATACAAATACTGACACTATTTTATTTCTTTTTTGATTTACGTGGTAGTCAAACCCAGAAAATTTTGAAATAGAAAAAATATAAAAAAAACTGTGAAACATGGATGAGTTGTAAGCAATGTGATACATCAGTAAGTAAGATTCAATGCTTTGTACACAACGATATCAGTTTTATGTAAGTTTATGACAATTTTCTTTTTTTCTTCTAAAGGTATCATCTGGTGTCTAGTCCCTTTAAGAGTCGGTTCCGATTTTAGAACCTATCTAGGTATTTGTATCGTTTAGCAGAAATAAAAACAACAACTTCATAAAACTTCACAGGTCCACATACAATGAGAATTTTCCTTAACTCATGCACATATTGTTTGAATAACTTGAAAATTCATTTTTTTGTGTGTATTTTTTTATTTTTGGTGAATTTATTTTTTCTGCTGAAAACCTAACTGCCTCATGACACCAAATGAGAATCAAATTTCAAATGGTCTTCTATGTCCAACAAAGACAACAACACCACCAGGACCATGACAATGGGCTGACTTGAACTTTGTTAACGTTAACAACATGATAAATGGCATCATTGTGAACTTTTAGAGGTGAAGTATTTAATGAAACAGCCATGTTTTTGAATTCAACATGTGAAGTTGAAACAGGTGTCTCACATCTTGTTAGAAATACTGCAGATCACGAGTGTATCGATTAACTTCCAGAGTAATACAGATTTTAAAGTTCACAAAGATGATGATAATAACATTGTTTTCTTTAACACATTTCTGACCTATCAGCCCAATGTCTTGACTTTTTTTTATAAGAAAATCAGACAGGCTAAAAATATTAAATATATTTCTGCACAGTGTGAAAATATTCTGAACGTGCTACTGTTTAGCTACAGTCTCATTTGAGGTTGTGGAGAGTTGCTGAAATTTTTTGTTTTATTTCCAAGCATGATTCCTATGATGCACGTTTCCATGCAGGTGCAACAAAAGAGAATGCATGTAAAATCAACTCTATACTAAGAGCACCAGGGGTTCAAGGTTTCAATTCTATGAAAGATCAACTTACCAACTCCCCCAAGTGAGTGACAAGGCATGGTTTATTTTGTCTTTTTTATGTCCTCTAATAGTATCGTGTTTCACAAATTTCTATCTCCTTTTTCCATTTCAAAAGCAGCTTCAATAGCGACAGATGTGTGACATGTACACTCTCCTTAACTGTCCCATTGCCTGTTCACAACTATCAACCATCAACAACACAGTTCAGTAGAACTATTGACTCCGTTACTAATATGTTGGCACCACTTTTGTTGCCTACTAGTCATGTACTGCTTGTTATAAGCACATAGAAAACTGTCAGATAGCAGAAGCCATTCATTAACATTGTACTCTACTATCATGCATCCTTTAATAATTACTTATTCTGCTCTTACAGATTGTTGTATTGGTTTCACAAGATAATCATATACCATGATATAGATGCTTAGTCTTAGATATGCACACTAATCAGCTATTTAAATATTGTTTACGTTTGACAAATAGCAGACTTGTTACACTGCTGCAGAGAATTCTGAGACAAACAATTATTTCTGGCTGCAATTTGATATGCAAGAAAACTGGAATTAAAAAAACGAAATCAAGAAATTATTAACATCAACTGCTCTTATCTTCCCACAAACAGTTTATTGAGTTTTTTATTTAGGTATATTCCACTAGATAATATTTAAAATGACTCCATCTGAATTTTCAACACTGTATTAAGATACAAATTGTTTATATACCCTTTTAAATCTCCTTCAAGTGACCTTTAAAAAATAATCTCAGCCCACTGCCGATGACAATGTTGGGAATATTTGCATGCTTTAATCAGTAAATGAAAAAGAATTCCATACTCTTTTCATTGACAAATTTGTACTACAATTACACCTTAAGGACTGGCGTACTTCCAAGTTATTGAATAAAATGTCTACCGGTATATAGGCCATAGGAGATTTAATGATTGGTCTATTATATCACAATCAATTTATTTACAAAATGAGCCTCTTGTCTTCGAATTTACATAAAAAATGTTATTTATCATGCTTTTTTGTAGAACCCTTAATTTAAATTCGGAAGATGATTTATAAATAAGTAATATTTAAACTTAAGAACAAATTTTTCATCAGTTTTCAAGATAAAATAATATCAATTTTAAGTGTTGTACAAGTAATAGCTTTTTATTTCAAAGAGAGAAAAGAGTTTATAATATATGGGCAGAATTGAATATAAGAATCATGGTAAACTCACAAACAATTTATTATAATATGCACACATATATACATACACACGCACACACACACGCGCACACGCACACGCACGCACACACACACACACGCACACACACACACACGCACACACACACACAAACGTGTATTTATTTATGCAATTGTTTTTATAATTTGGATGATATTTATAATTTACAAAAATATCACTTTTAAATCATTTAATTCCTACTCCTACCACTCTTGACCTAAATAAAGTTTTTGTAAGTGTCATAACAAATAAAATGAAAATGAATTAAATGTTCATTCAAAAAGAATTCATTGTGCAAAAGTTTGTTTATGTGTGATTTGTTAGATATGTTACTATTTAAAGATTTTTCTGATATTCCTGATTGAAAGTGACTGAGGTAAAACATGCTGGTTTTAAGAATTCTTGCCTTTTATGTGTAAAAAATGCTGACAATCAAACATTTCCTTAAAATTCAGTTCAAACCCAATTGATTAAAACAATAAAAAATATATGTCACTCCTACGAAAATTTACTCACTTATTTTTGAAGGATTAATCATGCATCAGACCGGAAGACAGCAAGTTCTAATTCCAGCAAAAGTAAAATCTCTGAGACATATTTGAATTTAAAATAAGAAAACTATGAATAATGTGCATCAATCCGACACAGACAAAATATCAATCATTTTTAATCTTAAATATAGAGAGGGCATCCTGGACCACATTCTGTAATTTTGGCTTTATTTTTAATGTACCTTTATAAACTTACAAAACAATTATTTCTTATAAATAATGATAAAAGGCTTTGCATTTTTCACCTTTTTGTAAAGAGTCCCAGTTTAAATGGTTTAACTTGGTATGGAAGTATCCTGTAGTATCCTGTGACATAACCTGATGCTCGTCTTAGTACAAGTTCAAGTTTGCTTATGTTGAATGGGGTAAATGGGTTGCTGACTGGAGAACTTACAGTTGAAGCAAACTCCAATATTTCAAGGCTTAAAAAGCACATTTCTTTCATACATAATTATGGTGGACAGTTGTGAGTATTTCTTCTGTAATTTGCTTTGCTTTTTGTGATGTTTAAGTGTCAATTCCAGGCAAGGTCTGATGAGAATTTACTCTCAAAAACTTACCGTAATAGTGTTAACTGTGTCTGAATTTTGTTTATGAAAACTGTATGTTGTTACATTAGATTTTCTCTCTTTCTCTCTTATTCTGATCAATTCCCTTATGTCTGTGATAAAGATTATTTGCCACTTTTATTGCCAATTTTCCAAATTTTTCTGCTCTTGATGAAATTTGGTAGCGTCCCCAGTCAAATGTGTATTCCTGTACAAGAGACATTCATTGACAAATAACCTAGTAGAACAGAATTAAATTCCAGATGGTGTTTATGTAAATGAGAAATAGCAGCTTCCCTAATACTTCCACTGTGGCATTTCAGAGGTCATGGGTAAGCTATTCTATTGCTGTCCTTCCAGATAAACTGACTGTGTTAAAAAGGTTTGCAATAAAGCTAAGGAGAGACCTGTGCATGTTGAAACTTCACAATTGGGCTAAAAATATTGGTGAGGCACCTGGTCAAATGCCTTACTAACTGTAAACATCAAACAGAAAAGTGTCCGCCTTTGTTCAGACTGTTAGCCAGATCTTCTATAAGGAGAATTAAACCTATTTGGTAGTGACTATTAAAAAGTATTACATGTGTTTTGTTTTTAAAAACTTGACAGTGAATCAAAGTATAGATTTTATCATATCAGACCATTGGCTACTTTCTTGGTGGCCACAAACCATACTCACTTGTCCTTGGAATTGAACATTGGTCGCCTACGTGAGAAGCAAGTGGAATAACCACTGGACCAAACTTTCAAGTCAATTTTTCTTCCTACATGATGTTCGTGGAACAGTCAACATCAGTGTTACTTAACATTCAAATCAGTCAATTCACTACAGAATATATAAAAAATTTACCTAACACTATGCAGCATTTGCCTCCCGTTGCAATACATAACCAAACAATGTTTATTACTGTGAACACATGTATATCGCCCGATGTTTTGAAATGCTAAATCAAATACATTGTCATTATTTTCATAGTCTCTGGTCCAAGGTCCATTGCGATCCTGGAATAAAAACTCATTCCTGGTCTGTATTCCCAAAATGTTTTGTCAACAGGAAGAACAAAATGGCTGCTTGAATTGTCAGTGGCCTTGGAAGGGTTGACCTTTGTGCATATTGTGCAGTTGAAGATTGCGAGAGATCCGGAATTGAGAAAAATATACAAGACTGCTTAACATATCTGTATAAATTGCAGAACAGGTAGAAGAATGCAATTGTCGAAAGGTTGTATGGCAAAAAGTAGACCCCACTCTGAACAAAAATTGTGTTTTGTCTTAGTTCTTCTTGGCCAGTCTTTCTGTCTTTGTTGTTTTTGAAGCTGAATGATTTGTGATATAAAAAAAAATGCTGAACTTCTGGATCTAATTGATCTAAACTACCAGCCACGCAACTTTTGCAGAGTCTATAGATGCCTTGCTATCTTTCCTTACCGCAGACATTTTCTTTAAATCTATTTTTCACCATATCCCGTAATATAAGCATTTGGCACACCGCCTTCATGTTCAATATTTTGCCCTGTGCCCTCCCTTCAAGTCAACGCTTAATGCAGCCTTTCAAAGAATTAATTGACTGTAATTAAGGTAGCTGTTTTCATTTTTCTGAAGGCTATTTCTTTGTTCCTATCCTATAAATATAATTATTGCCTGGTAAGCATAGAGGCAAAATGACACATGCATGTTTTTAGAAGTCAGTGGTAGCAGGAGATGAACACAGTGATAAACCTACCAACCCGGTATTCTTGTCGAGAGAAACAGTATACGACGAAAATGCGAATAATCACAAGCGCTAGCCAGACATTGTTCTGTCAAAATGACATAGTACCCGGCTCGCCTTAATCGATTAGCGAAAGCGGCCGAAGGGCGGGAACCACCGGAACACTCAACTCTTTTCCGATGGTTCCCGTCCTTCGGCCGCTTTCGCTATTTGATTAAGGCGAGTCGGTAACTACGTCATTTTGACAGCATAATGTCTGGCTAGCGCTTGTGATAATTTGAATTTTGAAGCATTTTCGTCATATACTGTTTCTCTCTACAAGAATACCGGTGTTAACGTGTGTATATAACGGGCCACTGCATCTATGAGCCAGGTATTTTGTTTGTAGCTTACGAAGAAGTTATAATTTTCAACGATAACGGTCTTTGTTTACGTTTTCGCCGGGCGAACATTCTTCACTTGTTTCATATTACAGTATAGGGTTTTGTTGTTTTTTTTAAATCTCATTTTATGTTTATGGCAATGTATTATATTGATAATATACATGTTCAAGTATGTATAAATTATAATTTTGGCTAGTTGGAATTATTTATTGTGACTTTAATGAGCATTTGTCATCAAGCCACTGTGGTTGTTATATGTCCAATTACGTGCATATCATCATGAAATGATGAATTACACATTCTGGTATTAGAGGTCTATAACCTTTAGTTAAATTTAATGAAAATAACCAGTGTTCAGATAATTATAAAAATATCAGGCATATTTTATGTCATGCAAGATGACGATAGTTTAAGAAAAACTTACAAATGTTGGGTGGTTGATAACTGGAACCGTTTTCTTCCATGTTTACGGTCAAATCAATGTCAACAGACGATTGTAACACGTTCACTTTCAAAAACTTGTGCCGAACTGGACAGAACTGGAAATTCAACAACAATGGCTTTAATTTCTTACGCAGTGACCTCCCTTGATGTGCCAGATAAGATATATGCTGTCACGGTCTTTGATACTGTTCAACAGATTGAAATAACTCTGTGTTTGTTCAGTCACATACAGTATATTTTAAATAATCTTGGATTGTCACAATAATGTTGTGGATGAATAATAATGCAGAATCATCTGTTTCATTGCTTCATTCACGATTATTGTCAACTAAAGACTGAGTGCTCAGTTCACACATAATTATAATGAACAGAACAGAACAGAACAGAATTTTTATTACACGTAAACTATACAGTTTTTTGTGTTTCATATACATATTTTATAAATTACAATTACAATTATACAATGTAGTGTGAAATATTAAATAAATATTATAATTAATCTATTTTTAAGGATGAACTGGAATAGAAAACACGAATCAATCAAACTATAATAGTATACAATACAATAACCAATAGTTTGCTTTTTATATACTAGTATATGTTGGAACAAATGATACAATTGATCAATTTCTAACAATAAAACAGACTCACATAGTATATATCAACATAAATAGTAACCAATGGTTACAAATGTTAACAAAGCATACCACTGCTTGAGATAAAAATGTGTATCAAGGCTTATAATTATTGATTCATTAATAAAGTAGAACGCACCTTAAATGCTTCCGATATATATTTGCTTAACCTAAATGTTTCAGATGTATTTTGTGTATTAAGAAGTTGCACAAGTTTAAACATACTAGGTCTTATTCTATAATAACCTTTAATATAAGTTTGTCTTAATTGGACATAAGGTGTACACTTAAATATAAAATGAAATTCGTCTTCTACTTCGTTCGAGTCACATACTTGACAAAGACGTAAGTGGCGTTCTAATCTATCATATCTGCCAGTATGAACTCTTAAATTATGCGAACATATACGTATTTTTGTGATAGCAATTCTAAGATTTCTTGACACAATATTGTCTAAATAGGATTCAAACTCGAATGCAGTTTTAAGTACTCTATAAACTATTAAGACACCATTTTCATTAACACTTCCATGCCATTGTTGTAAATATTCGTCTATCAGACGCTGTTTAAAAATACAAATGAACTGGTTTTCGTTTAGCTGTGTATCATTACACCATACATCATAAAAGCCATATCTGGTGAGAAGGTTCTTAACCTTATTGAACCAATTATCCTGATTGTTATTAATATTCAACATTGCGTCTTCTATGACAGATTGAGTAATTATATTGTCACTTTTCTTAAGTTTGAACCAGTATTTTACAATACGTACATATCTATTTATATACAATGGGTATCTACCCAATTCACCGTAAACAGCAACATTTGAAGACGATTGTCTGACGCCTAGTACGGCTTTGCAAAATTTTAAATGTATCTTTTCTAGCTGTGTAGACTTCGTAAATCCCCAAATTTCACACCCGTATGTAATTATAGATGAAACAAAGGCATCAAATAATTGCAAAGCTACCCTAGGTTTACATTCATACTTTTTAAGATTTGACAGCAATGTGTTTACTGCTTTTAAACCCTTACCATATAATGTTTGGGTATTAAGGCTAAAATTGCCAGTATAATTTAAAGTTACTCCTAGATAGTTAAAATCATTTACAACGTCAACATCTTCGTTTGCATACAACCATTTTTCATTACGTTTTGTGCCACCTCTTTTGCGAAAAATTACAATTTTAGTTTTAGCAATATTGACCTCTAAGCCCCAGGTATTACAATAACTATATAAACGGTTTAACGACAATTGTAAGTCTTCCGGGGTTTCACCAAGAACAACCATGTCATCCGCAAATAACAATAAAATCAAAGAAATATCACGTAAAGCTAAACCACAATCGTTTCTATTTTGTAAATACAATTCTAAGTCTTCCACAAATAATGAAAACATAATCGGGGAAAGTATCTCTCCTTGCCTTAAGCCTACTGCTATATTAAAAAAGTCTGAATAGCTATTACAGTGTTTTACACAGGACTTTACTGACTGATACATATTGCGTATAATACGTAATATTTTACCATCTAAATTGGATTTATACAACTTTAACCATAGCGCACTGAGATATATGGAATCAAAACAACGTTTCATATCAATGAAACAGCAATACAACCGTTTATTTAAGTTAACGTATTTTTGCACAATTGACTGAAGAATAAACACTGCATCGATTGTAGACCTGCCTCTTCTAAAACCAAACTGTGCATCAGAAATTACATTATTTTCTTCACACCATTTAGTTATTCGCTGATTAAGTACACATGTAAAAAGTTTTGCAAAATTGCTTAACAATGTTATACCTCTATAATTTTTAACATCCGATTTATCACCTTTCTTATGTAATGGTACGATTATACCCTTAGTCCAGGCGACTGGAAAATTCCCAGAGTTTAAAATAATATTAAAAATTTCTGTAATATATCCTCCCAATATGTCACATGCTTCTATAAAATACTCATTTAGCAATTTATCTTCTCCAGGTGATTTATTCTTCTTAAGCAATTTTATAGCTTTACAAACCTCATCGTATGTTATTTGGTGATCTAGGTCACCGAAAACAGTACTAAAATCATTGAAATCATGGTTGTTATTAAAAATTTCAGCCTCCTCATTTATTTCATGGGTAATATCCGCAAACATCTGCTCGAAATGATTTTTAAAATCTTCCAAGGGTACATTTAAATTCGTATTACTTGACTTTTGTGAATGGAAATATCTCCAAAAATCTTTAGGTTTATTACGTTTCAAATTTTCAAACTCTTTACAGCGTTTAAATTTAAAAGCTCTGCGTTTCTTTGACACTGTAGTTTTATACACTCGTTTCAATCTACACAGTTCTAATCTATCTATATCTCTATGTGAATTATTATAAATATGTAGAGCATTTTTGTACAACTTTTTAGTATTTCTACATTCTTGATCGAACCATTTGGCCGAATCAGTTACAATACATTTTTCGAAACATGGAAAATTTATGATATGCTTAACAAATAAAGGGTCTGCTACCTCACGTACAATGTCAGTGAACTTATTTACAATATGGTCAACATTTTGTGCATCACTATTTTGGACTAAATTGTTAAAATCATTTACTCTAGTAATCAAATTATTTCTAAAAGCATCCTTCTCCTCGTCATTCCATTTCAAAAATTCACCCAAATATGGTTCTTCTTTCAATACATGTGTGTTACAAACAATATCAAAAGACAATGGGGCATGGTCACTGAAATCATTAAAATGGCAAACAGTGAAGTTTTGAACAAAATTAAAGTTATTTTCATTGATTATCAAATAGTCAATAACACTGGAACCTTTAGTATTAAAACATGTATATTTACCTACGCCACAGTCTAAACCAAGGCGGCCATTTACGATTCTTAATGCAGTGGCTTTACATAAGTCCAATAATTTATTACCGTGAGAGTTACTGCCCTTGTCCATCGAGTATCTAGGTATCGGAATATCGCATACATAATTTTCTTCATCAATATCCGGTACATAAGTGTCACAAATAATACTATCGCTTTTACTTGAAGTTCTGGCATTAAAATCCCCAGCAATCATAACAGTGCCTAATGAATTATGATAATTTATATCATCACCGAGGCATTCGAAGAGATCAACGTCAATCAAATTTGCGATAGGCGATGAGTCAGCCCACATATACACTGCTGCAAGATATATGTCGTTATCATTATTAAAAAAATGTTTATCCATTTTTAGCCATATAATAGTATCATGTGTATTTTTAACTATAGATATGCCTTCCTTAATGTTATTTCGTACATAAATGACAATGCCACCACTATTGCGTTTGGCGTGCCTATGCCTATATTTCCTATAATAGTTAAAACAATGGAATCCTGAAAGATCAATTTTACTGGATTTACATGTCCATGATTCAGTCAAAATAATAACATCATGTTGCACAAGAAAAGAAATAAAGTTTTGGTCCTCGCGCTTAGAAGCGCTTAAGCCATTGCAGTTCCAAACAACATATTTAAGCCCATCCGGCCCGTCCTACGCATCCTTAACCGGCCTCCCGTCCACATACAAAGTGTCGTATGACACCCAGGCTCTCCGCCCGGCCTGCTTTTCCTCTTTCACTCTCCTAAACAGTCTCCTCCTCTTCGCCGCAACTTCCGGTGGGAACTGCTCCGTCACGAAGAATGGCGTGTCCCTTAGATTTCTACTGCTACCACGGACCAGCTCCCGTTCGCTGAAGAAGGAGAATTTGCACACGATACTGCGGTGGCGCCGTTCGTTCCCATTTCCGTTGCCTGCTCGTTCGGCTGGCTCGTTCTGTCTTTGGCCCATCCTATGAACCCTCTCGAATCTCATATTAGCAACCGTTTCCTTGGCTATTTTAAGATTTTTCTCAATGAATTCCCTCACGATTTCATCACATTTTGCTGGAGTTTCATTGACATCTTCTGGTATATTCCCAAAAATGAGATTATTCCTCATAGTCTGCGATTGCACATAATTCATGTCATATTTTAACTTATCCTTGTCTCGCTCCAGATCCGCAATCCTCTTCCTAGCCCCCTCCAACTCAATATCCACCGAGTCCACTTTATGTTCCACTCGATTCAATTTCACACTGTTTTCTTTTATGGAGCTATCAATATGTAGCCAAAGCTTCTTAAGTTCTTTGTCAAAATTATCGACCTTCTTTTCCAGCCCGTCTAGTGTTTTTAGCCGTGTATCCATGTCATTTAGTTTAAGGTCCATTTTCCCCAACAATGCGATAATATCGGAGTTTGTAGGTCCCCCTGTGTGTTGTCCCGAACGGTCCTCCATAGTATCTGTCGATTGTGAGCAATTATCGTTCCAGGTAGTTAGTGGTTCAAACAAATTGCTTGTTGAAACGTTAATCTCCTCGTCATACAGAACTGAATTCGCCTCGCCCAACACCTGGCTAATTGACTCGAAGCCCCCCGGCGATTTCTGTGTATTTATACGTTTATTTCCACTGAACTCATCGTCACTTTCACTCCTTTTCTTCTTATTTCTTCTATTTTTCCCAGTCATTTTAAATCCATCTTTAGTTTATGTAATGTCCATGAAAAACTCTTTCTTTTGGTATAACTTTCACGATTGTATTCCAAATAGTTCACGTTAAAATCTCAAAATTTAGCCCCGTCCCTAAAACACGTCTGATCACTACAAAGTATAATCCGACACCTATAATGGATGAGTACGTTTGAGTTTGTATCATAATTAAAAAAGGAAGAAATATATTATATACTTACATGTAGGTTATATTATAAAAAAATATATAACTAAATTATAACAAGTTTTAAACTGCTAAAACGATTTTATTGCAGAAAAATGTTATTGACGCATGAACTAAACAACATAGTTTTTGTATTATGTTTACATTTTTCTACAAGTTTGATAAATTTTAGAATACTTAGATTGCACCAATAGTATCGCTTAGTATATTTTTTTCGTTAATCATAAAATGGAAATAAGATGTATGTAGAAGCGTAAAACAATCTCTAACTCTCAATTTAAAGATGTGTTAAAATATTGTGTATATACAGTATCGTCGTCAAATTCCGATTAATACACAAGAAACAATTATTGGGTGTCGTCTGCCACATCACATGAGGCGCCAAGTGCTACCAGTTAGTGTAATTTTATTTTATTTATTTATTTCAGTCTCATCAATGCATTACATTCATTCATGAATAAATGTACATTCAACAAACAGTGCATATCAGAACATCTTTATACAGATATGAGCAAAATACCGTGTAATGCACAAAATAATGACATCAAATTATACCATCTGTCAAAAATATAGACTAATTTAATAGATAAACACATGCATTGCGTATGTGTAACGATATTTATTTTTCAATTGACATATACAATATGCGACATTTAAAGAGTGGATAAAATATAAAATGATCAACCATGATACATGTTTAGGTTTCATTATTGTTTTAACCTGCTATCTGTTTCCCATAGACATTATATGCCTTGAACTTTCATTGCTCAACTTTTTTCATATGCATGCTTTATAATTTTGTTTTTACAAAAATGATTAAATCAAAAGAATAACTGATTACACTGTTCTACTAAAACAATTCTCAATTAATTTTGAAGGAAACAAACCATACTATTTAAAAACAAAAACAACAAGAAGTACATTAGCTGAATTGATATCCCCGCCAGATTAGGCAAAGTAGATGGCATGGAATTCATGTGTTGGTGAAATATTCCAATCGAAACATTCAATACGCATGCAGATTGATTGACTCTTATAACCATATGAGATATGAATTTGTTTGCAACTGTTTGAAATAGAAGAATATCGTAAATAATAAAGCATTTAGATTTGATATAGTAATCTAGAATTTGACCAGTTTCAAACTACTAAAATATTTAATCAAGGTCATATTGGCCCGGAACTATTACAACAATATAGCCTCTAGAGTGTTAGTTGCAACTGTTTGAAATAAAAGATTATCATTTAAGGTGAAGCATTTAGATTTGACCTAGTAACCTATATTTTATCCGCACATTGCCAAGCTTCAAACTTATATAAATATTAATTCAAGGTCGGATTGGATCAGAAATATTGCAAAAATAGTCTGGAGTGTTTCCAAGATTGTTTACAAGATTTGATCTTATGTGACATAGTTTCAAACTAAGCCAAGATTTCACCGAGGCAAATTCTTATTCAAAGTTTCATGGAGAATATAATATTGCCTCTGTTTATTTACAAGTTTCTGTAAAAGTTACCTAGTAACCTAGTTTTTGACCCCATGTTACCCACTTTTAAAGTATACCTTTATTATAGAAAGGGGAACATTCTGACCACAGTTTAAACAAAGTTTGACCAATCAATACCAATATTTGATTTTAAAAAATAGGCCCTAGTGACCTAGTTTCTGACCTCATGCGACCAAGTTTCGAACTAGTCATTGATTTCACTAATGACAGTTTTATCAATATTGGACCGGACATGTTGACTCTTGTATGTTCAATGATTTGACCTAGTGACCTTGTTTTGGGCACCAGATGACCTAGTTTCAATTCTAGTTCTGGAACACTTGATTCGGTGGGGGATAATGAAAACAGGAAAAAGCACTGACAGAGAGTAATCGGCATTACGTCAAAGATTTCTGTTTCTTTCAGAAACCGGGACGCGCGATTACCAGCGTAGGGTTTATGGTGTATTTCCCTGAGCTCAAATATTGTCAAAGAAATTCCACCTTCGAGTGTCCAATCACAAACGGCATAGTCACTATTGAATGTACTCGCAATAAAAAAACCCACCACAATCACAAAATATGTATACACAATATAAACACTTAAACTTTCAAACAAAACGACGTAGTATCACTTGTCAATATCGAAGCCAGTTCTAGGGGTTTCGGATGAATAACAAAATGTGGTTTAGACGCGATTTTCTGCGTTTTCTGTTTATTTGAAGGTTATATTGAAAACATCAATACGGCGAAAGCAATAAGATTTACGGAGCATTACGTCATGCTGTTTCAATGGTTTCATTTCAATAGTCATAAATAAAAATCAAGAGCAATTATTCTATGTCAGGGAGAGACAACCGAAACATTTTTTACCTAATAGGCCCTAATAAGTTTATAACCTGGTATTTATTAGCTGAAAGCGCAAAAATATTAAATGATTGGTGAATGCTAAAAGATTGACTGCTATCTACTATCGTCTCATATTAAAGGTAAAAATATAGTGTTTTCTGCACCTTTCTTTCAAATTAAACACAGTATCCTTCATAAGAACAATTGTTTTCGACATTTATTAATCTTTTTTGGTAAATTTAAACAATTGTATTAGATATGGTAAATCTTATTTTGGAGTAATTTTGCTTCTTTAAAATGTATCCAGTATCATTCAAGATCGCCCGCGAGATGGCCGAGAGCATCCGGTTTGAGCGGGTGCATCGGTCACCAGGCGCGCCGGTGACGGGGAAGATCAGGAACATTGTGGCCAAGTTCACTTTTTTCAAGGACAGAGAAATGGTTAGGAAATCGTGGAAACAGCTGGATGGGACCGTGTTTCGTGTTTTCGAACAGTTTCCGCCGGATGTAATTCAGAAGAGGAGAGTACTAGTTCCGAAGATGAAGGAGGCGAGGCGGCAGGGGAAGCGCGCGTACCTGGCCTACGACACCCTCTACGTCGACGGAACCGCAGTACGTGCGTAGGGTCACGAAGGCGGTGAGGTTTCGGTTTTATCATGGAACGTACATGGACTCACTGATTGTAAGAAGAGTTCTTCTGATTTTATTGATATTATTAGTTCACATGATATTTGTATTTTATATGAAACATGGACAAACTCATCTAGTAACATTGATCTAAATGGTTATATTTCAAAACATTATTATAGAAAATTTCAACATCGAAACGCTCGTAGAAGCAGCGGTGGTGTTTTAGTTTATTTTAAGGAGCATTTAGAAAACGGTATTCAAATTGTCAGAAACCATTATGATTCTATTATTTGGCTAAAACTAGACCATAATTTCTGTCATACTGAAGAAGATGTGTATATATGTGCAAGCTATATTTGGGGAGCTGACTCTCCTGTATATAATACTATAAATGTTGATCTATTCGATATTCTAGAAAATGATATAACATATTTTTTCTGAAATTGGCAAGGTATATATTGCTGGCGATTTAAATAGCAGGGTTGGTAATAAATGTGATTTTATTGTACATGATAATGTAAACACTGTATATGATGATATTGATTATGTTCCAGACTACACCTCTGTTAGGGCCTCACTTGATACGGTTAACAATAGTCATGGGATCAAATTGCTTGATCTTTGTAAATCTTCTTGTATACGCATTGTCAATGGTAGAATTGGCGATAGTTGTAAACATACATTTTATTCTCATAACGGTTCTTCCGTTATTGACTATGTATTGACCAAGGAATGTAATTTTTCATTGTTATCTAAGTTTACTATAGGTGATTTTACTGAATGGAGCGATCATGCCCCGTTACATTTTTCATTGTATTGTAATAATTATTCACCGAGTTATGAGACATTCAGTGATGTTAAATATAAATGGGATAATACGCTACGTGAACAATTTCGTTCAGGATTAATTACAAAATTGCCTGTATTAAACGATATTGTTGAAAATATAGACTATACAAGTAGAATGTCAATTAATAGTGTTTTAGATAGGTTTACAACGACTATCCGTGATATTGCAGATCCGTTATTTTCTAAAGTGTTTAGTTATAGTAATAAACCATCGTTTGATGATAATAGTTGTATGAAAAATGCTGATTGGTTTGATAACGATTGTGTTGACGCAAGGCTATTATACCAAGAGGCTTTACTTAACTATAGCATAGACAAATCTGATGTAAATATGATTACTCTTTGTTCACGAAAGAAGTATTATAAAGATTTAATTCGTAGAAGGAAACATTGTTGTTATCGACAGAAAATGAAGGAAATTGAAAATTTAAAGAGAAATAAGCCAAAAGATTTTTGGAAATTTTTCAAGACAAAAAATAAAGTAAATAATCATAATATTACTTTGGATCAATTTAAAGATTTTTTCGAAAATCTTAGTAATAATACTTCTGATAGTAATAATAATGAAGCAGAGGATTTCTGTTCAAACCATGATTTTAATGAAGATAATTCTACATTTCCAGAATTAGATCAACCTATATCTGTTAATGAAGTACACATGGCAATTAAGCATTTAAAACATAATAAGGCTGCTGGTAGCGACTGTATACCAAATAAATACTTTATTGATTGTGTCGATATTTTATCTAGTCATTTATGTGATGTATTTAATGGTATTTTATTGTCTGGTTATTTTTCTGAAAAATGGACTGAAGGTGTTATAATTCCTTTACATAAAAAAGGTTCTGTTAATGATGTTAATAATTACCGAGGAATTACACTTGTCAGTTGTTTTTCCAAAGTATTTACTACTATATTAAATAAGCGTATTGAAGCATTTTGCAAATCTAATGATACTATTTCTGATGCCCAATTTGGATTTCGGAAAGGTTGTTCTACTGTTGACGCCATATATATATTGACGTCCGTTGTAGAAAACTATTTAAATGAAAATAAACGTTTATACGTTGTGTACGTTGATATGTTGAAATGTTTTGATAGTATTTATCGCAATGCACTATGGTTAAAAATGTACAAATCTGGTAGTAAAGGTAAACTGCTTAGAATAGTAAAGGATATGTATGAAAATGTTAAATCATGTGTGAAATCATGTACTTCTTACTCAGACTATTTCAGTTATGCTGTTGGCTTGCGTCAAGGGGAGGTAATGTCCCCAATATTGTTTTCTCTATTCGTAGAGGACTTGGAATTTTACCTACTGAATAACACTGCGCCTGTTTATTCAGGTTTAAATATTGATGATATTGTGTTAATTTTATTACTCTTTGCAGATGATATGGCCATTTTAGGCAAAACACCAGAGGAATTACAAGAACATTTAGACAACCTTAATTTATATTGCAATGCATGGGGACTAAAAGTAAACACGATTATACAATTATACAATTAAACAAAGATTATGGTATTCCGTAAGCGGGGTAGAACACGTCAAAATGAGAGATGGACTTATAATGGCCATAACATTGAGGTTGTAGATAATTTTAATTATTTAGGTACTGTTATTAACTATACTGGTACTTTTGTATTGAACCAACAACATTTAGTTGGAAAAGCCCTCAAGGCTATGAACACATTGTTATATAAATGCAAGCAATTTGATCTTAAACCTAAAATATTTTGTCAATTATTTGATGCCTTTGTTGGTTCTATACTTAATTATGCATCCGAAGTATGGGGTTTTAGTAAATCGAAAGAAATAGAACGCATCCATTTGAAATTTTGTAAACGATTGTTACAAGTGAAATTTAATACATGTAATGCTGCTGTATATGGCGAACTAGGAAGATATCCTCTATATATTAATAGATATGTACGCATTATAAAGTACTGGTTTAAAATTGTTAATAGCAATAATATTATTCTGAAGTCTATGTATAATCATGCACTTGATGATCACAATAATAAGGGTTATACCAACTGGGTTTCAAATGTGAAAACTTTGTTAAATAATTATGGTTTTGCATATGTGTTTGATAATCCCAATGCGATACATGTTAGTACATTCATTAGTGAATTTAAAAGTAGAATTGTAAATACATTCAACCAAGAATGGTGTGTAACTGCTGGTAATAGTCCAGTTTTAGATATGTATAGAGTGTTTAAACCAACTTTAGATTATGAGCATTATCTAGATATTGTACCTAGAACTCTACGATTGTATTTTGTTAGATTTTAAGGATTTCTGTACACCCTTTAAGAATTCAGACAGGAAGGTATGCTCGTATTAATTTACCTCACAATGAGCGTTAAGGCTTATGTTGTAATACTAACGATATAGAAGATGAATACCACTTTATTTGCATTTGTCGTTGTTATGCTCAATTACGAAAAAAGTACATTAAACGTTTGTATTATGTTAATCCATCTGTATATAAGTTCCATAATATGCTTACTTCAACTGATAGGTTGGAGGTTATAAATGTTTGTAAATATATGAAAGAGGCATTTGTTATTAGAAATACATTAATTAACATTGTGACTTAACTTTATGCAGTTTTTTTTTCCTCACTGCCTATGTTAAAAATTGATCTATATACTATTTATTACTCATACATATTAGGTTTGATTGAATGAATTTATTTAATTAGTTCTTTTGATCTATAGTCTATTTATTATTCATAAATATTAGTTTTACTGTTTCAAGTCATGGAAATTATTTCTTTTGAAAACTATGATGTTTAGACACGTGGCATTGATTTGTGTATACTATTATATATTAAGACGATATACTATTGTATAAGTCTAATAAACTGTCTGTTCTGTTCTGTTCTATCATTTCACACCACCATCGGGCTATTACGGACCAGGTGTGCCATTATGGACAAAACGGCACACCGGCGCCGTTTTTAAACCTATTTATTGCATAAGTTTTTTTTTTCATTTTATAAGAAAAAAAACATATCGGCGTTTACTATACTGTCTACAGTTAGTTTTCATTGATTGTTTAGTTGGACAATTATCAAAAATCGCGCTGATTAACCTGGGACGCAGCTATTGCATTCATGACGTCATAAGAGCCATATTGTTTCTAGGTCATAGATTTTTCCTTTCTCTGTATGGGTTCCTTTTTAATGAGTATATAATTTATTGTTCACACGGTGTCTTTCCAAACATTATTAAGTGTGTTTTGTAACTTATATATTTAATACATATATGTCATAAGCTGTTGATTGTTGTTATTAATATGATTTGGTACGGAAATGGCTCAGTCCAGCCAATCTTTTACCCCCAATCGAAATTCTGATGACTTCCGAACACTTGTGTTGTGTGCTACTTCCGTTTCTTGTTGTTCATTATTCCGGTAGAATAGCGTCCCTTATATCAAAGAACGTCATTTGTAATATTGTTTTGGTTTAGGATGCCATATTATGATTTTTATTGCGTTGCATTAAATTACACTGTTTCCTGCTCCCAGGTAAAAGTTTTAACGTATAAAATACTACATTTGTCATTATTAATTAATTAAAAATACCGATGTGGTTTGAATTATTCACAGCTCTATATATGTAACTATGTATCAAAGCCAAAACTGACTTGGGTCCAACGTAAGTTTTGACAAAGATATTTAGTGGAAAAGTGAACGACAAACGGTAGTATTTTATAAAGTCGTGCCACACATTTAAATACAAATAATTATTACATAAATTATATATTTTTTTATTATTTTTTTTTAAATAACTGTGTGACGATAAACAAAAGTTGAATGAAATAACCACGTAAATTTACTCCTCAAGCAAATTCATAAAAGCGACATCAGTCAGTCAAAATCTAAACCAATGTAAAACTATGATTATTTTAACTGCAAAGCGAAAGACATATAGTGAAACTAGATTAGAAATAAGAAACAAATTGAAAGTAGATGTCTTCAAGGTATAATAATTAAAACAGAAGAATCATCAAAGAAAAAAATCGAACATGAAACAACATTGCTTGATTGAGAAATGCTAATAAGCCATGTTTTAAGCCTGAATTTGAGGAATGTCACACCTTTTTAACCTAAATGAGGTGATAATTATAAATGGCACACTTCTCACCTTGTTCAAGGGTTACAGTATGACCAATTGTTTTTTTAACAGTTACAAATTGACAACCACAATGGTAACAAATTGACCGAGATTGAGTTGTTAAGAAAAGAAAAGGTTATGAAATGACCACATCCTAATACTCTATATCTCTCACAACGCTATATCTCTGCTATGTTTGAAATTTAGATTTATCAACATATTATACTTTATGAAAATGATTAAAAAATGTTTATCCTGTTTTGAACTTGAATGCAGTGTTTACACTGTTTTAGAATACCCATCTTATAAAATAAGTTACTTTAAAAGATACTCAGGGTTTCCGGCCAGGATTTTTCAAAGGCTTGTCGGGACTGAGTAGTGGTTTAGGAGGGTTGTCCCCTGCCGGCATCAATTTTTTAATTATTGTAGTGCAAATGGTGTGATTTCCTGCATTCTTAGCTAAACTTATCTGCTATATAGTCCAACTATAAAATTGATGTTTTTCATATTTTTTGGTATGCCTCAGAAGTTTCTTTATGAAACAATTTCACATGGTAGTGAGTAGTTATGTTTATATTGACACCAGTGACGTACCGAGTGAAATGTGTAAAACGAGACCTCCCTGGAGTCTGCTGACCTTGTACATAATGATGCGGGGATCAGGCTATCGTACACAAATAACAATAATTAAACGCTATCTGTATCATGTAATACACCTAACACTCAGTCATTCAGATAGGAGACTATCAAGTAGAAAAGAAATACTTCTTTATTCTATTATATTACGACAATGTCGCGAGCTTCATTCACCTTCACGCCAGGTTACATCATTTGCATGTGCATGCATGTATTTTCTTGCAGAACAATGAGACTGCCACACTTATAGGAGGCATGAGGAGTTTGTGTTTAGATATGTTGAAATTCTTAGACGGAATGATTTTTTTTTTTTTCATGTTTAAAACATCAATCAAAATTTCAACTTATAAAATTGGTGTTCTTGATTTCTGATTTTTCTGTTGTTTGCAATGTCAGAGTGAGGAATCACGTGACTTCAACAGGGTTCTCACATGGGTCACACTGATGTGAACAAGCAAGAAAATGACATTAATTTCTTAACAACTTTTTTTCACACAAAAGATATGAAAAAATTCACTCTATTAATAACTACACTATTTTCTGCTTCTACACGTGCGACATTAAGGTGAGATTAACGTGTGTCGGTAATTAGCCTCACTTTATGAAGGGATGTCGGCCCGACAAGTCATAAAGGCCTGGCAGAAACCCTGGGTACATGCTAGTATCCATGCATATAAACATTTGAATTTACAACACAACAATTCACATAACTCTTGCATCAACATTCACATGAAAATTAATCATGCAGTTAGGTATGAACAGTGGAATATATTACTGATTCATTTAAAAAAAATAAGACATTTGTTTCAATTATTTTTTCTGTTTAAATGGATTTTAATATCATAAAAGTTAACTTAAAACGATTTGAAAATGAACACTCTTTCCAAGTTTATTACAAAATTGAATCATTTGTATACTGACAGAAAAGACACATTGTCTCTTGTCACATGATACTAAAAGTGTTGTACTCAGATATTAAATGTTCCAGTTTAAAATTATCTCAAAATTTTGAGGCATACAACAAGTTGGAGAAATCAATTGAATAATTCTAAAAACAAAATTTTGATACCTGATAATGTATTATTTGTTTTCAAAATAATATAAACTAGCTGCTTTGCATTACAGCTTCGACAATGGGTCATGGAGATGGTGTTGGCGAAGGTGCGGGGAACGCCCGTGGGAAAACTAAGAGGATAGCTGTGCCAGCCATGCCTATGCCAATAGCTGTGATATGCTGTATACTCAACTTCCTTGTGCCTGGTTTTGGTATGGTTAATGTACTATTATGAATAAAGCATTATGTAAATATTCTGTATGGCCAAAATGTGGTATTACATTAACTACTATTAGGAATATATTGTGTTGTTGTGAAGTAAAGAATCTGACTGCTACCATAATCTGATATCTTTTTATGCCCCCACAAAGTGGCGGCATATAGGGTTGCCCTTGTCCGTACGTACGTCTGTCTGTCTGTCTGTACGTACGTACGTCCCGAAGATTGTTTCCGATCTAATTCTTGAAAACTGTTTGTCCAATCCTCACCAAACTTTAAACACATGTTTGTGACCATAATATCTTGATCAAGTTCGATAGTCATGGAAATCGCTTAAGTCATTTAGGAGTTACGGCCCTTTTTTGCCAAAAATACTTCAAAAATATATGTTTCCAATCTAATTCTTGAAAAGTATGTGTCCAATCCTCACCAAACTTTACATACATGATTGTGACCATAATATCTTGATCAAGTTCGATAGCCATGGAAATCGCTTTTGTCATTTAGGAGTTACGGCCCTTTATTTGCAAAAAAAGACTTGAGATTATCCTGAATAATCATTATGGCTTATTTTCTGTGACAAAAAATCGAAGTGGGGGCATCCGTGTCCTATGGACACATTTCTAGTTATTCACATGTCTTTGCTCTGTAGAATTAAAGATGAATAATGCATGTGTGATCATTATATCTAAAAATTAAGTGTGAATTGCATGAAATCTTTAGACTTTGCGAGTCTGTTAACATTTCATTATTATACTTGTGTCATTTTATTTTATTGCTTCACCTACAGGAACCATGTTAGCAGGGTTTAGTGTCTGCTGCTGCTATTTGATCATTTTGCACTTCTGCTTTACCTACAGGAACCATGTTGGTAGGGTTTAGTGTCTGCTGCTGCTATTTGATCATTTTGCACTTCTGCTTCACCTACAGGAACCATGTTAGCAGGGTTTAGTGTCTGCTGCTGCTATTTGATCATTTTGCACTTCTGCCTCACCTACAGGAACCATGTTGGCAGGGTTTAGTGTCTGCTGCTGCTATTTGATCATTTTGCACTTCTGCCTCACCTACAGGAACCATGTTGGCAGGGTTTAGTGTCTGCTGCTGCTATTTGATCATTTTGCACTTCTGCCTCACCTACAGGAACCATGTTGGCAGGGTTTAGTGTCTGCTGCTGCTCTCGTAATGAGGATATGGACTGTTGTTCCAAGTTCGGCAGCTGCATGATGAGTGTTGGTATTGGGCTGCTGCAACTTATCACCACGGCCTTGTTGCTGCTGGGCTGGATTTGGAGCTGTTTCTGGGGTGTTTTCTTCCTTGGGATGTCAAGTATGTTAAAGTGACACTCTTAGGCCTAAAAAAAAAATTTGTTTGGTTAGGGTTACATCCTTTTCAAAAATAGGTAGGGTAGGTAGGCTTTTTTTTAATTTTTTTTTACTTTTTTTTTTATTAGGCTTTATATAAGAATGTCATTTTCATCATTGGAGAATGGTGTTAAAGTTATCTTCTATATAAGCAATTAAGGTTTTAAACTACATATTGATTTTAGTTTTTCATTTTTTTTTTCAAACTGACTATAAAAACGTTAGGGTCGGCGCCTATTCCGTAGGTAGGGTCGGGTAACCCGAACCAAATGTATTTTTTTTTTAGGCCTTATTCAAAATCAATACATATATATGTATAAAAAACATAAATTTGAGTGAATAACCTTAATTACTTACTAAATTATGTATTTATGGAAAATATTAATTCCTGATAACAAGATTGAAACGGTTTATTTAATAGCTGAAAATGCAAAAATAATTAAAATATTTAATGATTGATGAGTGCTAAAAGATTTACTGTGATCTACTATCATTTCATAAAGCAGAAATACCATGTTTTTTGCACCTTTCTTTCAAATTAAACTCGGTTTTCTTATTAAGAACCATTGTTTTTTTACATTTATTCATCCTTTTGGGTATACTTAAACGATTGTATTAATTGTGCTAAGTCTTATTTGGGAGTAAGAGGGCTTCTTTAATAAATTATTATGTAATGCTAATTGCTATCAATTATGATCATTATCATTCAATGATGTCAGTACAACCAGTTTTTTTGTTGGATGTGTATGAATGAATAAAGATTGCTTTGATTTAACTTCAAGCAAACACTGTTTTGCTCCTTTTTATGCAATTCATCCTCTTGAATAGCCTTGACGAAGGTCTTGATTTACTTGTCATGGTGTTCTTAATAGTGGTTAATATCTAAATAAATTTCCAGGTGAATATTACCATGACAACCCACCAGGAGGAGGCACAGTGATTCATCAGCAAGGGCAAACTCAGGCGATAGTTGTGCAGCCCGGATCTGCGAACTATCCACAAGGCTACCCAGTTGCCCCCCAGCAACCCCAGGGATATCAGCCCTCCCCTGGGGGCCAGTTCCCAACAGGACAGTCATACCCTCACCAGCAGTACGGGCCCCAGCCCGGGGGATACCAGGGCTACAACCAGGGAACTCCCCAGGGACCACCAGGAGGGTATGGGGAACCCCCGCCCGCTTACACGGAGAGAGACACATTACCTAGTGCTCCCCCACTTGAAAAATAGTCAATAAGTGATGTGTTATCATCATTGTTTGATGTTAATCAAATGTATTGGTGCATTTTATATAAACTGCTTACAAATATATATTTGTTTAGTACTATATTAAATGTCCTGTTTTGTGATTGCTTCATTGAAACAAAAAATAGTGTTTTAGTATTTGTAAGTGATTACCATTTATGTTTGGCATGAATATTATGTAATTTATATTTTATCCTTTAATATTAATCTTTTACAACTTTTTTAATACAATTGCATTTTTGTTTTAGTCTATTTTACTTTTTCTGTTTTTATATATATTTTTGTACTTCTTTTAACACTGATTGCTGTGATCCACTTGCGTGATTGATATCACATAATTTATTGATTGGAATACTGTATTTTTATACAAGTTCCTACCATTGTCAAAAGAATAGCCTGTTTTTCAATCCTTCATTGTGTTCTCAATATTGATGTATGTTTTTTTTTTCAGTAAAATTTGTACATAACCTTTTCAACTAAAAAACCTTTCAAATGATATCAGAATAAAATAGGGTCTCTAGGCATCCAATATTCACATTGTTGTTCATCAAATACCTAAAAAAAAGAGAGAAATAGTTTGCTGTTTGTTATTTGGTAAGGGCTATTCCATTTACCAGTAAACATATAACCCCATTCATCTACTATTAAAATAATTGCCTCCCCCCCCCCCCCCCCCCCCCCCCCCCCCCGGGTTTATATGTTGAACTGAAATAGCCTTCAAAAGAAATGCTCAGAATTACGCTCTTTATTTGCCATTAACTTGCCAATGTTTTAGATTTAAAATAATGATTTATCACATCAGATCTATTTGTTACTGATTGTGTTCTTTGGCAATCTGTGCAAAATATGCTTTAACTTGATTTTCAAAACTAGTAGACAAGTTCACATACTTTTGTTAGTGTGATATCATTTCTGACTGGTGCCTTTTGTAATATATCTGTCTTAGATACAAGTGGTTATAAAAGTGTTCATTACAGATGGAACTAAATACTAGCTAATGTGATAATATATATATATATTTAGATTATATTAACTTAATGTGTACAGGTTGTATATTTCTTGTTATTGCCATGCATGCTGTGTAATTCTCAAACAGACTTTAAAGTAACTCATTCACTGATTTTACGTCGGCATTTCTTTTTGTAAAATTTGCTGATATTGAACTTTTTACTTACCATTATGAACAAAGACCTAATCTAAATGTCTTTAATACAAACCTAAAATAATTCAATTTTCAATAGCATTACAATATCTTTTTGGCAACTTATAACATTTTCTATAACATCTATAAATAATTATGACCAATTAGAGTTCTTATTTCATTTTTTAACATTGAAATAGGCAATTTGTTTACACTTTACATAAATTTTGGGATGCCTGACCAAATAAGAAGTGAACCAGTCCCTTTACATGCTTTAGATGCAATGGGCCAATAGTTCAGAACTTTGTTTATGTGAACAATGTTGTTATAAATGTCATCGTTGTTAACTTCCAAATCTTTTCTGCTATGGAAGTTTAATGGATACCCTTGTGATCTGCAGTATTTCTAACAAGATTTGAGGCAATTGTTTCATCTGTGCTTGTTATATATAGAAATATATCATCACCCTTTTTATGTCAAAAAGTTAAAAATGATGTTTATCACAATGTTCTGGACAATCGGTCCAACATGTTTTGAGTATTTTAGCATTTAAATAATATAATTGTACAGTTATAACCATATCTATGTTTATTATGATAGCACATTAATGCTCACTTTTCTTTTCACAAATGTGTATTCTTACATTTTTTATTGGGATTACGGTAGGAGATACTCTTAATTGATTGTTTTTGTTTTAAAAACTGCTACAACCTTTGTATTGGTTCCAATGTATGCCTCACAAATATATGGGTAGATTAATACTTAATTTTATCTTAATTTAATACTCTGTACCTTCCTTGGTCAAGTTATGAATGCATTAAGTTACGGAAACAGGTTTACAGTCTTTCAGGAAGAGTTTCGTCGGAACCATTGATCTGAATTATACATGAGGTTGATTGTTTATAGGAACTGCATTTGAAATATCGTGGATTTGTTTCATTTAAAAGTTTATTAATCTTTATGCTGTAAAGCAAATGAAAGAAGATTTTGATTAAGTTTTACTAGTCATATTATTGTTTGAAGAGTAACCTATTTTATTTGTTTTAAAAACTATTGATATGTTTTACTTCGCATTTAATTATTTTTATATTTTACGATGTTTCTACAATTTACCTATAACCCATACATCTATATGTATATTGATTAATAATTGTATATTTTGCTTAGTTTAGTTTAATGTATGTGGTATGCACATCTATCAATGGTAGAATAGGAGCCCCTGTTTTAGCTCGACTATTCAAAGAATAAGGAGAGCTATACTACTCACCCTAGTGTTGGCGTCCCACCTTGGTTAAATAAAGTATTGCATGTAAGCACAATTAAGTCATTATTTCAGCCATCCTACATGTAGCGACTTACATAACCAATTTAGATAACTCTATTTTGCATATAATGCAAATTATTGCCTTTTATTATTCAGAAATAATATATCAATAATTATTTATATAATTTAATAATATAAATAAAAATAGAAATAATTATATCAACCATGTATCGTACACAGATTCAGGTTAGATAACTCTGTTTTGCACATGATGCAAATTCTGGTCTTTTATTAATTTAATTAGAAATTCTGGTTATGGTTTTGCGTGTAATCTAATCTGACAGTCATCAATGCATGTTTTCACTAAGTCCTGAAACATAAAACTAGTTGAGCGCGCTGTCTCTGTGACAGCCCTTGTTCTTATTTGATATTATATCATTTGAAATACTTTAGAAAATGGACCAATATGCATGTAGGGAAAAAAAGTTAGTTTATGAAACAATTGGTAAGACTTTTTCTCTGTGATTTATTCTGTACACAAAATGTTATAAAGTTAATTAATAAAACTATATACTCGACTCTGCTTAAATGATTTCTTGAGTGTGAGATTTTGTCAGATATCATGTATACATATGTACTAAAACTTAACCTGCCAGTTCTAATGGGGTCTTAGCAAACCTTGAATGATTGAAGAGGACCAAGGTTAATATGTCTGGCTTATTACCCGAACACTCAACTGAAAGGTCAAGGTCATTAATATGCTTTAAAGTGACTTATTCAAAATCAATACATACACATGTATAACAAACATCAATTTTGACTGATAAACTTTTGACTTAACATAAATTTTGAATGCTAAATCTTTTACTTCTTACTAAATAATGCATTTATGGAAAATTTTAATTACTAAAAACAAGATTGCAATTATGTATTTTATAGCAGAAAGCGCACAGATATTAAATGATTGGTGAATGCTAAAAGATTTACTGTGGTCTACTGCCTCAGCAGGTAGATATACTGTGTTTTATGCTCATTTTGTTCAAATTAAACTCGGTATCCTTCATAAGAACTATTGGTTTCGACATTTATTCATCTTGTTTGGATTATTAAAATAATATTATTAATTGTGGTAAATCTTATCAGGGAGTAAGAGTGCATCTTTAAGCTTAGGCCATTGGATTACAGCCCTGGACCTCATTTCGCATCTTAGTTATGTCTGTGTATCTACACGTATAATATTATGTTTATTAGATTAATACATGTTCAAGTTATTTTGCTATACCTTTTCCACGAGTACATATGCACTATTTTTGTCTGCTTCCGCGTACTTGTTGGGGGGAAGGGGGTGCTACTGAAGAACCATGTGACATTGTATCGTGGTGTGAAGGAGGTGCTACTGAAGAACCAAGTGACATTGTATTGTGGGGTGAAGGGGGTGCTACTGAAGAACCACGTGACATTGTATCGTGGGGTGAAGGGGGTGCTACTGAAGAACCACGTGACATTGTATCGTGGGGTGAAGGGGGTGCTACTGAAGAACCACGTGACATTGTATCGTGGGGTGAAGGGGGTGCTACTGAAGAACCACGTGACATTGTATCGTGGGGTGAAGGGGGTGCTACTGAAGAACTACGTGACATTGTATTGTGGGGTGAAGGGGGTGCTACTGAAGAACCAAGTGACATTGTATCGTGGGGTGAAGGGGGTGCTACTGAAGAACCACGTGACATTATATCGTGGGGAGAAGGGGGTGCTACTGAAGAACCATGTGACATTGTATTGTGGGGTGAAGGGGGTGCTACTGAAGAACCAAGTGACATTGTATTGTGGGGTGAAGGGGGTGCTACTGAAGAACCAAGTGACATTGTATTGTGGGGTGAAGGGGGTGCTACTGAAGAACCAAGTGACATTGTATTGTGGGGTGAAGGGGGTGCTACTGAAGAACCAAGTGACATTGTATCGTGGAGTGAAGGGGGTGCTACTGAAGAACCACGTGACATTGTATTGTGGGGTGAAGGGGGTGCTACTGAAGAACCACGTGACATTGTATCGTGGGGTGAAGGGGGCGCTACTGAAGAACCAAGTGACATTGTATCGTGGGGTGAAGGGGGTGCTACTGAAGAACCAAGTGACATTGTATCGTGGGGTGAAGGGGGTGCTACTGAAGAACCACGTGACATTGTATCGTGGGGTGAAGGGGGCGCTACTGAAGAACCAAGTGACATTGTATCGTCGTGGTGTTAATAGATGCTGTTTTACCAACTTTAAAATCGGCGTAAAAATTCCATCTTTTAATCCATTTTCCAATTTTCAAATGCGTTCTGTCACCAGTTATACAATTTGCCGATTGTTCAAATTTTTTGTTGACAGTGATTTGCGACATCGTTGTTTACTTTTCAACGTAAACTATTTGATGATGTGCTCTTAGATTTAAATAAAACAAGTACATGAGAACAGTTGTCTCAAATCTTGTTGGAAATACTGCAAATCACACGTGTATCCATTAAACTTTCAGAGCAGTAAATGTTTGAAAGTTAAAGACGATCCTGTAAAGAAGGTTGTTTACATTAACAAAGTTCTGAACAATCGGCCCATGGAGTGTGCTTCTGCTATATGCAACCTTAAAGATGCACTCTTACTCCCAATTAAGGTTTTTCACAATTAATACAATTCGTTTAATATACCAAAAGGATGAGTTAATGTCGAAAATAATGGTTCTTATAAAGGATATCGAGTTTAATTTGAAAGAAATGTGCAGAAAACACTTTCATCTATTAAATACACGGTTATAATCTTGTTATCTGTAATATTTCAATAGATGCATTATTCAGTAAGAAGTTAAAGATTTAGCATTCAAAATCTATGTTTGTTATACATGTTGTATTGATTTTGAATAAGAGTGTCACTTTATACGTTGGCTCACATAATCTTGAATATCAATAATGCAAAACTTTCCTTCGAGCAAAGCATTGATGGTAAAAATTGCTGAAATAATTTACTGTTTGAGTGTTGTACAATTATATACATATTGGTTTTGTTAGAGAAATGGTATAAATATAAGTTTTTGTTCCTTCATAAAACATATTTCCTGAGTCTAGACTTCGACCTGGGATTGTTCGTAATCGTGGCCCCTTACTTTGTACGCCTCAACTTTATTCGTTTAAAATCTGTGGACCCAAGGGAAGCTCAGGGCGATGACTTAGGGACGCTAGCAAGAAATGTGTTGTTAGAATCCCCTAATCAGTATATATACTGATTTATCACCGGGAAGTTGCCGATATCTCGTTTAAAATACATTGCCTATCATGAGACTAAAAAGTGATATCGTGATTTTCATAACAATTCGTTTTTATAGAAGAGCACTTGAGCGTCAAGTTTCAAATTTGCATACCCGAAGCATACTAGATTCAATTTGAAGTTCATATAAAGGGTTATGTCACTGTAGCGCGCGGTTGTGATATTTTCGATAATGTCGTCTGCTGCGGGAATTGCGTTTCTGCTGTTGGCAACGTTAGCGGTGTCGCCTGCGACGGGGCAGTGGTGGTGGCAGGGACTGTAAGTAAAGTTGTTATTGTCGTTGTTGTTGTTATTGTTGTTGTTGTTTGTATCAGGCGCGCGCGGTTTTTGACTGTGTGCCAATGCCGTCTGTTGTCTGATTTATGTTTCTGCTGCTGTTGTTGTGTCATCTGCGACCGGGCAGTCGTGATGGCAGACGTTTTCAAATGGTTACATGCGTGTTGTTGTTATTTACTTTTACTGTATTATTTTGAGAGTTTGAAGTAATATCGCGATTACAATGTTCTGAATTACGTAAGTCAGGAAGAGTGTATAACAATTTATTCCTTAATTTGGATCATAATATCAAATTGTGTGCGGTGTGCGAAAACATTTGGTTTAACCAGTATTTTTATAGAATATATTGATCAATGTAAATAAGCATTTGAAATACAGAAATGCATAACTTTTTTTGGCAAAAGTAAAAAGTTATTATAATTATGTTATACAAGCAATTTTTATTTGCAATTTACCATCCGTCTCCATGATATTGATCAAAGAAATTGCGGGGTTTTTTTGCAAAGCGGAAACAAAATAATTTGTATAAATGGCGCAGGTTGTTGTTAAAAGTAGCAATTTGTATCCTGGATGCATTTAAAATTCACCGATCAAGCTGCAAAATGTTGACTAACATCGTGACAGGATATTTCTAAATATAGAATATTTTGAAACGCTTCAACCCGTGTCGATTGACTGTATCTAGAGCTAACCGTGACATTGCTGTTTTATATAGGACTCTCATGCGCCAATGCCGGCCTTGGTTATATCATAAACTTATTTCAATCAATTAAATAAACAAATTGATCGAAAGAAGTACATGGGAATATAAAAGCATATACAATTGCGCTTTCTCTGGATTACTTCAAATATTTTCCCCAATAATAAAAATAAATGACCAACCAAAATTGGCTTGGCCACTCGTAGACAATAATTCAGACGGACAGATGGGCGAATGAACATAATAACTAGTCTAAAGTAACAAAATTGCATGAAATGCAGAATTAATCAGGACATTATTTTTGTGTGGCTGTACGCATTTTTTTACAAACCGATTTGTGAAATTCGTTAACACATATTTTACAAATTTGTGAAAATCGATTTGTGAATTTTCTGACCCAAATATAACCATGAACGCTTTAGTTTTAGTTTGAAGTTTATTACCTTTGTTCAGCTAACGGCAAGTGTTCAATGTTCAACCTTAAACTATTGTGTTTGTCTGTTTTGGTTTTATGGCAAACTGAAGCATTGGTGACGATTATTTGGTCAATAAGGTAAAGAACAGCGACTTCCATGATGATTTTAAAGTTGCTTGCTTTTGGGGACCTTTTACTTATAATGGCAGTGTATTCTTTATCTTGATACTGCTAGTATAATTAAAACTACCAATAAACCCGTTATAGTAATGTAAAACTTTTGAAATTAAAAAATCACATCTATTGTTTAGGATATGGAGCGAACAGCAGCCAGAGAGCTGTCCGTCCGTCAACAACGAAACGCACGTGTGTCGTTCCCTCCATTCCGGAAATTTCACGTGCGTCACGATCGCTTGTTGTTCGTACTTCGAAGATCACGAAGATTCAGTAGAATATGATGGTAAATTTGATGACTCGGATGAAAATGATGATGAGTACAACATCTACTACGCAGGAAGCACGGACAATTGCCCGTAAGACACTACATATTTCAATTAGTATACCATTATGATTTTATAATTTTCTAAATGCAACTCAACCAATTTATCTCAACTCAACTGGTAAAATGACACACAGCGGGGGTGGGGGATTAAGATATATCAATGGGGCCCCTGGCACAGTAGTATTGTGAAAAGCCCTGGGGACGGGAATGGCATTGTGTCTGGTATCAATAAGCCCGGCAGATGAAATCCGGTCTAGCCCTTTAAACAGATAAACTGTTCGGCAACTCATGATTAAATATTGGTATATCATTGGATGGTGTCCATGTGGGTGACTGCCACAACAGTTATGTTCGTCGATTAATAATGACGATATAACCCCGCCCACCGAAACCTTTAATTTAATACTGTCCCTCAGTTCCTTGTATATGTTTCAGGGTTTGTTACACCGCGAAGAACTGTTCACTGTACCGCTGTTTCGACTTCTGCTGCTCTGGTTTTACACGGGACATGTTCGGGCGATGCAGTAAGTGCCCATTTAAGTGCTAGACTAGATTTCTCATTCTCATTTATCAGAGGTTTGATAATGATAAATGTGGTAAGCATAGCATCGTCACTCTGGTGAACGAGAATCAGATTTCTAGGTGTAGTGATTTTCTGACAGGTTATTTTTTTTGCGGAATACAAGTATGGCTTTACAAGCATGAATACACAGTTCCGAGTGTTTGGTATTTTGAGTGAAAAGAACAACAAACAAAAATATTGACAACTCACACTGTATAGGTGTTGTCCGCCGCTTACTGGCGAGCGCTTAGGTACGAACCACACCAACGGCATAATTTCTCGGGTAAACTTGAAACGGTCTTAAGACGGATATAACGGGGTTTCAACTGATTTAAAAATATAATTAAAACTACTTTGCAGACAACGGAAGTGGCGAGGTGCAGTGTGAAAATGGCGGCTCTCTGGCGCATTACCACCACCACCACCACCACCAACCCTACTGTAACTGTCCGGAGGGGTTTAGCGGCATCGCATGCGAAATACGTGAGCATTATTTTCTTGCTGTTTTGTGCCAAATGACCCGATGACTACTGTCTGAGAGGTGAATTAGTTTTTTTTTAAAGCTGCACTCTCACAGATTTACCGTTTTGACACCTTTTTATTTTTTTGTCTTGGAATGAGCATTTTTTTTTTAGTAAATATCTGCAAGCCACTGATATAAGATTGATGACTTGCAGATTTTCATATTTCTGTTCGAAAATTAATGTTTTATGGCGTAAACCCTTACTGAAGGTTTAAGAAGAATGCATAAAACATCAATTTCTGAACATAAATATAAAAATCTGGGATCTATTTTTTGTCAGCAGTCTTATATATCTCGTTTCCATGGATTTTCGCAAAAATTGGCTCGTTCCTAGACAACAAAAAAAAACAACAAAAAACGTTCAATCTGTGAGAGTGCAGCTTTAAGACGTTCAATATGTTCTTCTGGACTGCAATGACGACTTCAGTATTTTTATGTCAAGAAATATGATGCCATCTATTCTCGTGGCCGCTTTGATGTCGTCGTCCTCAAAAACTGTTCCAAGTTCTTCTCAAGGGACTTAGAACACATGTAAACCGTGTTTATACGCTCATGAATAACAAGGCCAATAACTCTTGTTTTAATAATGAACGAGTAACTGCCATCTGCAAAAACGTTGACCACAACTCAGAAACTGTTCCAGATATATATTCAGATTGAACATAGAACATACATAACAAGTTAATTTTTGCAAGCTCCGGATTAAACATGTTTCGAGTTATGCCTCTTGTCATTTTAAACATACAGATTTAGTTGGCATCCAATTGTAACGCGCAAGTTTTTTTAGACTATATGCAGAAAGCGTTTAACAAATTGAAGAAAAATAATTTTAGTTTTTATTCAACAATTATTTGTACCATTCAGCGGAGTGCGAATGTGAGAATGGAGGGGAATGCCGTGCGGCGCACGGACAGACGTACTGCGATTGTCCTTTAGGGTTCAGCGGCTCCAAGTGCGAGATTGGTGAGTGCTTCTGATCCCTTATGAAAATGATTTTTAACTGTTTATTTACCGTTCATAAACTAGAAAAGTCGAACGGACGGACGGACGTACTCCGAATGTCCGTTTGGGTTTTCCGACCAAATTGTTAAATAGGTAAGTGCGTCGGTCCATATTTTCAAACTATTCCTGATTGCATAAAGATTTCATTTATGATTCTTGTTTGCATAATTGTATTACATGTAATATAATATACCAATACCTGCACGTCTACATTATAACAATTACAAAACGTAACATATCAAAAAGAGTTTTCCATTTCAGCATTTATATGTTCATACTATTTTACAGCGGAATGCAGCCAACTTGCCTGCCGAAATGGGGGGTCATGCATCCGGAACGGTACCCAAGAGTACTGCAATTGTCCGCCGGATTACGTCGGCACCCATTGTGAAAAAAGCTGTAAGTTTAGCATACAGAATTAAATGAGAAATATTACACGATAACACGATAGCAAATTAATTTGGATGATGTTTAAAATATATTACACCGATATCATTTAATGCTCCCCCGTTTTACTCGCTTGGTAAGATCGCAATATAATGGATATATGCTGTTTGTTTTACTTGCTTGAAAAAATACAATATCTTGTTGCTGCTGATTCCGTTGTTCTCGACGATAATAGCATAACTGCAATCGACAACGACGACGACGATGATGATGATGATGATGATGATGACGACGACGGCGGCGGCGGCGATGATGATTATGATGATGATGATGATGATGATGATGACTTCAACCGGATATGGACGTTATAAATGATGATAGCGAACTACATGTATTATTAATACATTTTCTGTGTTTGATATAGTCTACCAGCCGGCAGAGTGTCCGAAACCCAACAGCTTTGATGGCGTGTGCGGGGAGCAGTGTACCGAAAGCAATGACTGTATCAGCGGCAATGTTTGCTGTCGCGAAGGGTGCGCCACTGTCTGTCGCCGGACCGCCGCCAACCACTGCACCGTCGAGAATGGACGAACACTGCAGATTGGGGATATACATCGTCCGGATTCATGCACGGTATTCTTGTAGGACTGCCGCGATTTTTACATGTCTGTATGACTTTTTCAATCCTAATTTGGATGGTATATTTAAGCAGACATACGTCAAATGTGCTGGTTTTCATCGGCTAGCGCATTCGGCGTAGTCTACATCGATGTTTCAGGAAAATGAAGTTGGGTCAGTATTGAGGGGTTACAGGTTCATGTACTTCCGCCGAACCCATATGCGTACCGAGGACTCATTCATTTTCAACCCGAATTCTGCGTGACAAAAAAACTCCTTTGAACGTCTGCATATCGAATTATGACAATCTTTAGATAACTCGTACGGCGCGCCACTCTACTAACATTAGGTCTCTTAAAAAAAAACCTGATTGAATACACCCTCAGTATCCAATGATTCACTAATTTATTTTTCCAGACATGTGAATGTATGGCTGACGGGGAGGTAGCGTGTTCGGCTATGACTTGTAAAGCTCCTAAATGTGATAACTTCGTCGATAAACCAGACCAGTGCTGCCCCGTCTGTGAAGGTGAGTCGGGAGCACGCTCGGTTATTATCCGAGGTTGTCGGAGATGGCCGACTTGTTACGAGTGGCGAAAATACTGACCAAAATCGGTTAACGATAACCAAAATGATGATAAAATGTGCATCAATAAATCAACTTTATAATTGTGGAAAGTCATTCAATAGAACAAACCATTTACTAATTTTATTATTGCTAATTGCCATTTGTTGGTTGATAAATGTTAATTTCCGAATGCTTATTGCTATTTCCATTTGCTGTTTACTTGCTTCTTTTCACTAAAGGTACGCAGACGGATCGGGAGCCTATAATAAGGTGTCCGTCAGACACGATAAAGGTTAACGTCAACGCCGGAAGTATGTGGGCCACCATTAATGACAGGGTTTCTGGCATCCATGCCATGGACGGTCAAGGCGTTCGACTGCAGGTGCTAACATTGATAAAATTTACTTAGGTTATAATTAGACTGCACGTATTTTTTCACTATAATCCAGAACACGAACATATGGAACACTATCCCGTCGGATCCATGTAGTTAAAATTAATGAAATAAAGATTCTATGGGCCCGGGAATGCCATCCCGCGCCTGATAAATTGATTCTTAATAGACTTCTTTAGCAAATAAACTCTAGATTTCATATCATTTCCTTTCAGGTGACCTATCACCCGTCCTTAATTCCACATTGTGAATGTAAGGAACGCTGGAGTAAGACCGCCAGTGTTCAAGCAAGCGCAATTGACAAATATGGTCAAGCGGTATCCTGTGAATTCAAAGTTGCTGTGGAAGGTGAGCCATTTTAAGATGATAGCAATTGACATGTTTTCTCTATACCAAAGGGTAAATATTTTATAGATGCATGCAATAAAACGCATTTATTCTAAACTAAAACTTACGTCATTCATTATATAAAAGTTATGTTCATAGTTCACCAACACCTTAAAGCTGCACTCTCACAAATTGAACGTTTTGACAACTTTTTTTTATTTTTTGTCTTGGAACGAGCCATTTTTTGCGACAATCCATGGAAACCAGTTATATTATACTGCTGACAGAAAATTAGATCGCAGATGATTATATTTAAGTTCAAAAATTGATGTTTTATGCATTTTCTTAAACTGTTAGTAACGGTTTAAGCCATGAAACATTAATTTTCGAACTGAAATATGAAAATCCGCGTTCTGTTTTTTAGTCAGCAATCTTGTATCATTGGGTTGCAGATATTTACGCAAAAATTTGCTCTTTCCAAGACAAAAAATAAAATAGTTGTAAAAATGGTACATCTGCAGCTTTAAGCTGATAGCAATTGACATATTTTCTCTATAACAAAGGGTAAATATTTTATAGATTCATGCAATAAAAACGCATTTATTCTAAACTAAAACTCACGTTATACATTATATAATACTTATGTTCATAGTTTACCAACACCTTAAAGCTGCACTCTCAAAGATTTACCGTTTTTACAAAAAAAATCTGTCTTGGAAAGAGCAATTTTTTGCGTAATTATTTGCAAACCAATGATATAAGATTGCTGACAAAAAAATAGATCGCAGATTTTTATATTTAAGTTCAAAAAATGATGTTTTTGCATTTTCCTTAAACCGTTAGTAACGGTTTAAGCCATAAAACATTAATTTTCGAACAGAAATATGAAAATCCGCGTTCTGATTTTTGTCAGCAATCTTACATCATTGGGTTGCAGATATTTACGCAAAAAATTATAAAAAAGGTAAATCTATGAGAGTTTAGCTATAAGCCTGTTTTACCACAACAGACACCCAGCCACCAGTGTTCTATAACTGCCCTGGCGACATCTTCATATTTGAAGACGAAATACCCCAGTGGGAGGAGCCAAGGTTTTCCGACAATGTGGGCGTGGCTGAAAAGAGCTGTTCCGACAGGCAAAAGACTTACCGCCCGGGGAACTATCCTCAGATATACAGGGTTTTCGATTTCGACAGAAACGTGGCTGAATGCAGATTTACCATCCACGTAGAATCCAGAGGTGCCAATTAATTCTTGGTTTTATTTCGTGTTCGTTCTTTATTGGAACTCTATGCCTCGTTGCTAGCTTCCATAAGTGCCCCCGGGTTTACTTTCTGAACACGAAAGATACTTGCATCAAACTTTATTACAAGATGTGTGTCTATATCACATACAAACAAGTTCATTACGTTGTACACACGTAGGACGAACCTAAGATGGAAGGACGCGAATAGTAAAGTCGTATCGGTGCATCCGTCTTTTACCTAAAAGGTCGTGGACCCGAGTCCTACAAGAGATACGACCCCCTTGATCAGAAAAAATGACTTCAGTACTGGTGTTTCCCATGAAACGGACTTGACAGTGATTCATATTAGCTAATAGCATGATTCACAGTCGAGCTAAATAATTTAGAGAATACTTTCATTTGATTGTTGTCAAACTTCTGACCCATTTTCCACACACCTATGACATGTATATGATACAGCTTCTAGCTGGATTCACAGTCAAGCTAAAATAATTTAGAATATACTTTCATTTTATTGTTGTCAAATTTCTGACCCATTTTCCACACACCTATGACATGTATATGATACAGCTTCTAGCTGGATTCACAGTCAAGCTAAAATAATTTAGAATATACTTTCATTTTATTGTTGTCAAATTTCTGACCCATTTTCCACACACCTATGACATGTATATGATACAGCTTCTAGCTGGATTCACAGTCAAGCTAAAATAATTTAGAGAATACTTTCATTCTATTGTTGTCAAATTTCTGACCCATTTTCCACACACCTATGACATGTATATGATACAGCTTCTAGCTGGATTCACGGTCAAGATAAAATAATTTTGAATATACTTTCATTTTATTGTTGTCAAATGTCTGACCCATTTTTCACCACACCTATGACATGAATATGATACAGCTTCTAGCTGGATTCACGGTCAAGATAAAATAATTTTGAATATACTTTCATTTTATTGTTGTCAAATGTCTGACCCATTTTTCACCACACCTATGACATGAATATGATACAGCTTATAGCTGGATTCACGGTCAAGATAAAATAATTTAGAATATACTTTCATTTTATTGTTGTCATATGTCTGACCCATTTTTCACCACGCCTTTCACATGTCTATCAAACAGAATCGACATTCGAGAGTCTACCACAGGGCCTACGTGAACGCTCAACCGGGGCTCCCCGCGCCAATCTTCCCGTCATACGTGAGTCAGCTTTCATATATTAAACGATTATTCATAGTATTTTGACGAAAAAATTGTAAAAGGAGATATAACAAGCTGTTTTAAAGTTGTTTGTAAACACGTGTCGTGTTTCAGTGGGTTCCATCCTTGGCGGTCTCTTCTTGCTCGCCGTTATATCGGTCCTTGTCTTCTGTTGCTGCCGTCGTCGCCAGCATAAGGCTAGAGAGCAATCACACAATCATCACGGTCACCATGGCATCGACAACAACATCTACCACGTGCCTGCTGACGTAAAACTCCCACCCTATAGCGAGAAGGCGCCAAGTGTCGGCCAGCCGCCGGCGTATAGCACCTTTGGATCCATGAAGGGCATGGAGTATATGTACCACGGAAATGCAAGATTCGATAACCCTGGGTACTCCAGGGCGCCGTCTAGAGCACCGACTGGAGCGCCGTCCGTCGTCAGTGATGGACGAGCGTCAGTTCACAGCCAGCGGCGGGCGGATACAGCCTCTGTTCGCTCAGGGTGCACGGATCACACTTATGCAACTCTGAATTAAATCGGACAATGTGTGTTCAGTTTGGCGCGCCGTTCCTTTTTGTGGAAATGAGCATGTGTTGAGATAGGCTATCCCTGTCCCCTCTATACCGTCAAATGCTCGTGTTTTTTTACTAATAACGCAATTCTGTGTTGTTTCTGTGTTGTCGGCTTATTGTTAATACATTATGTATTTTTTTATTCTCATCCCACAAATTGTGGCCATGATTGAAATTTCAATGTATCAGGCACTAAATATGTGTTTCACTACAAGATGTGAACTTCTTTTGTTTTTCTTATACACCGCGAAGTAGCTTTAATCAATGCACTTTTATAGGAAACAAAAATAAGCAGAGTTTATTTTGCGATTGATATTAATTGTAATGTTAGATTAATCATTGCGTGACTCTAAATGCATTCAAATATCACTGTTTTCGTGTTTGCTTCGAATTGTATGTAAACAGATAGTATATATCTTCTGATACTGTATATGCCGATTTTCTGTCATATATCGAAGATGAGATTTCTGTTATCAGTGATTTTTTGGTGCAGTTTACTGCCTTCTAAAGGTTGTTTCCCCTTGCGAAAAAAATGTCCATTTTGCCCATCAAATTTTGTTTTTCCAATTTGATAAATGCAGACCATGATAATAAATAAAAAAGCAATGAATTTCTTGAAAAATAAACACAATCTTAACAAGACTAATTCTTTCACAGCATAATGTATGCATACAAAAGTGAAAACATGTATACTTGCCATTATATTAACTATTTTGGCATAATTTGGTATTATTCCCAAAGTCTACTGTTTTCCCAATTTGCAGTAAAATTAATTCAAAAAATATCACTGGTTATATAATGCCTATTATTTTATCCCTATATAATGTTAATTTGTGATTTACTTTTGTGTTTGTCTTACCGCTTGTATATTGCTTAATGTACACAGTTTTCATATACCTGAAAAATATTGATTGTTTTTTTGGAAAGAAAAATAATTGGATTATTTTCTCTGAATTCATAATCTTTTTGTCTACGATTTTTTCTCGACCGCAGCCATATTCTGTGAATAAAGAGGTGAATTGTTTGTTGATATCTGGAAAACACATTTTTTAGGGCATTTGGCAATATTCAAGTTGAGTTATTTATGATATGAGCTTGTTAAAAGTCTAAGAGCTGGCCTCTTTTAGATGTAATTTAAAACTTTTGTTGCAATCTAAAAAGAAAGATCATCATATTTACCGTGTGTTTGTTTCTGTTATTCGCCAATTGGAAGGGTTTATACAATATTGTATTTTATTTTATGTCATTTATTTGCATTATATTTTATACATACAATTTATACATCTCACAAACGCCGAGAGACCCATCGCTGTTGTTTTAATTATTCAGGGAATGTCAAATTATTATTCCTCGTAATCAACCACTATCATGATTACCTTAAATACATTTTGTTTAACAGTCTGAAAAATCAAATTCTTTATAACGACACTCCAGTGCGTATAACAAATGAAGCTATCACGGCGAACGTTTAGTACACGATAATTTCTTTACAAGCAGTTGTAGATCACTCAATACGAACACGGCCAGCACGGCGACCAGAACCGCCACGGCCGTTAATCCCATCGCTCGTGAAGTCTGCCGCGTGTCTGATGCGCTCCGCAGCCGCCTGCTTGCCCTCCCTGTCTGCCGGCTGTCAACAGCGAGTGTTTCCGAAAGTAGTGTGTAGTTGATGCCCATCTTAAAAGTTTCCCAGTTACTTAAAATCGCGGAGATGTTTGTAGAACGTGAGAGATAAGAATGGCAAAATCTGGAAAATGGTGACACCGCAATGTCAAATCCGGAGCTGTAAGATATTTCAGCATTTCGAGAACTTGAAGATGTTTGTATTTCCGACCACATTCTTGTTAAGCCAATGGATGATGACGACAGAGAGTGAATGTCTGTTTTTATAATATTCGGCACAGTTAAAATCATCGGTGAACTAGTTGATGCGAGAAATGAAGACGTCACTGTTAATGAAAACGACGGCCGAATATGAATGGTAGTACTATATATCGAAGATGCAGAATCCGCCATCTTTGTCGGTGACCATGTGTCTTTGATGTCTGAGACTGCCGACAATCTTGTTTTTGTATTGTAGTCCGATGTGAGTAGACTCAAGAACAGAGCAGGACCCTGACAGATGTACAGCTGCTTCCGACTGCATGTGATGTTCGTTATTAGCGTCGGCCCGCCAGAAGCAACCACCAAACTTGCGCATATGTACCTGTCGTCTTTTATGAAAGTGAAAAGAAACTTGCAATATACTAGTAGTTGATGTGGTCACGGACCTATAAGCCTATGATTTATAGGTCCGTGATATGGTGTTTTTACAAAGAAACAATGCGATTATAAGTAGACAGTATTCGTGTTGCTATACATATATGTTGATACAATTTTAAACGGGAAACAACATTAATCAGTCGTAATTACCGTTTATCCAATAAGAAGTGTTAATGTCAAGCATAAGACTCTGAACGACATTGTTCAGTGGGAGTTTTCGGCGCTCCACCATCATCAACTTCCGACCCTGAGCGCCACAGAGCTCTCCCGCCGTCACATGGTCCACCGTCACATCTGTTGGGGCCCGGGCTACGTAGAAGCTGCCCCCGGAAGCCTGTCTAACTTCCGCCACCATACCGCTCATACAACGGAGCACTAGATATGTTGAATGCGAAAAGAAAATATACATATTTTCGCCGGTTCATCATAAAACACATTGTATGGATAAAATGTTTTCATATCACAAAATTAATAATTTGACTGGTGTCATCACTACGAAGCTTGTTCGTTTTAAATTATCAAACATAAAAAATCTTATTACTTGTTATTAAAACGGAAAATTCTTCTAACATACCATTAATATAATGGTAGAAAGGATTTTACTTATCAATTTTCAGACTTTATGTAAGTTCTTAAAAAATAGACATTCTATACTCACAAATAACCAGAACACGCCATTTGTTGTTCATTTTTACCATGGTCATAAATCTAATCGAATTTCCATCTTGAATTTTAACGCAACAGATTCATAAGATTAACTGGCCTTATCTTGGGGATTTGTATGTTGACAAGTTCTAGCAGTTCAGTAACACAATTATCAATCTATGACTTTATCAGTACATCATCGACTGATAAGAATTCGCAGATATGGAGCACTGAAAACTACGAAGAACCACCAATCGATTGAAATTGAACATTATTTGTTTTCATTGTCTTTTCCGCATGAACATCAGAACTATTGACTGCTACCGAAATAGAAATTAGTGGTATGTGACCAATATTGACTTTTTGACAGTTTTGCTTTGGTTCAATTTATCTCTGCGCATGCGTATTAGAGGACATTCCAAAGCTTCATTGGAGATGAGAGCTGTACCAACTTGGGTGGACAAAGTCCATGATAGGGACAAGCAGGAGCAGTGGTAACACAATTAGATAAACATTTATGTTTAAGAAACAATGCCCTAGTCTCCGTTGCCTTTTATTTCTCATGGTTGTTGTAGTCCAAATAATTGTACGTTGAAGGATTTTTTTTAGATTTTTGATATGGCAAATCCTTCACGTACAAATTGTTTAGTGTCAAAAGTGGGTAGTTGTTCCGATCTGGATTCCGGGTTAAAGCGTATAGCGTCTATAAAATATCATAAAAACAAGAAATATTATCAGATAAGGTTATTTTATATTAGTTCTGTACACAAAAATTAAATATCCAACTTATAATTATGAGTTTGACGGCTTTTCTTCATTTCATTCTGTCAAAACATAACGATATATACATGAAGGGCACCTGCAAGGCTTCAGGGCACAGTTTTAAATCGCTCGGAACATTTCAGCCATGGCCAAGTTGTTACGATTGTATAATGAGGTCTATCTCGAAGCTTTGTCGGAGGTTGCCGAGTTATTACGATTGTATCGAGTTGTTTCCCTTCGCATAATTGTTGTCTGTGTCAGTCAATTTTCGTTTTATTGGAAAGGTAAACAACTTGTTTTAATGCATTAAATGCTTGTTTAGTGCAAAATAACATTTCACTTACATCGTAAAATATGAATATAACTCTTTATGATCAATTTCAACCATAAAATACTTTACTTAAAACAATTTCAATATTTTTAAAACACCCCCGTTTTTTGCACATTCCCGTTAGGGATTTGAAGAATCCCGTATAACACGTCTATTATTTTAGACTAATGGTTGTTGATACAATGCAATATTCTGCTGTCACTTCGAAATCTAGTAGGAACAAGTCAACAACTTTTTTGTTTTTCAAAGTTTTGTTTATGCCAGGGATAATTATTGGCCAAACTGTTATAAGGCCAGAGCAACAATAAATTGTTAGATGAATTTTGGTCAGATGTTCCGATTTGGATTCTGGGTTTAAGCATATTTTGTCTATTAAAGGTCATATGCAAAGAAGCTTAATTACCATTAGGCTGTGTTTACTGTAAACTGGAAACCCAGGTTACTGCAAGACCTTTAAAGCATGTCAGGGCCCAATGTGCCTTCCTGTGGTGAGGCTAATTACAGACACAAGTTAATTTCACACACATGCCTTGGTGTCTGCTGAACCTTATTGAAAAAATGTAATCCACATTAACAATACACAGCTTAGGCTTTCGTAATAGTTGACTGATGGCAAGATAGCCTGTTGGGCATACAATCGCATGCTTAGCTGCTAACATAATGGTTTGCTGTTCGCCAGATGGCGTGTCGGGAATTTTTAGATTGATGCATCATCCAATCGAGATCGTGGCTCTCCACAACTCCTCCCATGATTAATTTGCAATCGGTAAAATACAATGGACCTCCATCTTTCCAATCAGCCATAATAGTGGCCTTCGATTTCAAATTAAACAATGATGTGTTAATTGATGGGATACTCCATTTGTAACTTAACGCAAAAAAATCTTGCCACACACTGTGTTGCATTGTTCTACAAAATTGCATCTTTAAAATACAAGCTAACCTAAAATATCTCACACTTGAAGAAGCAGAAAATAGCACAGTCATTTTATAGACTGAGAAATAATTCAGATATTTTGTCAAAAAAGTTGTTAAAGAATTAACATGTGAAAACCCCCCGTTGAAGTCACATGAATCCTCACCCTGACATTGCAACTAAGTATCAAAAATCAAGAATGCCAAGTTGAAGTTAAATAAAAATTGCTGTTTAAATAAAAATTGCTGTTTAAATAATGCTGTTTATTAAAACATAATAATTTAAAATTTAAGATGTATTTCGAATGAAATTGAAACAAAATAGAAATAAAGACTGTAGAGTCAGTGCTTCTTAAACTCCATTGATATTGCAGCCCAGATTGGAATGTGAAGCATTTTAGAAATGATCTTTTTGTGTTCACTCATAATTTAGAACCTGCTATGTTTGCTTATATAAATGAGGTATAATTTTGCAGCATCTGGGACCTGTGCTTTAAACCTGATGGAAGTCAATTGATTGTAGCAGCTGGCAATAGAGTGTTGGTATACGACACAAATGATGGGACACTCATACAGCCACTGAAAGGTCACAAGGAGGCTGTACACTGTGTATGCTATGCGAAGGATGGAAAACGGTTTGCCTCGGGCTCAGCTGACAAAAGTGTCATCATCTGGACCAGCAAACTTGAAGGCATTTTGAAATACACGTAAGAATAATTTGATGTTTGCATTTTCTGTGTTTAAGATACTGGTAGATAAACAAAATAGTGTCTTTGTTTTGATGTTAATCAAAAAAAATTGTTAGCCATTAAAACGCAAAGTTTGTTTCATTTGTTTATAAAGATTATAAATAAACACCATACTCACACAAATTACTGTGGATGTTGTGAAAATTATTTCAGTAGTGATGCTCATTGAAAAAAAAAATATGATATAACATTAGCATCCCATTTATATATATGTATTTGTAAATGTTCTGTTTAAATTGTTTTTGAAAAGTACATGTATTTACACTGTACTTTTCTGCTTTAAAATTCTTGAAATTAACATTTAGTCAAAATTGAAATTTACATATATTTCAGACACAATGTTGCTATCGATTGTATTTGCTAGAGTCAATTTATTGTACACACAAATCTCTTTTCGGCACAATGATGGTGTCCGGTGTTTGTGCTATCATCCAGTCCCCACAAATTATTTTTAAAGCAGAATGATGCTTTCATGTGCATGTGTACCATCCACTCATTTACCACACAAATCTTAACACAAAATTCAAATTTCTTACAGGCATAATGATGCTATCCAGTGTATGTGCTATAATCCAGTCACCCATGCTCTGGCAAGTTGTGCTGTTACAGATTTTGGTAAGTTATCTATGATCTGACGGTGGAACTAAGACAAAAACATGAGTTATGTATCAATTATCATGGCATAAACAAACAATATTTTTGGTTTTCAATTATATCAGAAGCTAAAGTATGTTTGCTTTATGCCATGTAAACACTTGTAAGTATCTGAATATATGTGGTATCAATTGTAGTACATGCTGGATTTAGAATACCAATCCATTTTTATAAAGAAGTTTCATGCTGAAATAAAATGATCTGAGCAAATCATTTATCAAAACACACAGTTTTGCTCTTATATTTTGTCAGCATATTCCTACTTTGAGGCTTTAGTTAATGAAGCTTTTAATACTGGCCTAGTAAGGGGTGTTGTCAGAGGTATTAGGTTACATCTGAGTTCTTTCTTCTTGTTATTTGGTTTTGCATGATTCCATTATGTGGTTAAGAAGAAAGGCTAGTAAACTGATTGTTTATGTTTTACCTACATGTGTATTGTGTTGTGATGTGTTTGCATGCATTTCAAATGAACTATTTAAAATAAAGTGTTATAGGTCAATTGAGCAATAGGAATGTATGTATAACTTACTATACTGTCAGACAGGAGAAATTGTATTTGTTTTTAATTTGCTAAAACAGTTGTGCCAGCCCGGCAAAGGTTAGCAATAGCTATGAGTGCGATCATATTATATTTACATTTCTCAGGTAATATTGCTGAAGAGAAAATTGAAGTTGATTTCTGATTTACAGTTCGGTATAATAAAGCCAATGTTTATTTCATTGTTTCACTCTCATTGGACAAAGTGCATGAGATTTTCCCAATGGTAAACAATGCGAATAACAGATTTCTCTCCTTAATTATAACAGATATACTTAATATCTTATATTTAAAACAATTGCAAGAAATTGAGAAAATTGTACATATTATATCCAATGGTACCTTCATGCAGTATGAATGCTTGGTCAAGATAACACGCTTCATGAATATGCTTAATCGTACCTGAGCGTTGAATCTGCATGAAAGCACAAAAACTAAGACTCGATCTGTAAGTGCTTTCCAGATGTCGAGCATCTATGCTGTACAAATGTAAGACAATTATGCCATCTGATTTGTCAGTCATTTATGCAAACCAATGAATTTCTACTTTTGTACATCAGGGTTATGGTCCCCGGAGCAGAAATCAGTGTCGAAACACAAAGTGAGCAGCCGTGTGACATGCTGTAGTTGGACCAATGATGGACAATACCTTGCCCTGGGACTCTACAATGGCCTTATATCCATCAGAAACAAGGTAAACTTTGTTGTAGCATAGATGGTATAGAGAATTCAAAAAAGAGTGGAAAACAAAGATTTCTACTATTCATCGTTATAGGTCCTAGATTATTGACCTAGTATGCTTCATAAATTAAAATAAGGTGAGCTGGAAAAACTCATGTTGTGTCCTTACTTTAGTGTGTTGGAGAGTTGTATTGACTTTCTACACGATTCATGGCTTGTTTTAAAGTAAGCATGATTAAACGTTACAGAATGGAGAGGAGAAGGTAAAGATAGAGCGACCAGGAGCCAATATTTCACCCATCTGGTCCTTGCAGTGGAACCCATCCAAGTAAGATATAACAGCCTGTTGTAATAAAGATCTTAGTTGATCTTATTGGGAATGGAATTATCTCGTGTCATTTTATTATTTTGCTAAATATAAGTGCGAATTGAGCTTAGCCAGTATTAAAGATGTACATAACATTGAGAAAATAGAACAAATCAACTTGTTGCCATAATTTGTTTTTTTAGATTATTGAAGTTACAGCTGATATATTTAAATGAAATGGGCACCAGGTCACACAATGTGTTTTTATTTTAATGTCATTTTTTTAAGTAATCTGTTCTTTCAGTTCAGTTTCAACCAAATAATTAAAGCATTACTGTGAGGACTGCTATGGCTTTTTGCATAATCCTGTTGAGTTTGTTCCTCAGTGCTGTTGCATAAAGTGACATATTAAGTATATATAATTTCATGAAGACATCTATCCTTCTACACCACCCCATGTTCTTTGACATTGTAAACTATACTTTATACTCTTGTGAACGTCTATTTCCATTGCTTGTGTGTTCCTTACAGAGATGAAGCATATGATGTTCTGTCAGTTGCGGACTGGGGGCAAAGGCTTTCTTTCTACCAGCTCTCTGGGAAACAGGTAAATACTGAGTTCTGTGAAATCCAACAATTATGCTCATATAAAGTCCATTTTTCTTTCATACTTCAAAAATTTCTTTGATATTTCATCCTAGGATCCACAAAATAATCCATGAATAACTGCATTTGATCCACTCAATTTTTGTCCTCAGTGTCAATATGATTTTCCCTTGGGGAGTAGATGGTCAACGGTTGGTCAACGTTTGGGCCAACCAGTAAAGTAACCTTGGATTTATATGTATTTCACTTGTCTTTTTACTCAGATTGGGAAGGACCGTCAGCTTGGATATGACCCATGTTTCGTGAAGTGGTTTTCCCGTGGGGAGTATGTGGTTGTGGGCGGGGCCAACAAGCAGTGTAACCTTCACACAAAGGAAGGGGTCAAACTGGGGACAATTGGGGACCAGCAGTCATGGGTGTGGACAGCTGCCATCAAACCTGACTCCAACTACGTGGTATGTTGACTTTTTTTAAATACAGTCAAACCTGGTTAAATGGTCACCTGCTTTAAATGGCCACCTGCCTAATTGGGCCAATCCAAATTCCCCCCGTACATTTTTACTTTATTAAGTATGTGCATTAAGCGGCCAACTGTCTAACGCGGCCACTATTATTTTCCCCGTGAAGCCATAAAAACACTAATTAGCGGTCACTATTCCCTTATCACTGACACTTCCACTTCGGATATTTCCACACGATTACCATGCGTGTTTACTTAACGAGAAATCATGTTTATAACACGTCGGCGAACGTTTCGATCAGAATTAGCACACTTAGTAAAGATATTTTAATAAATGGCGTTAATAATTACGAAGTTAATGGTCAAATGCCGACAAAGAACGCTGGTTATAATAATTATAAATTTACAGTTTGCACTGTTATTTGATGGTGTGAAACGAGTTATGATGTGTATTCACTTCCGTATTAATTGTGCACTGCTTTATACTTCTACGAACGGATATTAACATTGCATTATTCGTGATATTCTTTTGAATTTTGATTATGGCTGACAATAAAACAAATCGGAAGTGTTGACGCTAAGAGAACCTGTCGCGTAAATTATATTTTTAGAAAACGGTCGTATTGCAAGAAGAATTGTGGACGGACTCAAATCAATTTCATGCTTATGCTAACAATTCAAATCCAAACACTTAAAGACAGATGAAAATTACAGGAATCGAAGAACTCATTGAACATGTGTATTCATGGCTTTTGACTCACAGAGTGACGTGCTAAAATGGCATGATTATGTCAGCTCGATGTAAATGCACTTAAAACTAGAGACAGAAGTGACGCAAACGAAAATGACGGAATACTTTAAACATTGAACTTAAAAATGTACATGTAGTTGTGTGGACTCATTTTAGGTGTTTTTTGTTTATGCTATGTATTAATTTTTATCTATTGCATTCTTTGCAATAATGTTGTGTTTTTTACTACATTTATATTTGGTATTCAACTTTCTTTAATGGTACTGATGATACTGAATGTGGGGTGAGGTGGTGGTTAAGATACATAATCGGCATCTGTTTAAACAAAAACAAAGTGTCAGGAAAGTCCAACCTGGACTAAGTGGCCACCTGTAGTAAGCAGCCACTTTTACCTTGTCCCAAAGGTGGCCACTTAAAACAGGTTTGACTGTAAGTTTAAATTTCTTTTTTATCTTTATATCTGTTCTTCAAGAAAAATAGTTGTCAAAGCATTGGTACTGTCCGCTGTGGCAGCAAACTTAAATTTTTTAAATCTTTTCCATAACTTCAAATCTTTTGAAGATACTGTAGAAATGAAATTTGGCACATATATTTACATTTATAATTTTTGCACATTTACAGCAAATTTCATTTCTCTGGCATGATATATAAGTTATTGTGTTATGTCCTTTGTCATTGCATACAAACATATACTTACAGGCGGTTGGATGCCAGGATGGTACAATAGCGTACTACCAGCTGATATTCAGCACCGTACATGGTCTGTACAAGGACAGATACGCTTACAGGGACAACATGACAGATGTCATTATACAGCATCTCATCACAGATCAGAAAGGTAGGCATGTACACATCATTGGATATCCAGGGTTCTCAATTCCACTGCCTCATTGTATACCATAGGATATTTACTTGCCAAAATGTTATTTTGTGCAGAGGAAAAGTAATGACAAGATAAGCTGTATGAAATTAAGTAAGTTATGTCTAAAAGTGCCAGTTGGTAGCACTCTTTATTATGGTACTCAAATCATCTTGGGATTTTAGGTTTTAATTTTATCAATTCACAGTAATTGCCTACTCTTTTAACATCAAACAACTTATGATTAACAAACCACAACTTGTAGGGGTATAGTACATATATGTCAGCACATGTTGGTGTGTACAGTTACAGGCCCACTGCCTGACCGTGGAGACCCCGGGGCTCTCCGGGCCGCGGAAGAAGTTTTGAGTGGGCTAGGAGTTCCTATTGTCGTGCCCACTCATAGAAAATGTAACTTACAAAATGTTCAAAGTTTTCTCTTGCCGTTTCCAGGACTTATTTTGTTGAGGTTTTGTTTGACAATGTTTGCATGAAAAACATTATTGTTTGTGTTGTTTTTTATAGTGGAAATAATACTTTCATAGCTAAATCTAACAAAATAATGTGTGAACCCTGTTTCAGAAAAAAAGGTGAAAGTAAACAAGAATGTAGATCTTTGTATAATTATTGCAGGCACTAAAATCTATTGTATTAATTTCAGTGAGAATTAAATGCCGAGATCTGGTGAAGAAAATAGCTATATACAGGCACAGATTGGCAGTAAGTTTTTGTTTCATCTATTATTCCAGTTAAATGAGTTTGGCAGGTTTAAAATCTGTGAATATATTGGTAAAATATAAGTCTTCAATTCTTGTATGTAAGTTCTTAAAATATTGTCCAAACAAACTATTAGTGGTTGATTCGAGTAAGAATATAGATAAGTTATTGAAATATGCCGACCCTATGGATTATCCTAACTGGGAGAAACTTTGTTTTACAGGTTCAGCTCCCAGACAAGATAGTTGTATACGAGCTGTACTCAGACGATGCTGCTGACATGCACTATCGCGTCAAGGACAAAATCAACAGGAAGTTTGAGTGTAACCTGCTTGTTGTCTGCTCCACAAACATAATACTGTGTCAGGTAGGTAACATGTGATTTTGGACTTGATGTAAGGCCATGCTATATTGAGTTGAGGTTTATTGTCATCGTGCTGGTACATATTCAACATGCAGAATGAAAGAAAAATCATTTACCAAAATTGAAAATAAGAAAAAAGAATAAAATAATGCTACAAGTAATTCAGTAAAGAAATATATCATATACCAACAGAAGATCAATTTCTAATTTACATGTAAATGTATGTGATGTTTTCTTAATATTTTTCATTGGAAAAATCTGTTGTTATGGGCAATTTTATGTATACATTTGTTATTATGGCCATTTGTTTTTTTGTTTCTTTTGAAAAAGGAACCTGACCACCATTTAATGTTAATTGTATTTGATATGGCCTAATTAACATTATCAATGTTTCAGGGTAAAATATTTGCCTTCCATACATTGTAATGTTGTTTACTGTTGTGATATTTTGTGGCAAAATGTTACACAGAGAGGTATGGTCAATACTTTCTTTAAGAAGAAAAGAAGATGCTGTTGGTGTTGATAATTTCAAGAATTGAAAACAAGGGAAGAGCAAACTGATATAAATGAATATGTAAAATCAAGTTGAAATTATTTTGGTGGAGTATCACCCTGATTTCTCAATCCACTGCCACAGACTATTTTAGGTGTAGATAGATGTGACGGTGATGTTAATGATTTAATCCCTACATTACAGGATAAGCGTCTACAGTGTTTCACATTCCAAGGTGTTAAGGAGAAAGAGTGGATAATGGAGTCCCTCATCCGCTACATCAAGGTCATCGGTGGGCCTCAGGGACGGGAGGGTCTCCTTGTTGGACTAAAAAATGGACAGGTTTGTGCTTTATTTTAACAAAAATCTCTTGATCAAAATTCCTCAGAACTTGGTTGATAGAACAATGTTTATCTATTATTAATGTCTGCATTAAATATGAGTTGCAGTAAATGGTTTTCTTCCTGTCAATTACAGCACTAGATTTTAATTTCTACAACCTTCTCAATCTGGATAAAACTTGTTAGCTCCACTGGCCGAAGGCCATGGAGCTTATGTCGTCACAGATTGTCCGTCGTGAGTGCGTGCGTGCGTGCGTGCGTGCGTGCGTAAACTTTTACTTTAAACGACATCTCCTCTGAAACTGATAAGCGGATTTTGACAAAACTTCACAGGAATGTTCCTTTGGTGGTCCTTTACCAAAATTGCTCAAATGGTTCCGGTCCATTGCACAATATGGCCGCCAGAGCTAAAAATAGCAAAATCTTTAAACGACATCTCCTCTGAAACGGTTCGGCAGATTTTGATGAAACTTGACAGTAATGTTCCTTGGGTGGTCCTTTATTAAAATTGCTCAAATGGTTCTGGTCCATTGCACAATATGGCCGCCACAGCTAAAAATAGCAAAATCTTTAAACGACATCTCCTCTGAAACGGATAGGCAGATTTTGATGAAACTTGACAGAATTGTTCCTTGGGTGGTCCTTAACCAAAATTGCTCAAATGGTTCCGGTCCGCTGCACAACATGGCTGCCAGGGCAAAAAAATAGAAAAACCTTTAAAGAACATCTTCTCAGAAACCGATGATCAGATTTTGATGAAACTTAACAGAAATGTTCCTTGGATGGTCCTTTATCAAATTTGCTTCAATGGTTTCGGTCCACTGCACAAGATGGCCCCCAGAGGTAAAAATAGAAAAACCTTTAAACAACTTCTCCTCAGAAACCGATGATCGTATTGCAATGAAACTTTACAGAAATGTTACTTTGGTAGTCCTTAACCAAAATAGCCCAAACAGTTCTGGTCTGCTGCACAACATGGGCACCAGAGCTAAGAATAGAAAAAAAACGTTAAACTACATCTTCTCAGAAACCGATTATCAGATTTTGATGAAACTTTACATAAATGTTCATCGGGATGCCCTTTAACCAAAATTGCCCAAATGGTTCCGGTCCGCTGCACAACATGGCTGCGAGAGTTAAAAATAGAAAAACCTTTAAGGACTTCTCGTCCGCAGTCTTCACGAAAAACATTTTAACCTACTAGCCAGTTGGACTAGCATAATGGCATATTTTACTAGTCCGAATGACAATCTAGTAGTCCGACTATTTTGCCACATTATAAAACTGTATGCTTGAGGTAAATACCTATTTCAATTGAGCAGCTTGCAGTTTGAGTAAACATTTCTTTATTATGATGCTCATGCAGTGATAGGGAGTGACATCCTTCTGTTGGGAATAGTGCTCCTTGTTTTTCAGAACCTATGGGTACTATGTAAAAACAAAAGGCATCTTGCTTGAATAGACTGTAATAATATCAACATGGTTAGAAAAGAAATGCCATGCTTTAATAGCTTTGATTACATTTTACTACTGAATTACCTCCCTTTAATAGAAAAAAAATAATGTCTTAATTTTTCACGTATAGCATCTTTAAATAATTTTTAAACAATAATAATTTATGAGTAAACATATAAGCATAAAGTTCTCACAAAAAGATCAATTTAAAAACCTTACATTTATACATAGGAAAGTATATATAGACTGAACATTAATTTTCGTTTAAGTGACATTCTGAAAGTTTATGAAACAGCTATTTTTAGTAACTTAAATGGCCGAAAAGTGTAAGTGAAACACCAAGTCGATTCTATCTCGTCAGTTCTTGTTCAGGTTAGATATTTGCTTCATAATCTATTCAGATAAAATGTTAACCGATGATCAGATTTTGATGAAACTTGACAGAAATGTTCCTTGGGTGGTCATTAACCAAAATTTTTTTAAATGGTTCCAGTCCACTGCACACCATGGCTGCCAGAGCTAAAAAATAAAAAAAACTTTATACGACTTGTTGTCGAAACCGATGACCTTTTTTCGATAAAACTTGACAGAAATGTTTGTTTGGTGCTCCTTTACTCAAATTGCCCAAATCATTTCGGTCCACTGCACAACATGGCAGCCAGAGCTATTAAAGTAAAAAAATTTTTTAAATAACTTCTCCTCAAAAATTGATGATTGTATTTCTATGAAACTTGACGAAAATGTTCGTTAGGTGGTCTTTGCTTGAACCTTTTGGCCAGTGGAGCACAGGCACTGATGTGCCTCTTGTTTTTATGAATCCAGCAGAAACTCTCATATCTGTTCATTTACACCAGATCTTAAAGTTGTTTGTGGACAACCCATTCCCCATCGCACTACTGAAGCAGAGCACATCTGTCCGCTGTCTCGACATGAGTGCTAGTCGGAACCGTCTCGCCGTTGTGGACGAACACAACACCTGTCTCGTGTATGATATCAACACAAAGGAACTACTGTTTCAGGTAGAATATAAATGACCCTGTCTGTGATGAAATGTATTTAGGCCTGGATTTTTCTTAATTCAACTATTTTGCTAACTGATTGGGCTGACTTAAACAGAATCTCTATGATTCTCTATTAATTCCATATCAAATACATTCAATTGCATAGCCATATTAAACTCTGCTTTATGTAATGTACATAAGGAATAATTATACACTCCTAATGAAAATAGAATGCATCGTGAAACATTTCAATGGGAATAAGGATAAAAGAGGGATAAAATTTACTCCTGATTTGTATTGCGGTCTTCTATGTTGTTGTGTTTCTTACCAAACAAATTTAAGCTTCTCTGTCAGACTTGTTACTTATTTCTGGACAAGTCTTCTCTAAAAACTTTCAATTAGCCGTTTTGTCCTCCTCAGGAGCCGAATGCTAACAGTGTAGCATGGAATACCCACTACGAGGACATGCTGTGTTTCTCTGGTAATGGCCTGCTCAACATCAAGGCCAGCAACTTTCCCGTACACCAGCAGAAACTACAGGTAAAACTTGCACTAATCTTTTGATACATTCTGATATTATATGTCTTGAGCAGGGGTTTGAGAATGAATAAAATGAATATATTGTAATGATTTTTTCAATGCATAAAGTATTATTTGGCTTTTAAGTGATAACGTTAACATGTCCTAAATCCACAGCAACAAGTCTTAAACAGCTGTACACATTCACTGCGACCAGTCCTATACCATTAACATGTAGAATAATAGAGGCAAGTCCTAAAACCATGTTAACATGTAGATTCATAGCGATATGCCCAAAAACTTTTCAAATGTTAATTTACAGCAACAATGCCTTAATCAAATGAATTTTAATGTTTGTTAAAGTTGAAATTGTAGCTAAATAATTAAATACAACGGAAACTCACTAATCCGGATCTCCACAAAACCGAATCCTCGGAATACCGGACTTTTTTCAGAGTCCCGGTTTTCCCCTTCTTTTTTCAATGTAAAAAAATCCCTACAAAACCCGAATTCCGGATACCGGACAAAAAATTCAAGAAAATTTGTTAGTTGTCAACGTTATTTTACCTCACAAAACCGGACGTATATTTGTTCAAACATGTCAAAATGATTTTGTGTATTAGGAATTCGCAAATCGCGTGTCACTTTGTTTGACAGCCGGTGCGTTGTTAAATATTGCACCTGTGATGTTGTGTTAACTCGATAACCGATAATGATGATTGCGCTGTGGATTGACTGCCGCGTGATAATCAAACTTGTGAAAAGAAAATTAATTGAACCATTAATTTGTTTGTTGCAGAAAATAAAGAACTAGAAATGGTTATTTAGTGATCATTTTGGAGGGTTGTTTTATCTAAAGACTTCTATGATTGAATCAAATTAGAGTGGTGTGTTAATTAAACTATCAAACATACTTAACAAGCATTAAATTACGTGTTAATTACGTTAAATTATGTGTTTTTATTATGCCCCCGAAGGTGGGCATATTAAAATCGCACCGTCCGTCCGTCCGGCTCTGTAACTTTCCCTTGTATGGACAGATTTTAAAATAACTTGCCACATGTGTTCCACATACCAAGACGAAGTGTGGCGTGCAAGACTCGTGTCCCTACCTCAAAGGTCAAGGTCACAGTTAGTGTTTATTCACAATGGAGTGCTGCATATAAGCATAGAGTATAGGTTGTCGTGTCCGGGCTGTAACTTTCCCTTGTATGGACAAATTTTAAAATAACTTGCCACATGTGTTCCACATACCAAGACGACGTGTCGCGTGCAAGACCCGTGTCCCTACCTCAAAGGTCATGGTCACACTTAGTGTTTATTCACAATGGAGTGCTGCATATAAGGACATAGAGTATAGGTTGTCGTGTCCGGGCTGTAACTTTCTTTTGTATGGACAGATTTTAAAATAACTTGTCACATGTGTTCCACATACCAAGACGACGTGTCGCGTGCAAGACCCGTGTCCCTACCTCAAAGGTCAAGGTCACACTTAGTGTTTATTCACAATGGAGTGCTGCATATAAGGACATAGAGTATAGGTTGTCGTGTCCGGGCTGTAACTTTCCCTTGTATGGACAGATTTTAAAATAACTTGCCACATGTGTTTCACATACCAAGACGATGTGTCGCGTGCAAGACCCGTGTCCCTACCTCAAAGGTCAAGGTCACACTTAGTGTTTATTCACAATGGAGTGCTGCATACAAGGACATAGGGTATAGGTTGTCGTGTCCGGGCTGTAACTTTCCCTTGTATGGACAGATTTTAAAATAACTTGCTACATGTGTTCCACATACGAAGACGACGTGTCCTGTGCAAGACCCATGTCCCTACCTCTAAGGTGAAAGATACACTAAGCGTTTATTCACAAGGGAATTCTGAATATAAGGACATAACAGTGTAGGTTGTCAAGTATGGGTGGTATTTTTTTATGTTCAGAGGAAATTTAAAATAACTTCCCATATGTATTTGACACATAAAGGCAAGATCAACTTTTCATGTACTGACCTTGTTCGTAGGTCAATGTCACATTCGGGGGCATTTGTCACATACTGTGACAGCTCTTGTTTAATTCTAGTTTTCAACTTCCCTTTAAAGGTTCACTCAGCTTAAATTTTTAGTTACACCGTACATCAAATCCTCACTAAACCGGAATCCTCACTAAACCGGAAATTTTGCCCTTGTCCGGTTTAGTGAGTTTCCACTGTACAATACTATATGTTGTAAGTAATTTATAACCAAATAATTTATGTAAACAAGACTAGTTACCGGCTTTATTATATTTCAGGGTTTTGTGGTTGGGTTTAGTGGGTCCAAGATTTTCTGTCTGCACATCTACTCCATGTCAGCAGTGGATGTTCCCCAGTCGGCACCCATGTACCAGTATCTCGAGAAAAAACTCTTCAAGTAAGACCATTTGCTTTTTAACACATTTCTCTCCTCTTATTTATGTATTTGTTTGTTAGCTTGTTCGATCTTTCTAATAAAATGTTATGAATCTTTGTTCTTGCTGTGTCTAGAGGGTCACAGGCAGGGATTGAAAGTCATCATACATGCGGCATTTAAGTAATTTGTGGATACATTTTCAGGGATGCATACAGGGTGGCATGTCTAGGGGTCACAGATGGGGACTGGGAAGCCCTAGCACATGAGGCTCTAGAGGGGCTTGACTTTGACACTGCAAAGAAGGCATTCATACGCATTAGGGACCTTCGATATCTGGAGCTTATACACAACATTGAGGTAAGTGTCACAGACATAAACTTTCCAAAACTTATCTAATTTTGAAAAAAACTATCATGATTAAATCCTTGTTCATGCAAAATATGTGCAGACCTACACACACGAGCTACAATGCCAACATTGACTTATGACTTTTGTTCTAAAACTATTGTAAAAAGTCAATTTCCTTTGAATAACATCAATTCCTTCAGTTTCACTGTTTGAGGTATCAAAAATATATAGTATTGTAACTAATAATTTGATTTTTATGAAACAGGAACGTAAGAAGCGCGGTGAGACAGACAACATGGTGTTTCTGGGTGATGTGTACGGATACCAGGGCAAGTTCCACGAGGCAGCCAAGCTCTACAAGAAGTCCGGCCAGGAACACAAGGCCATGAACATGTACACAGATCTCCGCATGTTCGACTATGCAAAGGTACACACATGAAATGATCAGATGTTACTCAAAATCTTGAAGATTACAACACTCAATAATTCTTTAATATGTTGTCAGATTTCTTTGTACTCTTAATTGTCATTTTTTTCTTTTTTTGCATTTGTTTGTTATAATTGAGAAACATTTTATGATTCAGATAGTTCAGATATGATTATACATTTCTTGCAAATAAACCTATCAATACTTACTGGTTATGACAATGCTTAGCACACTTCATTGCTTGGAAGTGATCTGCATGATTTAACTTCGAAATAGTACATGTATTACAGTAATTGATTTCAGTCAATATGTGTTTGTAATCTTTTCCAGGAGTTCATAGGTTCCGGTGATCCAATGGACAAAAAGATGTTGATAACAAAGCAAGCAGACTGGGCCAAGAGCAGTAATGAGCCCAAGGCTGCTGCGGAGATGTACATCAGTGCTGGGGAGTTTGTCAAGGCCATCGAGATAATTGGCGATCATGGATGGGCGGAAATGTATGTATAGATGGTTAAGCAGAGGCACTTTGGTAAAGTTGTTCATTTAATTCTTTTTTCCAGCTGTGACATGTTGAGCAGCATGTTTCAAAACAACAATTCCATCATTTGAAATTTAGTTTAAGCTTGTCTGTTTTTGGAAGAAAAAGATATTGTCATAGCTTGGGGAGGTATAGTCATAGCCTTGGTGTTATTGTCTTCATTCAGGGAAAAAATTAACCTTGTTAATAACTCATAAACCGCTCTTAAGATATTCAAATATAACTCTTCCTATAATAATGATGAAGTAAAGCCACTTGTTGGACTGAAAATCAAGAATAGACGAGCGTTTAGGTTGCTCCACAGCACTTTTGTTTAAGTTATTTCCAGCAGACGTTTTTTTTTTCTCTTTTCATGCAACCAGTCTTGAATGAAGTCATAGTTACCTGCTATAAGAATACCGGTACACTGTCATTCTGATCATTGTATACTCTACAGGTTGATTGACCTTGCCCGTAAGCTAGACAAGGCTGACCGTGAATCTCTTTCCCGCTGTGCCCACCACCTGGCACGCTTAGAGCAGTATGGCTATGCAGCTGAAGTCTACAGCAAGATGGGAGACCACAAGGCCCTTATAATGCTACATGTGGACGCTAAACATTGGGAGGATGTATGTATTTTCTCACTTTAGTCTCCTTCTCCATAAAGCAGTTAATCCCATTCTTTTTTCACAATTCAAAAATTAGAAAGAAGAAGAATTTTATTCAGATAATAATTTCAACATTAATTTATGAAATTTGATGTAGAAGCAAAACTCTAAAAGCAACAACAACAACAATGACCTTAATTGGTATAACTGCGATTTTGTATGCATAAGCAGAAAATTTAATTCTATTTATAGTTACCATACCCAAGGCTTGACTGATCAGAGAACAAAGAGAAAATTAAGTTCTTAAAGATGTTGAATGATCTGTGCAATAAATGTATACTTGAGGCATTAATGATATTGTTATTGGAACATTGCAGGCATTCACGTTGGTGGAGAAGCACCAGGAGTACCGTGAGGAGGTGTACGTGCCTTACGCCCAGTGGCTCGCAGAAAATGACCGCTTTGAGGAGGCACAGCAAGGTAACTATAACCGATCCTTGCGCAAATTTTGACATGTATAAAATCTGCGATATCTCTAAACAGTAAAAATTTAAACGTATTTATTTTACAACGATTGTGAAACAAGTTATTAACGTTGGTACAACATTGAATAGATCACTCTCGTTGGCACGATTTTATGCGAGAGTGTGGTCTTGTGTTGTGGGGGGAACCGGAGTGCCTGTTTGATGTCCTTTTATAATATATTGTCATTTCTTGTGTACAAATGTTACATCATTTTACATTTCATATTTACCACTCAAAGTTTAAAAATATTACCTGAACTTTTAGTTTAATATTGCCATCAACGCTGTGAGGCTGAAACAGTAATTAAGAATAAACTGATAGATTTGTTATATTCTCTGAGGAAAAATTAGTGTGTCATTTCAAAGTATTTACTCAATTTTCTTGTGTTCATCTATAGGCTCTTGATCTGTAGTAATATTCTTATGTTAGCGTTCCACAAGGCCGGTCTGCAGGCAGAGGCAGTGAAGGTATTGGAGCAGCTCACCCACAACGCTGTCATTGAGAGTCGCTTTAATGACGCTGGGTACTACTTCTGGAAACTATCCATACAGTGTCTGGACATTGCCAGAGGTAGGGAAGAATGCTTGTGCTGCATTAAGCCTCTCTTTTTCTGAATAGTAAATGTATGGCAAGGGTTTCGGTGCCAGGTTCAAAGAATTTTAATAAGTATTGCAACATGTTTAATGTTGTCCTTGAAATATGAACTGTTTTGTGAATAGATGTTTGCATTAATCTTGGAAAACATTTTAACTATGGCAATCAGTTTAATGTACTCGTCTTTAAGGTTAAAAAAATCAAATCTGAGGTCCCCTTGATCAACTGAAAATTACAGAGATTAACATTGCCATTTATTTGCTGCACTCATTTTTTTTTATGATATGTTCATATAGAATTAGGGAAACCTTTCAGATATCACATTTATGTTAGATTAAAGAAAGAAACAAACATATCCTTAGATATGACCTAATTGTATTATTAATTTATGATGATTTTGAAATAATGTTATCATTAATTGATGAATGAATGAATTTTCATCACCAGATGAGCCAGACAAGATGGAGGAGATGTTGCCCAAGTTCTACGACTTCCAGCGTAAAGCTGACATGTACTATGCCTACCATTCCATACAGAGATACACAGTGAGTCATGTTAAACAACTGGAACAGGTCATGTCAGATGTTGAGTATAAATATGATTTCCAGCGGCAATTCAAGTTGTACAATGCCCATCATAGTGCCTCATTGAACACTTCTGAACCTGTTGTCATGGCATTATTGGAGGAGAATATAAAACTATTGCTTTTGATGTAATATAAATAATTTAGTACCACACTATAGAGAGATAAACAGAAAGCATAAGTTTACTAAGAAAACCATTGTAATAGAAAATGTGGAGATACTCATGTCATTGTCTTTAAATTTCATTAAAGCATTCCAGCCTGTAGTATTTTCTAGGTAACAAAACTAGAAGTTGAAGGGGAAAGGTAAGGGTTCGGGTTAGAAAATGTGTTTGAATTAAAATATTAATGAATCAATTTTTAAGTTGCTAATATTGGATTTATTCAGGACGAGCCGTTCACGTCACACCTGCCTGAAGCCTTGTTCAACATTTCCCGGTACCTGCTTCACCAGATGAACAATGATATACCACATGGAATCTCTAAGGCGTATCCTTTAGCATAAGTTTGCTCGCACATCATAAAATGACAAAGTATAACATTAACTATATGAGTAAGTGAGATAGGATAAACATTGTTGGAGACTCGCATGAATTGTTAATTTATTGTTGCCTGAATATGCAAATGGCTGATTTTGATTTTGATTTGATATATCCCAGAAGTATTCAGTCTGTAATAAGTATTCATTATGTTATACAAAAAAGGTTTCAAAAACATAAGTGTAAGGTTTGTGCCAGTAAATTAATAAGAAATACATCTCAATTTTTTACACTGCTTTCGAACAATTCTTTGCAATAAAAAGTCTAGATATTCAATTAACAAAAATATTGGATGAACCACGAATTCTCCACAGAAATATGGAAAACTACACAAATGATTATCAGAGTTATCCTTAACTGTGTGTTAGTGGCACTCTGTATGCTCTAGCTAAGCAGAGTAAAAATCTGGGAGCCTTCAAGCTAGCACGGTTTGCATACGACAAGCTGCAAGCTGCGAAGGTACCAGGAAGGTTTCAGGAGGCAGTTGACCTTGGCTCCATACAGATACGATCCAAACCATTCCTGGATGGCGAGGTGGGTTCTTAAGTGTTAGAAGAGGGCTTTAAATAGTTTTTATATGTATTGAGTTGGCGAGGTTTTGTATGATAAGCCCAAGGATACTTGGCCAGTTCCAGAAGGCTCTTGACCTTGAGTCCATTCAGATGCACTTCCAAATTTTTAAAATGTTTGATAAGATATGTTTACCCTTTGTTAACAATGAAGACTTTTGCAGTCGTTTTCTGTTTCTTTGTTTTTAATAGATTTCTAAAAACAATAACAATATATGTAAAGTTAGCGTTAGTATAAACAATGATGATTTCAGAGTGTGTACTCAAGATCCAGTGTAAGGGTTAATCAGTTTAGTTCTTCAAACTTCTAGTTCTGGTTTTGTTTCTTTTTTAACTTGTTTTCAGTTCATTAAAGCATATTTTATTTGAAATAAGGCATAGGTCAAAACAATTATTGTCAGGTTTTGTTAAAAACTGTATATATTTGATTTATTCAATAAAATGATTTTAGTACTGATCAATATAAAAAGAACATTTTTCTTGACGACTTTGTATTTTTGCAATATTGAAATGTTGGTAAATTTGATTACTATTATAACTTTTCACAGCACTTTGTTAATTCATTTTGTACCATGTGTTTATTACAGGAGTTGTTGCCGATGTGTTACCGGTGTTCTACAACCAACCCTCTCCTCAACCCCGGAGGCGGCAAATGTGTCAACTGTTCACAACCCTTCGTAAACTCATTTGTTTCTTTTGGTAAGGACAATTTGTCGGTTAAATGCTGGTCTCATGTGAATAGTGGTAATATTGTTCACAATTTTTTTTATCACATGGTAGGCATGATCTTTTGGAAATCATTATTAATTATTAATTTGTGTCAGCATTAAAGTTACTCCATCAATCTAGCTAAAATATATGTAGAGCTAATTTATCTAAGCATGCTAATCATGCTGGATGAATACATACATAAACATTATCAAAATTGAGAAAATCAGTCAAATGTTATTAAGATTGTCTTGAAACACTTGACAATGAATCTGGCATAAAAAATCAAATGTTGAAGGGACTGTGTCACAGATTAGCACCAAAAAAAATTTTTTTTCTGTAACGAATCTCAGGACAATTATCTAATAGAATGTGTTACGCTTTGATATTATAATTGTAAAAAAAAATACCAAAAAAAAAATTGTGCCGGAGACCGGTTTCAAACCCGCTTCACCAAAATTGTAGTCCAGCGTCTTACTCACCGCGCTACAAAGGCTTACTCTTATCGAGTGACATAATTAAGCTATACACCTACCTCGGTAATATCACGTGATAACACGGACTAGCCAATCACGCATAAGGGATGAATTCTACCTGGTAGACATACCCAGTAATCTTTTTTAATGGAAAAATACGAAATAACTGCAAACTTAAATAAATTGTAAACTATGTGGTACTTCAGTTAGTAAGTTTCAATGCATTGTACACATCGATGCCAAGTTTATGTCAGTTTTCGACAATTTTCTTTTTTTTTCGCTATTTTATCATACGTGAGACAGCCCCTTTAAGATTTTGTTTACTAATTTCATATAAACTATATAAATTTTAAATACAAACACCCATTCCAAAGGTAACAGATATCATAAATAAATCCTTGTTCTGAACAACTGAGGTTTTGTGAGGTATATAGTATTCAGATTGAGGCCTTGTTGGTGCCTCTGAATACGGATGAGAATGTGTAACTGTGTAGTAAAAAAGTATGTCTTATATTCTATGTTACAGAGGTTCTTCCCCTGGTGGAGTTTGTATTGGAAGACGGGATCACAGATGAGGAAGCTATAACCATCCTCGACCTGTCTGTGCCTATCAAAAAGGACGAGGATCGCAAGTGGAATGAGTCTCGTGCTGGCAGTATCCTTTCAACAATTTCTTAGTTCAGTGAACTTTGAGGCATTGAACAGTCGCAAAAGTTTAATTGAGTGTTCTATAAAGTATGCTATATAAAAATAGTCCAAATTTTAAGTTTAAGTAAAAATAAACATTTTTACTCTTATTCGATAGTAAGGGAGTTTTACCTTTATGTTACAAACACCTCTTATCATTTAAGACTGAGTGCGGTCTAATGGTATAAATGTGTGTCTCTCACCCAAGAGGTCAAACACTCAATGTCTGACATAGGCACCATGTGACCACTACTGGTCAACATCAGTGGGTGAGAGTGGTCTATTCATAAAGGTGTCTGTCTCTCACCCAGAGGTAGTGGGTTCGGTACTAACTGGGGAAGATGCTCTTGGTGTCTCAAAAAGTATACACAAAGCATTGTATTGGTTTCTGCCAAGGAAGCACACACCAGACACCAGAGTGAGTCATATAAGCTTTCAGTTATCTTCACAATCGACCTTGGTATTACATTGATATAACAATATCAGTGGTATCTTTCGGTTACCTAGAGTATGAGTAATATTGTATAAAATCTATACACAAACTAGCTAAACATGGTGTGTTAATCATATGCCCCTTAACCTGTGCCCCAGACATGCAGTCCCTGAGACTGGGAGATGAACCCGAGGATGAGGAGGAACAGGAGGACCCCTTCTCCAACAAACTCCTGACATTTGATGTAAGGGACAAACATTGTAGCTAGAGTTTTAATTTATTGCATTTACTTGTTAATTATTATTTTTTTTCTAATCTGATGAAGGCATTCTTGATGTCCAATTCAAGAAAATGTAAATAATAATAAAAGGTTTCCATAAAGACAACTGCTGGAACTTTCATTCCTGTTTCTGTTAAATTTGGGAATCAATGGTTTAACTTAAGTTGCAAATACTCCTTTCAATAAAACAAGAAAAGAAAAGATGGAGAAGGAAGTATTATTATTAAAGTGAACTTCTATTTCTCAGGGCAGAATTGTCAATGTAGCTTTCTAAGTTCATTCTTGGACATAGAGTTTTATATGTTATATATTTTACAGCAAGGAGACACAGAATTCCGTCCAGTGATAGTGAACCGTAACGTGCTGAAGACATTGTCACGTGCGGATGTGTACATCAGGAAGTGGCCCCGCCCCCTGCGACACCAATATTTCCGCTCACTTCTCCCAGATGTCTCAATAACTATGTGTCCATGTTGTCAGAAGGTTAGTTTTAAGACAAATCCTCTTTGTACTTAAAGACATTGATACAAATGTTTTGTAGCTAGTCCGTATAGTTTATGTCAGTCTGCAGCTAGCCAATGTAGTTTGAGTATTCCTTTTCATTTTTTTTTTAATTTTGTCATAAATGTAAAACCATTTCTGGAAATGAAGTTTAAAAATGCTTAAAGTGTATATACTGAGATTTTCTGATGTTTGAAGTGGTTTTCATGGTACTGTGCCCATTGGAAGGGACATTAGCACAGTGATTTTGTTAGAAATGTTCAAATACCATCATTTATAGCTTAAACTTCAGAGTATAGTATAATTTATGGCACTTTCATTATGCATCAATTTACAATTATAACTTCTATTCACCATGATACTTACTATATTTTAGTTGTTCCACACTGATGACTTTGAGCTGCAGTACCTGCAAAATGGCCACTGTCCTTTCTGTCGCCACAAACAGGAGAGCTGAGCAAAGAATACCCGATAAAACCTAAGGATACCTACATTAGAGATGTCGCAAACTCTACATGGATGCAATCCACCTTGAATTCTAACTTTTATTTTGACATTTTATCAAACCAAGGAAAAGTTGAGTGGAAAACGAAAAAAAAGTTAATAAATTACATTTCAGCTTACATATTGACAGTCAATTGGTAGCAAATACCTTGAAATGGTATAAAGTTCGTTTTGAAATTAGGCCCCTAGTAACAAATCTGTATGCTTTTTTTCATATTGGAAAAAGCTGTTGTTAAATGCATGTATGTGTTATCGTCAAGAAGCAGTGTTGATGCAATTCAATTGTGATTCTAAATGAATTCTCGAGTTTGGAAATAGTGTTCCATGATAACAATTACCATAGTCTAGATCTGATTTATTTCGTTTATAAAATTGAATGAAGCTATGAAGAAAATCCAAGTGTTTAACTGTTCCATATTTCCGTCCTTATATGTACACATATCAGAAACAGGTTGTGCTTTGTTGCCTGGGTATTCATGTGTTCTCCACATTCTACAGTTTAAATCTGATTCTGTTATTTTGTTTATGAAATAATTTCTTTGTGTTATTATAGCAAGTCATGATGCTTTAAAATTCACTGCATAAATATTATTTAAGGGAATTGAAATCACTATTTTAAAACATTGAATCCTATGAGTCTAGTGTTGTCTCCAAAACGATTCAGTGCTTATTTTGGAGTTACATGTGATAATAATCTGTGTTGTAGATAATATTACGACCGATAATTTGTTAATGATGATTGATTTTATTGTAAATATGAGATAACATATTTATTTTTCATTATATCTTTTTTCACTTGTGATTTTGTAATAAAAAAATGAACTCTTTAATTTTGTGTTTGGTATGAGACAAACAATCACTATGCAAACCATATGCAGCCTTTATAATGATGGCTTGAGGATATTGATCACTGAATAATCCCCATTCATGGGGAGACATATTGTTTATGCCCTGTCCGTCAGTCTGTACGTCACACTTGGTTTCCGATCAATAACTAAAGAACACTTGCATCCAGGAATTTCATACTTGGTATGCTAGTAGGTCATGACTAGTAGATGACCCCTATTGATTTTGAGATAACTATGTCAAAGGTCACGGTCACAGTGACCTTGAGGTGAAGAAACTGTTAAACTCAATAACTAAAGAACACTTGCACCCAGGAACTTCATACTTGGTATGCTAGTTGGTCATGACTAGTAGATGACCCCTATTGATTTTGAGATAACTATGTCAAAGGTCACGGTCACAGTGACCTTGAGGTGAAGAAACTGTTAAACTCAATAACTAAAGAACACTTGCACCCAGGAACTTCATACTTGGTATGCAGTTGGTCATGACTAGTAGATATACGCTATTGATTTTGAGACCAGTACGTCCAAGGTCAAGGTTGCAGTAGATATTCACTATTTAATACGGGTGAATAAACCAAACTTCAATGTTGGCTCATCTCCAATCCAAAATTACAAATTTCATGTCCATCATTTATTTTTTCTCAGAAACGACCACACAATAGGGTAGAAGCGCTTTTTCAAAAAGGCAATCTCTAGTTTGTATGTATAATGATGGACTCCGACTGTACCCTAGGTTTCTACCATCAGCGTCTGGAGGCACTTACTTGATAGACTAGATTAGATTACACTTAAAATCTGTGTAGAACTCTTCCAGAATAAGATAATATAAGGTGTTGGATGTGTGATCTTTTGTCATTGCAAATATTTATCGATGATATGACTATAGTAAAATATAATTAACATAATATGACAAAAAATAGCACTGAGTGTGTGTTACTGAGCCCTTGACATAGGAACAATCTCACAAGGGCAGTGTACCCGGTACTCTATAAATCTGCATATCCTGCAATGTTAAATTAACATGTGCAATATAAACATCATTAGATGACCAATACTGCCAACTCATATGTTCATAGAAAAGTACCATACTCGGTAAGCAAGTCATCTCAACCAAAACTTATCAACTGTTGAAATTATTCATAATTTAAATAACAAACAATAACACCACAAAGAATCTTGAATGCTTATTAAAATGTGCTTAGATTAAATTATTATTAATCCCAAAGATGTTTCTTTTACAATTTTGGTATGAAACTAAAAATATTGGACTTTGCCTAAATATGGATTCTTAACCATGAAACTGAAGTTTCACACATTATCCTGCAATATACGACCAAGTCGCATTATTAACCCATGAAACTGAAGTCTCACACATTATCCTGCAATATACGACCAAGTCACATTATTAACCCATGAAACTGAAGTCCCACACATTATCCTGCAATATACGACCAAGTCACATTATTAACCCATGAAACTGAAGTCCCACACATTATCCTGCAATATACGACCAAGTCACATTATTAACCCATGAAACTGAAGTCTCACACATTATCCTGCAATATACGACCAAGTCACATTATTAACCCATGAAACTGAAGTCTCACACATTATCCTGCAATATACGACCAAGTCACATTATTAACCCATGGAACTGAAGTCCCACACATTATCCTGCAATATACGACCAAGTCACATTATTAACCCATGAAACTGAAGTCTCACACATTATCCTGCAATATACGACCAAGTCACATCATTAACCCATGAAACTGAAGTCTCACACATTATCCTGCAATATACGACCAAGTCACATTATTAACCCATGAAACTGAAGTCTCACACATTATCCTGCAATATACGACCAAGTCACATTATTAACCCATGAAACTGAAGTCCCACACATTATCCTGCAATATACGACCAAGTCACATCATTAACCCATGAAACTGAAGTCTCACACATTATCCTGCAATATACGACCAAGTCACATTATTAACCCATGAAACTGAAGTCTCACACATTATCCTGCAATATACGACCAAGTCACATTATTAACCCATGAAACTGAAGTCTCACACATTATCCTGCAATATACGACCAAGTCACATCATTAACCCATGAAACTGAAGTCTCACACATTATCCTGCAATATACGACCAAGTCACATTATTAACCCATGAACCTGAAGTCTCACACATTATCCTGCAATATACGACCAAGTCACATTATTAACCCATGAAACTGAAGTCCCACACATTATCCTGCAATATACGACCAAGTCACATCATTAACCCATGAAACTGAAGTCTCACACATTATCCTGCAATATACGACCAAGTCACATTATTAACCCATGAAACTGAAGTCTCACACATTATCCTGCAATATACGACCAAGTCACATTATTAACCCATGAAACTGAAGTCTCACACATTATCCTGCAATATACGACCAAGTCACATCATTAACCCATGAAACTGAAGTCTCACACATTATCCTGCAATATACGACCAAGTCACATTATTAACCCATGAAACTGAAGTCTCACACATTATCCTGCAATATACGACCAAGTCACATTATTAACCCATGAAACTGAAGTCCCACACATTATCCTGCAATATACGACCAAGTCACATCATTAACCCATGAAACTGAAGTCTCACACATTATCCTGCAATATACGACCAAGTCACATTATTAACCCATGAAACTGAAGTCTCACACATTATCCTGCAATATACGACCAAGTCACATTATTAACCCATGAAACTGAAGTCTCACACATTATCCTGCAATATACGACCAAGTCACATCATTAACCCATGAAACTGAAGTCTCACACATTATCCTGCAATATACGACCAAGTCACATTATTAACCCATGAACCTGAAGTCTCACACATTATCCTGCAATATACGACCAAGTCACATTATTAACCCATGAAACTGAAGTCCCACACATTATCCTGCAATATACGACCAAGTCACATCATTAACCCATGAAACTGAAGTCTCACACATTATCCTGCAATATACGACCAAGTCACATTATTAACCCATGAAACTGAAGTCTCACACATTATCCTGCAATATACGACCAAGTCACATTATTAACCCATGAAACTGAAGTCTCACACATTATCCTGCAATATACGACCAAGTCACATTATTAACCCATGAAACTGAAGTCTCACACATTATCCTGCAATATACGACCAAGTCACATTATTAACCCATGAAACTGAAGTCTCACACATTATCCTGCAATATACGACCAAGTCACATTATTAACCCATGAAACTGAAGTCCCACACATTATCCTGCAATATACGACCAAGTCACATTATTAACCCATGAAACTGAAGTCTCACTTATTATCCTGCAATATACGACCAAGTCACATTATTAACCCATGGAACTGAAGTCTCACACATTATCCTGCAATATACGACCAAGTCACATTATTAACCCATGAAATTGAGGTCCCACACATTATCCTGCAATATACGACCAAGTCACAATATTAACCCATGGAACTGAAGTCTCACACATTATCCTGCAATATACGACCAAGTCACATTATTAACCCATGAAATTGAGGTCCCACACATTATCCTGCAATATACGACCAAGTCACATTATTAACCCATGGAACTGAAGTCTCACACATTATCCTGCAATATACGACCAAGTCACATTATTAACCCATGGAACTGAAGTCTCACACATTATCCTGCAATATACGACCAAGTCACATTATTAACCCATGAAATTGAGGTCCCACACATTATCCTGCAATATACGACCAAGTCACATTATTAACCCATGGAACTGAAGTCTCACACATTATCCTGCAATATACGACCAAGTCACATTATTAACCCATGGAACTGAAGTCTCACACATTATCCTGCAATATACGACCAAGTCACATTATTAACCCATGGAACTGAAGTCTCACACATTATCCTGCAATATAAGACCAAGTCACATTATTAACCCATGAACCTGAAGTCTCACACATTATCCTGCAATATACGACCAAGTCACATTATTAACCCATGAAACTGAAGTCTCACTTATTATCCTGCAATATACGACCAAGTCACATTATTAACCCATGAAACTGAAGTCTCACTTATTATCCTGCAATATACGACCAAGTCACATTATTAACCCATGGAACTGAAGTCTCGCACATTATCCTGCAATATAAGACCAAGTCACATTATTAACCCATGAACCTGAAGTCTCACACATTATCCTGCAATATAAGACCAAGTCACATTATTAACCCATGGAAATCCACCGTAATGGGCTTCTTTGGTTGATGTTGAAGACACAGAAACAGCCGAGACAATATGAGAAACAGGCGTCTTAATGCTAGCTTTTATTTTGAAAAAACGTCTGGTCTTGGGTCTTACAAAGTGTTTTGCCATTCTATGGCTTTAGATACTTATAATTTAACAAACTGTTCTTGTCACAGTTTGCAAGCAGATTTGAAAGTTAAGTGGTTAAAGTTAAATCAGTTTGTGTTAGTTAGTTCTTGCCATTTGAACTATATAAAAGCTTCTGATACAGTAATAGAGCAACAACTCTTTGAATTAAAATTGGTGTACAAACATTCTTACAAGACTGGTTTTTGTAACTTTATTCAAAGGATGATATTTCTCTTGACATAAACCAATGCAAATATGGACACAAATATATGTAAGTGCATCATTGTTCTTGCATTATAAAATAATGACATGATGATTGGAAGCAATTTAAAATCTGCAAACACTATCACTTGATCACAGCAGTTCATCACAAGAGTCAGTATATTGTCTTCTTCATTCAAAAACCCTTTTCCTAATTCATAAATACTGCTATTGGCGTTTGAGTATCCACATTTTTGGGGAATGTTTCCAAAATAGGAAGGGTGGTTTATCTCTGTTGAATGCTACCCTGTTGAAGGACACAACCTCTGCCACTGTTGTGTGGGTGTTGCTATAGAGAGGGAGGTGGGAGGGGTCACCCGTGATAATGTGAGTGAAGGACAACATATCAACGCCCCCTGGCGCCAAGTCTTCAGTCTTATTGTACCTGTAACAGAAGAAAAAAGGGTTTGACTAGCGTTGCAAGGACATGCCTGCTGCCCCTATGTACTAGTGGCAAATCAGTGGTCTAGTGGTAAGACATTTGACAGTCAGATGTAGTAGGTTCAATCCCAAGTATTGCCACTAAAAAGTATTAATCATCTTCCAGGAGAAGGTCTTGTGTGACAATGCCATATAACGGCACATGTTGAAAAACAAGGGTAGCTTAGATGTTGAACATTCAATCCCCAGCCTTGCCACTAAGAAATATTAATCATCTTCCAGGAGGAGGTCCTGAATGACAATGCCATACACTGGCATATGTTAAAGAACCAAGGTAGCTCCAACCAGGGCTATATTCTGTCAGTGCACTATGCCCCACAACATAACAAGAATAATACTGGCCAGCCCCATGGAGAGTCTGGTTGCATTGTAAAATAAGGTATGAAAAGTTTGGAATATGGACGCCTATAAAAACTTTCAAATGTCTATTCCCACTCTCATTCTTTTGTTGGTGATTAAATCATATTACAAAAATGTAGTATTTATACCTCCAGTTGTCATAAAGTTGTCCAAATCGAGTAATCCCTGTTTGAGCAGCAGCAACATCTATATGTACGTGTACATCTGCAAATTAACCATTGCATTCAGCTATACATGTATCACATATATGATAGATTGTTATCTTAATGTTTCCTATTTCATAAAGATTCAGGAAATCAATTTAATCATTTGAACTTAAAATCCCAAGTGATATACCATCCCAATCATATCAAGATTATAAACAAAATACTGACTACAGGTTTTATTGATGTATACATTTCCATTTTATTATATTAAATACTGTATGTAAACAAACTAAGATTGGTCACTGCTATATTTTGTATGTTATCTACAGATTTGACCACTGCACATTGTGGGTGTGTTTAACAAAAAACATTTTTAAACAGAGAGATACTTTTATATCAAGCTCATCGAAGGCCAACACTCATCTGTTTCAATTTTCTTAATAGGTCAAGGGCCTAATTTGTGTTCTCTACACACATAGCTCAACAGCCCTGCTTAGGGCTATTCCAGTAAAATATATAACCCCCGGGGGGAAGGCATTTAATTAAAAAGTATATAGGTGGGTGTCTTTTTTCGCTTATTTGGACCCCACAAGGGAAAACATGCTTCTGTAGGGGGGTGGCATAATTTAAAAGTGCCTTCCCCCGGGGGGTTATATGTTTAAATGGAATAGCCCTAATTAACATTATTTATGACCTTTATAAATAGCTACAATGACACTTAAAGGGGCACAAAATAGGTTGATTGAAAACAAATTATTTTTTACAGATTTGACTTTAATGATCAAAACAAAAGCATATTTTTTTGTGTACAGATAGAAAGATATTAGCTTTTATATTTTTTTCTTTTCAATTAATAGCTTTCTGGCTACCAATTCCCCAGTTAAAAAGTGCCAAAATATTACTATTATATTTTTATCTGTACACAAATCACACGCTTTTGTTTTGTTTTGGTCATTACAGCCAAATGAGTTAAACATAATAATGCATTAAAACTATAAGTAAATGCAAATAAAATCTCCAATGTTTCCAAGGTGAGTGCTGACCTGCATTTAGTGGTTCTATCTGGTGCAGCCTGGCCAAGGCTTCTCCCCCAGGGTAGTTACTATGTGAGGTGTACAGGAACATTCCTGTGGTTGCTAGGTTACCAAGAAGGTGTAGTACCGACACCAGGCACAGCATGGCTTGGAATGAGGACTTTCCTCTGTTTATCCATCTGTAATAAGCCAATGATGCACCATGTAATATCAGATTTCACAATACGCCCATGGTAGTTTAAAAGTGTGAAGTGTAAAGAAACACTTCTGTGGTTGCTAAGTTTCCAAGATGGTGGAGTACCGACACCAGACACAGCATGGCTTGGAATGGGGACTTTCCTCTGTTAATCCATTTGTAGTAAGCCAATGAAACGCTGTGTAATGTTTGATATCAAAATACACCCATGGTAGTTTTAATGGGTAAGGTGTACAAGAACATTAAGGAGCAGGTGGAGTAACAACACCAAGCACAACCCGTCTTGTGATGGTGACACGCCTGTTTATCCATCTGCAGCAAGGAAATTTGCAATAATTAACTCTATTGCAGTAAGATACCTAATTGCAGAAAGATATCTAATTATGAATAAATTGACTCCTTAACAAGATTGTAATCATATACTTGTTATGATTAAACTTTGACTGTCATAGCTATAAAATAGAATATGTGCCCCACTCAAATATTGTCCAAGTGAACTTTTCAATATAGGAGAAAAAAATGAAAAGACTACTCCATATTGCACCATTTTAGATTAATATTATTTGCCAAAATTTTCATAGGGAGACCCCAAACCACATTGAAACCATATATTTTTGTTTTGGGTGGAGGGGAGTCCTCTTCAAACCAGCCATTGTTTGCTAACATTGAAGTAAATTGTACAAAAGTTTCTAAATAGTAGTTTTCTTCTTAGATTCAGTAAATGATCAAAGTACAAAACATTGACTCACACTTTATGCATGGCCTCAGCAGCAGCCACATTGCAGACAGGTATCACATAGATGATGAATCTCAGCTCCTTGTGTGGGAGGAAAGAGTAGATGAAAACAAACATCAGAGCAGGCAAGACCAGCTGGCGTGTCCGTGGGGACAATAGCAGACCAATGGGAACAAGAAACATGCTGCAGGATAGGGCTCGAGGCAGGGCTGACAAAAAGTACCACATGAATGGGGATGTCTGAGTGTGAGTTAAAGACTGTGTCATTTGTTTATGAAATAATCAATTTAAAATTTGAAATATTGATATTATTATATTTTATACTGAATTTATTAATGGGTCTTGAAACAAATGTTAAATTGCCATTTTTCTCATACACTAGCTACAGTGTGTTTTAACCACTTTACAATGAATACTTTCCACGAGTCTTGTTTTTTTCTAGGGAAATGTAGTCACACAGAATATTTCCATCAAACAATTGTGTGTATAATTATAGGTTGATGATAAAACAACCAATGTCAATAGGATACTCCCCAGTTTGCACTCTTGTTAAGGATTGTGTTGTACCACATAACCTCTCCTTCTGGCCACAGCCAGCGACCCCAGAACAGAGAATCCACCAGCACTGTCATACCTGTAACAGGTCAATATTGGAGGTTATATGACCGTATGTCAATTAATGTTAATGTTGGCAAATTTATAAGTAAGGCATACATTTACAACTAACCTAAAGTGCTTTAATTTGTGCTTACTTTTGCCACATAAATTCAAAATTCCCATTGTTTTGTTAATTTAATCAACAGTTATCTACTTTAGATTAAATAAACAACTCTGGATGGATTTTTATAAAACATCCATAAAACTAAAAATACTATCACTGCCACAAACCTAGAATAACAACTCCGGCTGGCAGTATTGTTTTGATGATGGTTACAAAGGAGATGCGGCCATGGAATAGGTGGAGAAGAAGCAGAATTCCTAGAAAGATGGCAAGCTCAGATCGGAACACAAGTATAGCGACTCCAGACTGCCATAAGAACAACCTGTGATGCTGGCGCAGCCAGGACCTTAGGGCAAACAGCACTGAATGAAATAAATGTCAATTAAAATACACAAACTTATCAAAGTTCCAGAAATAAAAATAAAAAAAGCATAAAGATTGGTTGTGTTTCAAAATCATTAAAATATTTCAATATTTAATTTAATCTTGAACATCTAATACAATACAATTGCAAATATTTAAGTTGTAAATAAAATCACAACAATGCCACAATCAGAAAGTTAAAATGCCAAAGAACATGTATTTGATTTCTTTTTGACAAATATTAACTGAGATAAAATTAATGCATCTTAAGCTAAGGGCTTGCTTACCTAAAACGAGAGCAAATGTATTTGGAAGGGTCCTGCTCATATAGAACATGAAGTGGAATTGTGTAGCTGTAATTATGAGGGACAGCTTCGCAGTGACTGGACCAAACTTCTCCCTCACAGCTTGTGAGAACATAAACAACCCAAGCAATACCAGGTTACCGAGCGCCAATCGCACTGTGGGAAAATCAAGAGAAAACTTGCAAGATAGATATATGGAGTAAGGTGTATTACTAGTATTAAACATGACGTATGTAAGTTTCTATTAAATAATCAATTCATGGATGTAATTTTCTTACTGCATAGAATGATCAGTTTTAACTGGCATGGCCATACTCACCAATATATTGAGCCACAAACTTGGAGCATCCTAGCAGTTGAGTAAATCCAACCGGAGGAAATGAGGAAGCTGCAATAACCAGCGGGCCCAGAAATGTGCGGGGAACCACCCCTGGAAACTGTAGGTGATCATACTGAAACATACGCCATGATTAATGGACATTTTTTCACATATCAATTTAGGGCATTTTTATGGATGTACATGTACAGTAGATTGCTGTTGTGGTACTCAAATCTGACTATACATGTAGATTGAAATACAATGGTCCATACATGCCATATTTTCTGGAGACCATTCAGGGGGATTTGTTCAAAAGGCTGAAAATTCAGGGGGATTTTGGTTGTATTCAGGGGGATTTTTTTTAGCAGGTCTAAGTTGGCGAAATTTTAAAGTATTTTTAGACGCAAGTATGAAAAAATGTATTCTCATATCGTTTGCTGTGAAAACCTCTTAACTTTTTCATTATACAGATTTATTTTATTTCATGATTTATCATATTCTTATGATACACTGTCATGTCATACTGTAAATTGCACTTGCAGAAAAAAATATGTCATTGGAAAAATATGTTTTCGAGACAATTAAATTAAATTTACCTTTCTCCAAAGTCTTTTAAAAAATTGTGCTTAATTCTATCAGCGTGATGACTTTCAGACAATAAGAGAATAGAATAAATATTATTAATTTCTTCCTTCCAAAATAGTAATATTTCTTTGCCTTTGATAATTACTACAAATTAATTGATCACTTGTTGTAAAAGTTTCCTTTTGGCATTTCACCCTTGTGGAGTTGTTTCTTTACATTCAGTTTCACTCACATACTGTGGTTTCACTTACTTTGTCATTATTGCCTGAGGAAAAATTTCTAAAAAAAAAATTTTTTTTTTTTTTTTTTTTTTTTTAAATTCCGGGGGATTTTTATCTCCCGCCGGGAGATCGGGGGTTGGATCGAAATTCCGGGGGATTTTTCCTCCCGCCGGGGGATATGGCATGTATGATGGTCTGCCAAAAAGTTGCAATATTTTATGACACTTTAATATATAAGTTTATCAGAGTTAAGGCATCTTTGTGATGGGTTTTGTAAAATAATTATTACTTCCAACAACCTAACAAGATGAAAAATAACCCTTGTACCTGCGACAAAATAATATTTGTTCAAGTAAAGGGCTACATGTATGGAGTTTAAATATATGTATGGAGTTTAAATATCTTATTTACCTGTGAGATATTTGTCCTGTGGAAAAGTATATCATGTATGGCCTGGATGTTAAAAGACTCCTCAACTTTGGTGTATGGACAGACAAACACATGGCCTACCATCACCAAGATTACTATCAGCTCCACAACATTGGAGCTCGAAATCATGGCTGCAGCGTTACCTGAAAACAGAATGAATTTTGAAGAGTATTTTTAAGGCGATCATTCGAAAAATATTATGTCCTACTTGTTTACAGAATGCAAAGTTTATATGAACCTATACAGCCCATATTGATACCAGTAGCAATATAAACTTGCGTCTTGTGGAATATTTTTTTACACAAAAAATACCACTGTATACAAATGTACATGTCTGTCTGTCTGGAAATGTCAATAAATTTGATAACGCTGCACAGGTGACAGGTTTTCATAGCAATTTACATACGTTTCTGAAATTTAAATGAAAAGTTTATACTTCAATCTGCTGGTTTCTGGCTGTCAACGGATGACAACTTCAGCAGAAGTTTTAAGTAAGTGCCGTCATGTCAAATAAAATGGACAACTTATTAATAAGGGAGGTAATCAAGACTTGCAAGTTTCACGAAATAAAATATTTTACACACCGACAGGCGGTAGTTACAAAAGTAACATTTTGTTTTCATTTTAATTATGATAAGAAAAGTGTGTTTGACATATATTCAACATATTTTACATACAGTTAATCTTTTGTATCATTAAGATCATATATTTTATAGCAAAGTGCATTTAATCTCACGAAAATCATTACCCCATTGCGTCTACTTTTCGGAATGTGTTTAATTCGGATATTCAAACACTCTCAAGAGCACTAACAGTGTCTGCCAGTCTTTCCGAAATATGCCGGTCCACTGGATATGTCTGGCAAATTTTGAATGGGTCCAGCAGCTCTTTTGTACATGACAGTCCAGATGTCCAGCCTATTTTGAGACGACTAAATGGTGAAAAGTTACCTAAAAGTGAAATGTCTATCAAACCTGTTTTCTGATTATTTGCCTTAGCGATCCTACATTGATATTTGAAGTCACATAACATCGCCATAAGTCTGCCATTTCCGATATTGATAAACGAGTTTATACGATGCATCCATGTTAGAATTTTATTGTTTTGTGGTTTGCAACAAAGCGCAATCAAAAGCGTCAGCTCTCAATATGCTTCAGCTTCTATGTTAAAATTGTGGTGTTCGATGGAATAACCGGAAAACCAAATAACTGGAAAACACTTAAATGGCGGCGATGTTGAAATATTTTTTGCGGGATTAAGTGTTTATTTTTACTAAATGACATGTCCATGTATTGTTTATATAGTTTTTGTGAATAAAATCAGGAAACCAGTTGATATTCATTTATACTCTTTTTTGTATACCATTTAATGACATATTTGTTCGGACAGGCAAAATATTTTTTTTCTGACAGGCTTAAACTTCCAACGTGTTTGTCCAGTGGACAGGCAAAATTTTTACAATTTCGGGAAGAATGTAATACAAGTTAGATAAAATCAGCTTAAAGCAGCCAATTGTTTAAAAAATGGAAAATTTTTCCATAAGTTAACTTTTTCCAGGTTGCACATTCCAATGATTTAATTGGTTGATAGTAATTGTTGGATAAATATTGAGTCCAATTAATAAACATTTTGGCAAACTTTTACCAAACCAAAAAGTGAACCAGTTTTATGTAATGGTTGCAGTTATTTTGGCACTAACCCACGCTTATATGAACATTGATTTTTTGGAATTGGCAAACTAATCTATACTCACTGGTGTTAAACTTAACTTTATTATTGTGAATGCAAGTCAGCGACCCTAAGTGCAGCCATTGGTCCCAATTTCATCGGTTTCGTCAGAAAATCATTGAAATTTAAATAAAAATCATGGTCTTATCTTAGGCATGAAAAGATGGGTATGTGTTCTGTTGTATATTTACAAATGAAAACCCTTGAAATATGGGTTAATCACAATATAGTACCATACTCTACATATATATTATGTTAAATGGTATCATTAACAGCATAACCTGTAAGGAGCCAATGGTCTAGCCATCTGTTCTTTAAGAAACAGCCAAGGCAATTCCTCCTCTGTTAAAACATATATCTAAACAATCTTTATGATCAATATCATATGCAAATATTGTTCCAAGGCAATGCACAAGGAAGGTGAAGGGATTACAGCATAGCGGTTGTTTCTAAAATATCGAAAATATGGTTGTTTTCCATGATACGAACCATCTCGAAAGAATTGTGAAAACCAACATGGAGTCAGATCTTATCAAGTTTTTATTAATGTGAATCTCAAATGCTTTTAACTATAAACAGCATTACAAAAAACATAAATCAAGGATACAAAGTTGATAATTATGATCATATTGGACTTCTACAAGACTTTTGATAAAGTTTCATATTCAAGAATATGTACAAAAATGCACCACTACAGCATAAAATATAACACACTGACATGGTTTAATAAATGTACTGATCTGATTGAAGTTTAATCTGTTTTACAAATTTCGTGTATGGACGATAATAATCAGCTTTGAATACACTTTTTAACACTTCAATATTGTTTTATTGTGACCAATAAATTCACATACAAGAGCATTAATCATGAGGAGATACTTAATGCAGTTAAAACTTAAAATGAAAGTGTAATGACGTCTGTTAAGTGGTATCATACTATGGCGGGGTTTAAATAATAGCCGGATGTTTTTTGCTTTAATTGAAACCCTGAGCCACAGTACCATACATTTTCAATCACTCCTTTATATCATTATGCTTCCAATGTTTTTCTTAAAGACATACATGTATGCAATTATGTAAAATCATATATAATATTCATGTACAAATTTTAAAAAATTCAGATTATTTAAATGTATTTTATTGAAGTTTGATTTTTGTTCTGTTTAATATATTTGTGAAAAATTCAAATTCCAAGGTCATTGTTCTAAAATCGTAAATGCAGAAGAAAAAACAAAATCTCACTTAAAAGTTGTAGTAAGTGTGTCAGACCTTTATATTGTTCATTCTAGAGTGGCCTGAACATTTCCATGTTACACGAGTGTGTGGATGGCTGCAAGGTCTCTGCTAAACCAGCTGGGTTGGCATTCGGGAAAGTACAAGGTGAACAAAGAAGCCTCAAGAGCTCCCTTCACTGTCAAACAACTCAACTCAAACATGGCTGGCAACTACAAGAAACAGGACGAAAATGGTAGGGAACTTCAAGTCTTTTATTATTGTAGAATCTTAAGATTTTGATATTTTTTAAATATCAATGGCAATTGGTCTACTGTTAAGACTTAAAACTGTCCTTCATGTGTGTGTCACTTTTGTTATCGACGATAAAAAACAACAACACTGATCTGCTAAATATAAAAATAAAATTTGCATTACTGACTTTCAGATAATATAGTGCACATTGTACATGGATAAATCCATCAATTATTTATTTTTAATTTAATTTAATTTAATTTATGAATTTGATTTAGTTAAAACATCATTCTGATTGACCAAAGTGTGAATGGGTGCAATGAAAGCTAAATTTTGCTGACTGGAACATAATCATATAATATGCAGGGATTACTTCCCTTTGTATAACAAGGGGTGTATTCATAAAGTTAAATTTTCAACTTGTTGGAAAATTGCCTTTTTTCCAAAGATGAATAAAGAGATGTTTGAACTTATAAACTTAGGAAACTGAAATTTTAAAATAAACAGTAAAATTATTTAAATAATAGATGCATAAATCCAGTGCTATTTCCAATATATCACAGTAGATCATGTCAACAAACCAGTTGAGCTTTTTGCACCAATCAGAACGTGAACCGGGTTCAGACCACCAATAACTTGGTACCAAAGGAGTCATTTCAAGCATTCCTAGATTTTTTTTATACTCTGTTGATATAAATTCTCTTTGAAATCCATAAATACTATTTGCAAAAAATCAGAGAGCAACTTACTATCTTGAAAAACATCTGGGTTAAAAATATACACCTTTAGCCTTATCTGGATCTTTTTGAATTATTGATATAAAATAGATAATTGAAATTACTGACTATAGACTAAAAATGTGCTGCAGCTGTGAGCTCTAATCACAATCTAAAAAAATCATCAATTTGTGTTTCGCTTTTACAGAACCACCATCAAAGAAGCGTCGAACAGAGGAGGAGGGATTATGGGATGACAGTATGGAGTTTACACAGGCAGATCTTGGTGATATTGATGACCTTGAGATGCAGGCTTCACAGGTGAGATGGGGTGGCTCAACATTGGAATGTTTCCACTTAAAAGCTGCACATTCACAGATTGACCATTTTTACAATGTTTTAATTTTTAGCTCGACTAATCGAAGAATAAGGAGAGCTATACTACTCACCCAAGCGTCGGCGTCGTTGTCACACCTTAGTTAAGGTTTTGCGTGCAAGCACACATAGGTTAATATCTCAGCAACTACTTGAGGTATTCGATTGAGACTTGATACAATGGTTCTTAACCATCCAACCTACTTAATTAACCAAGTTAGATAACTCTAGTTTGCATTTAATTAAAATAATAGGCCTTTATTGTTCGACTTAGAAATTCTGGTTAAGGTCTTGCGTGCAAGCACACATAGGTTAATATCTCAGCAACTACTTGAGATATTGCATTGAGACTTGATACAATGATACTCAACCGTCCAATTTACTTAATTAACCAAGTAAGATAACTCTACTTTGCATTTAATTCCAATAATAGGCCTTTATTATTCGATTTAGAAATTTTGGTTAAGGTTTTGCGTGCAAGCACACATAGGTTAATATCTCAGCAACTACTTGAGGTATTGCATTGAGATTTGATACAATGGTACTCAACCATCCAACCTAATTAATTTACCAGGTTAGATAACTCTACTTTTCATTTAATGCAAAAAATAGGCCTTTATTATTTGACTTAGAAATTCTGGTTAAGGTTTTGCGTGCAAGCACACATAGGTTAATATCTCAGCAACTACTTGAGGTATTGCATTGAGACTTGATACAATGATACTCAACCATCCAACCTACTTAATTAACCAAGTAAGATAACTCTACTTTGCATTTAATTCCAATAATAGGCCTTTATTATTAAATTTAGAAATTTTGGTTAAGGTTTTGCGTACAAGCACACATAGGTTAATATCTCAGCAACTACTTGAGGTATTGCATTGAGATTTGATACAATGGTACTCAACCATCCAACCTAATTAATTTACCAAGTTAGATAACTCTACTTTGTATTTAATGCAAATTAAAGGCCTTTATTATTCGACGTAGATATTCTGGTTAAGGTTTTGCGTCCAAGCACACATAGGTTAATATCTCAGCATCTACTTGAGGTATTTCATTCAGACTTGATACAATGGTACTCAACCATCCAACCTACTTAATTTACCAAGTAAGATAACTCTACTTTGCATTTAATACAAATAATTGCCCTTTATTATTCGACTTAACCACATTTATGTTAATATCTCAGCACATCATGAATTGCATTGAAATCTAAACTAACAATGATCAATGCATGTTTCGCCAAACATTTTCAATCCTTACACTGAAAAGCGGCGGAATAGTCGAGCGCGCTGTCTCTGTGACAGCTCTTGTTTGTCTTGGAATGGGCCAAATTTGGCTTAAATGTCTGAAAAAAGGTGATTTAAGACTGCTGATAAAAGATCAGAACGCAATTTTAATACTACACTCAAAAATTGATGTTTTTTTGCTAAATGCGTTACTAACATTTTAAGATAAACGAAAATTTCGGCAGTTTTCCTAATGTGTATTATCCTATAATATATGTAAAAGTTGTCAAATCAGTGAATCTGTTGGAGTGCTGCTTTAAATAATGTACATTACATAATACAAAGCATGTGAAGCAAAGACAACAAAAAACTGAAGTATTCTATATGGTATTGAAATGGAGACCCCACAAATGATTCTAAAAACTTGTATTCATCTCTATTTATAGGCAGTTAAACAACAGCAACCCTCAACAAGTAAACCAACGGCCAGCACTGCAGGTACTTGTAGGAATTTAGTCCAATGGACTCTTTAAATCAATCCTTCTACATGTACATCTATGTTTATGGTAGGAGACTAGTTTACTTGGCTTTTATTTTTGAAACAAAAGTGCTGAACTTCTGCATCATTTTGTAAGGCCTTATTATACATCTAAAAGCTTGCTTTGTATTGTGCACTTCTGATATATGTATGTGGTTTATAAATAATTCCTTTATCAGTATTATTATGAATTTTATCATGCACAGCTCGTGGATCGTTAGGCAGTGGGGAGTTTGCGAGGCCAGTTCTGTCACGCAGCAGCTCCTCCAGCCTTGCCAGTCACAACAGCAGTTCCAGAAACACTAGCTCCAGTTCTAGAGGGTACGCAGGGGGATTTCTGTTATCTTGGGGTAATAGTTATTCATATATTATGGCAGCGAGTAGTTTGCCTGTGAAGCATTGTCCCAGCCTAGTTCATCTAAATGTTGTTAGGCCAGTTATAACAGCAGATCCCAAAACACCTGGGTATGCAGGGGATTCAAATATCATCATATATGTAGTTTTAGGTCCTTTTGAAATTAAACACTTACTGCCATGTTCATTGTATGTATCTCTGCCAAGTTGATATACTTGATATCTCCCCACAGGTCGAGTCACCACAATGTGTCTGGTGCTTCTAGCCACTCAAACTACCCCAGCTCAATCAGTGGATACAATACTAGCAACTCTGCCAGCATCAAGTCAGGTATACACCAGGGGTGGATGTGTATACCAGGGGTGGAAGTCAATATCTTGCCAAATTATGCGTAAAAAATGAACGTTTCTTGAATTGTTTCCTTTATTTTTCTTTCATTTTCCTTTCCTCCATTGTGCCCAGTCTTAATAATATTTCCTTCTTAAGAGGAAAAAAACTAAACTTTTTTTTAGAACTTTTTTGCCTAGTTTAGTTCCTTGTCTTAGTGTCACAGCCCACAGAGATAAACAACAATACTGATGCCATTCTATTTCCACAGGTTCCTCGTCTGACCATGGTAATGCCCAGTTCAGCTCCCTGTCACGCGGGCTCAGTTCCGAGTCCCTGGATGTGTCAAGCCTTCTGCAATCAAACCAGTCTATCTCTCATGAGATCAACATTATCAAACAGGAGAATGCTTCTCTACATCTGCAGGTAGTGTACAATGTTTAAAGCAGAAAAAATAATTCTTAGCTTTAACTATATGTATTTTACAAGATTGTGAAGAAAGTTATATTAACTTATGCTAAGTCACTCTTGTTGGTACTATGTTGCATGAGAGTGAGGTCTTTTGTTGTGGGGGATACTGGAGTACAAAGGAAAAACACACTTGTCCAGCTTGGTGACCACAAATCAAACCTCAGATACCCCCGGGCCGGGAATTGAACCTGAAAAATGCTTTGTTAATGTGTAGTTTTTTCTTTATCCTTAACCCTTTAGCACATAGACAAGTGGCCAGATTACACCTCCCAGTCAATAGCCAACTTACTGATAAGCAGTCCTTATCTGTATAGGTACTTTTCAGGATATTTGAAAATGAGAAAATGAATAAAGCAGTATGACCTTAAAATCAATGTTACTCCAAATAATTGTGTTCAAATCTTTTTTATGTGAATACATTTTTTATAGATAATTAAATTATCTAATAAATGATGTCAATGATGAAATATTAAATTATTTTATTTCAGCTGTGAATGTATTTCCAAGATGGAATTGTAACATTTCTTTGAAATGTCATAATTGCATTAAATCAAAGGGTAATTAAATGCTGGGATTGATCTAAATTATATTACCCCTATCATAAAAAAGACCCATCTGGATTAAAAAGCCAACAATTTATGTTCTTGTGTATAATACACAGAAATATGTCAGGAATATCCGGTGTCATCCAGCTGAGAGATCCAGTCCAAGGTTTCTGTTTAACTTTATTACCCCCTCATAAAATTGTTTACAAAAAAGAAAGCCGATAAATGATTTTCCGGTATGAATAAAAAGATCTATATCAAACAAAACGCTTGCACATGACCTATTTTACAGCCAAAACTATGATGGACATTATATCAGCTTCACAGAAAATTTACCCATCATTTTTTCATTTACTAATTGTTTATTTTGTTTGTAAACAAAATATTACCTTTAAGTAAATATAATCTCAATTGATTTTAATGGTAAACTGAACTGACGTAATATATTTAATGATTTACGCATCAATGAATTTGGGGGAAATTCCATACAGTACTCAGCTCGTGGTCTTATTACGTCACAATAGGATATCACACCTGCGATTGGGAGTATAAACACCTTCTCAATTTAGCAGACGATATTTTCAAGGGAAAATCAATACACAAAAGGTTAAACTTTAATTTTATAAACATCCGGGATATTGTTTACAAAAAGAAAGATGCAAAATTGAAATATTGAAATGACCCTATTGAAATATGCGGGCCATGCGTTTACATCCAGTAATGGATACGGTCGGCCAGATGCGTATACATCTGCTAATGAGCTATGTCGGCCTATCTCGTAAACATGCGCTAAAGGGTTAAAATGAATGTTTAACTGGTATTAATTTTACATATAATATTTCTTACTGGTGATTTCAACCTGTTACACATGTAAACTTAATTGCATAATTATAAAGTCCTATATTAAATATAAATCAATGTCCCTCTAAAGGTTTTACTTTGAAATTAGTTTGTCAAAGTTTATGATATAATGAAAATAGATACTTATGCAAGCTCTTTCTCTCAAGCTAAGCTATTGGTTGTGTTGTGCACCTAGATTGATTGAAAAAAAGATGAGCATTTTGCATTCATCTGTGAAGAACTTGTTTCTCAGTCATATGATATTTATTTTTAAAATTGAAGGTTAAACTTAATGATTTGCAGGTTGATCGTATGAAGGAGGAAGGTTATGTGAAGGAGGGAGAAATCCAGCTACTCCGAGATAATCTGAAACAGAAGGACTCAGAGCTGGACTCTTTTAAGCAGGAACGCATCAACTCACTTCACCAGCAGAATCTCCACACAAACGAGCGAGAAAAACATTTACAGGTGGGAACTCAAGCTGTGTTCATATTCAATTACTGTATACCTACCATGAAACGAAAATTTACAAGTTTTTTAATACTGTTCATTTTCTTACAATGATGTGAATGTAATACGAGAATTAATTATGCATTGTTTAACCATTAATGAGCGATGTAATAATTATGGAGTTAAATTAAATAATCATCACTGACAACGTCAGGCTGGTGACTATTGCTGTTGTCATTCTGTATTCGAGTTAACTACTTATTCTTTTAAGGACATGCCGTAAATTTACAAAATAACATACATTTAAGTTATTCTAAAACCAGAGCATATATACACATTGGCATGTTCATATCGGAGTAGAAGGTATTGTTTATTCATTTGTACTAAATATTTCCTTCCAATATTTGATCCTCTATGTGCAAAGCTTCGTTAGTACAAAAAATGAAGAGGTATTATTATAAAAACATCGACAGTCTTAAAGAGTTGAAAAAAAGCACAATATTGCAATACCAACGGTACCAACAGCAGAAAACATATCAGTTTTATAGAGGCTACTTAATTAGAAATTAACTTTGTGCTTCTTCTTCTTTCTTTTTTTAAAGTTGGAGTTGATCGGTAAGTCTGTATATGCAATAGTTGCTTGATTTTAGCATCTGATTTAATGAAATACATAAAATCAATTTTTTGGATGTTTTTTTTTTAGATAAATGAGTGGAAATGAACACATGTCTGTACAAAGTTGTTTGAATTTAGCATCTCATTTAATTAAATACATACAATTCAATTTTTTTAGATGCATACAAAGTAGAATGAATAGTTTTGATTATTCTCTAAAAAAATCAATCAAATACTCGTCCTGATTCTATTCCGTGATTGATCACATTTTGCAACCCAACCATTTATACTGTTTTATGAAAGCTTATTGCATAAATAAAATTCATCATGCTTTGTCTGTAAAAGCCTAGAAAATGAAGCAAAATTGTTTGTCTTGCAGTCGGAGGTGACAAAGCTGCAGACACAGCTTCAGTTCAAGGAACAGGAGCAAAGGGAGTTAACTGATAGATGTCGGGAACTGGAGGCAAGGTTGTCCGCCTTAACCACCCAGCCTAGCACTTCCATGTCCCAAGTAAGAACATTAGTTTATGGCTACTGTTGATGAAGACTTTGTTTGATATCTTAATATTACACAACTAATCATCTGAAAACAAAAACAAAAAACATAAAAAAATTAATGCCCTAAAAATTATATCGTAATCATTAAGAAACATCAAAAACATTTGTCATTGGTGTTTTTTATTTTAATTAAAGAATTAAATAATGGCTTTATACTGCAATAATTATGAAAGTGTTGAAAAAATGTTATAAATGTTTAAAATCTCAGTAGTAAGCAGACCTCTAAAAGGTTTCTTTGAGTTTTGTGACAAACAGATTTAGAAAAATAAACTGATGATAGTAATGACATTGTATCCAAAAATATATATTTGTTTTACTTTTTCAGGCAATAAGGCCAAGTCAAATGGTGAGCCCAAAGCCTCGAAGGATACTTGTTGAGGAAAGGTCACCAAAAGCTCATGGGTCATCTACAGGTCAAGGTCACAGTGGATTTCCTTCAACAAGAAGCTTTATGTCAGCTGAGGTGTCCCCTGTCAAGGTCACAAAAGTGAAAGACGCTGGTTCAGAGACTGTTGTAACTGCTGCAGGTGATAATGAGATGGCTAATACAAGATCAAAATGTAAGCCAATAATTCTGCCCGTTTTCATATACTAGGGGGCAGGCAACAGTAATTTTTCATTCACTATAGGGCGCCATATGGTCCAAACTTAACAAGAATCGCCGGTTGGAGCTCCAATGAACATTTCATTGCAACTCTTAGCAGCATTTCTTGTCAAGGTTCATAATGAACCTGAAATAACATTGTCACATTTTCGAACTGCACCAGCATGTGGTTTTACAAAAATGCTGAAAATAATGTCATTGCATTTATGCAGTGGCTGCGCTGAAGGCAAAAAAATAGAATTTAGGGTAAAAATAATTTGAAACTACCACACTGCTGATTGTTGACTGCTTCCTTAAGCCCTGTATATCCGGATATATATGAGTTGTAGATGACATTTAAAATCTCAGTATGTGCAGATACAGTACATATTTATTGTATCGAATGTCAGTTGGCACTGCTAGGTTTATATCCACAAAACATATGAAGCAATATTCCCCTATCTCTGGATGTTAATTGATCGATAATTACTGAAATAAAAGAAAACTCACATACAGTTTCATTTCAGTTATTCTTTATATTTGGTATAAACTATTTGCCACGTTCTTATTTTGCAGTAAGCAGAGCACTAGAGGGTAGGAGGGCTAAGGGACTGGTCTGCCGGGTAGAACAGAGAAGGTCCAACGCATCCAAGCGTTTTGGAGCCCGCCTGCTAGAGGTGCCTGTAGGCAGTGAAGGGCCAGAGGGGCGGGGTATGGTTGGGCTATTAAACAACCCAACTACAAGCCCAAGTCTTCTAAATGTGCAGTTTGAACGGGACAGGAATACCAGTCTGCTATCTCCTGCCAGGTCACTTAGGTACATTGGATGTTTGTGAGGCTTTTTTTAGTGGACAAATTAAGCACAAGCTCGCAAGCCCTGCAGTTGTAGAATGCTTTTCCGGCTTGTCAAATTATTGAAATAATATAGCTGGACTTGTTAATTTATTATGTCAAACAGTGGAAACATACAGGCTTGATTATCAAAAACTCTAATTTCAATGGTACAGCTGTTTTTATGCCCCCGAAGGTGGGCATATTAAAATTGCACCGTCCGTCCGTCCGTCCGGCTCTGTAACTTTACCTTGTATGGACAGATTTTAAAATAACTTGCCACATGTGTCCCACATACCAAGACGACGTGTGGCGTGCAAGACTCGTGTCCCTACCTCAAAGGTCAAGGTCACACTTAGTGTTTATTCACAATGGAGTGCTGCATATAAGGACATAGAGTAAAGGTTGTCTTGTCCGAGCTGTAACTTTCTCTTGTATGGACAGATTTTAAAATAACTTGCCACATGTGTACCACATACCAAGACGCCTTGTCGCGTGCAAAACCCGTGCCCCTACCTCAAAGGTCAAGGTCACACTTAGTGTTTATTCACAATGGAGTGCTGCATATAAGGACATAGAGTATAGGTTGTCGTGTCCGGGCTGTAACTTTCCCTTGTATGGACAGATTTTAAAATAACTTGCCACATGTGTTCCACATACCAAGACGACGTGTTGGTGCAAAACCCGTGTCCCTACCTCAAAGATCAAGGTCACACTTAGTGTTTATTCACAATGGAGTGCTGCATATAAGGACATAGAGTATAGGTTGTCGTGTCCGGGCTGTAACGTTCTCTTGTATGGACAGATTTTAAAATAACTTGCCACATGTGTTCCACATACCAAGACGACGTGTCGCGTGCAAGACCCGTGGCCCTACCTCAAAGGTCAAGGTCACACATAGTGTTTATTCACAATGGAGTGCTGCATATAAGGACATAGAGTATAGGTTGTCGTGTCCGGGCTGTAACTTTCCCTTGCATGGACAGATTTTAAAATAACTTGCCACATGTGTTCCACATACCAAGACGACGTGTCGCGTGCAAGACCCGTGTCCCTACCTCAAAGGTCAAGGTCACACTTAGTGTTTATTCACAATGGAGTGCTGCATATGAGGACATAGAGTATGGGTTGTCGTGTCCGGGCTGTAACTTTCTCTTGTATGGACAGATTTTAAAATAACTTGCCACATGTGTTCCACATACCAAGACGACGTGTCGCGTGCAAGACCCGTTTCCTTACCTCCAAGGTCAAGGTCACACATAGTGTTTATTCACAATGGAGTGCTGCATATAAGGACATAGAGTATAGGTTGTCGTGTCCGGGCTGTAACTTTCTCTTGTATGGAAAGATTTTAAAATAACTTGCCACATGTGTTCGACATACCAAGACGACGTGTCGCGTGCAAGACCCGTGGCCCTACCTCAAAGGTCAAGGTCACACTTAGTGTTTATTTACAATGGAGTGCTGCATATAAGGACATAGAGTATAGGTTTTCGTGTCCGGGCTGTAACTTTCCCTTGTATGGACAGATTTTAAAATAACTTGCCACATGTGTTCCACATACCAAGAGGACGTGTCACGTGCAAAACCCTTGTCCGTGCCTCAAAGGTCAAGGTCACACTTAGTGTTTATTCACAATGGAGTGCTGCATATAAGGACATAGAGTATAGGTTGTCGTGTCAGAGCTGTAACTTTCCCTTGTATGGAAAGATTTTAAAATAATTTGCCACATGTGTTCCACATACCAAGAGGACGTGTCGCGTGCAAAACCCTTGTCCGTGCCTTAAAGGTCAAGGTCACACTTAGTGTTTATTCACAATGGAGTGCTGCATATAAGGACATAGAGTATAGGTTGTCGTGTCAGAGCTGTAACTTTCCCTTGTATTGACAGATTTTAAAATAATTTGCCACATGTGTTCCAAATACCAAGACGACGTGTCGCGTGCAAGACCCATGTCCCTACCTCAAAGGTCAAGGTCACACTTAGTGTTTATTCACAATGGAGTGCTGCATATAAGGACATAGAGTATAGGTTGTCGTGTCCGGGTGGTAACTTTCTCTTGTATGGAAAGATTTTAAAATAACTTGCCACATGTGTTCCACATACCAAGACGACGTGTCGCGTGCAAGACCCGTGTCCCTGCCTCAAAGGTCAAGGTCACACATAGTGTTTATTCACAATGGAGTGCTGCATATAAGGACATAGAGTATAGGTTGTCGTGTCCAGGCTGTAACTTTCCCTTGTATGGACAGATTTTAAAATAACTTGCCACATGTGTTCCACATACCAAGACAACGTGTCGCGTGCAAGACCCGTGTCCCTGCCTCAAAGGTCAAGGTCACACTTAGTGTTTATTCACAATGGAGTGCTGCATATAAGGACATAGAGTATAGGTTGTCGTGTCAGGGCTGTAACTTTCCCTTGTATGGACAGATTTTAAAATCACTTGCTACATGTGTTCCACATACCAAGACGACGTGTCGCGTGCAAGACTCTTTTCCCTACCTCTGAGGTGAAAGAGACACTAAGTGTTTATTCACAAGGGAATTCTGAATATAAGGACATAACAGTGTAGGTTGTCAAGTATGGGTGGTATTTTTTTATGTTCAGAGGCAATTTAAAATAACTTGCCATATTTACTTGACACGTAAAGGCAAGATCAACTTTTCATCATTCGGGGGCATTCGTCACATACTGTGACAGCTCTTGTACTTATATGAATGACTACAAAGTCTGTTTCCTGAGTAGAAACCATAACTGTGTCCTTCCTAAGAGGCCATGAGAAGCTAACCCTGTGAGCAATCAGGCAGTGTGCCCTTAAACATTAGACTGTCTTTACTCAAAAGTAAATTCCTTTAATGCTGTTTATATGTTACCTACCGCAGAATCTATACAATCATTGTTCTAATTTATTGAAGCACAAGTTTCACCAAAATCGGGGTTACAGCTGGATATTTATGATCTTCAGCCCTACAATCTTAATTAAAAGGGGCCTAGAAGATTATTGATGCATGAAATGGAATTGAAAGCGCTATGACTTCTCCATTTATTTTTTTTCATTACAGATTAACAGAATTCAAGAAGCTGGTTGAACGAGTAGAGCAACCCGAGATGATAAGCCTTGTGAAGATTAAGCATTTAAACATGGCAATATCTGGCTTCTCTGCGATGATCAAACCCTCCACAGATTCAGACCAGCACATGAGCTGGACAAAAAACATTCAGAGTGGAGGAACTTCTCAAAGTGTCAGAGATGGTAGCAAAACTCATGCTTCTGATAGTGCTTTATTCATATTACCATTAATCGATGACTACCTCCGTTGTTATGTTGAAATGATGGTGGCAACGCTTGAAATATCGGCGTCATCAACGGAATCGAACGGAACTGTTACTGCAAGTTCCTCAAGTTCTGAGCCATCCCCTTCAGGATCTTTAGCAGTGTTTTTGAAATCCTCTGCAACTTTTGCCAATGATCTAGAGGGTTATTGCGTGGCAGCGCTGAGGGCCTTACATGTGCTATTGGCTTGTCCATCTGTCCGTTCAGTTCTATTGAACTCAGGAGATGGTTCAGCAAACGTTTCCAGGGTTGGAGAAATGGTGAGTCACTTTCCTTGTTTTAAATAAAACAATATTACTGATAGGATTACCCCTTTTCTTCAAATGTAAGTAAAATATTTTGAAATTTGACAAAAAAAAATTGTGTTCTATAATGTAAATTTTAAATAATTATCTGGCCCCAATTTCTTGAAACTTCTTAATTCCCTTATAACAGGATTAAGCTAAGCTCACTTTTTTTGTTTTTCAATAATTTGTGTAATATTTACTCCTTCAAGAGTTTGTATACTTAAAATAGGAATTATCTTTATGATAATCACAATAAACCATTTTTTCATTTATCAGAAGTCAATTTAAGTATGTATTTTGGCTAACTGAAATACCAGGTAAGCTACTTAAGCCTGTTAAGCTTAAGAAGTTTCGAGAAATTGGGGCCTAGGTTTTTAACTGAGAAAACAATTTAATACACATTTGTGTTATGTACAATAAATAGGCAATTTTTTGAAAGTACTAAAAAAAGCTGGTTAGTCAGGGATAGGGTCAAAACCTGAACTCCTTGCTGTTTCATATTAATTATTCTAACTATAACTCAGCTTCAACAAGTTGAAATATTGAGCACCATTGCCATTCCCAATACAGGTACATAAAACAAACACAACTTGCGTTGAAGATCCAATTTGATTTGAATACTGTTACCATTGAAACATAATACAGTTTTTGTTTTATTTTAGTCCCAGTCTGATAAGGAGCTTGCCCCTCCATCCCCGGGACGCGGCCCAAGCCCAGCCTTCTGTGGATATGTGGCAAACCTGCAGACCCTGCCCAAACTGTTTAAGCTCTGTAACCCTGGCATGAAGGTAAGATTTATTGCACTCCACAGTATTGCATTGACAGCGTTTTATCGGTTGATTTCCCAAAACTCATTGTTATGAATTCAACCCTTTTGGCAATCAAAAACAGAAGTGCTATGCCATGAAGTAGGGTATTTGCTATTCGATATCTCTCTCCCTGAGGATTAAGCGCAAGGATAAAGATGAGGGCTTTCAATTTTTATTACAAATATTTTGAATACCTTTGCAAAAAAATATATTTTGCTAGTTTTAGTAGCAAATTCCAGACAACTGTCATGCATTTGTGAACTATATATACTTACATGACTGCCATGTAAAAACAAACACCTCGGTCCCTGTATTGCAGCTGCATCTTTGCTGTGAGAAGATTGTGATCCACAGTCTGCAGATTGTCACCTATCTTACCCAGTATGCAGATGAGAAACAGTTCCAAAGGTAAAGGGCTGAAATTAAAATGCTCCTGATTTTAACTGGTATAGTGGAAACCTTTCTTGTATAGTGAGATGAACAGTGTAATTTGTGTGGAGCTTTTGGAAGAGTCAAAAATAATCTGTAATTTTATGCTGTTTTGATAGTTTTCTGAGAGGACTACTGTATGTGATAAATGAGTTTTAAGGTATCTGGGGTACAATAATGAGAATTGTGGGGGCCCTGGTGAGTCAATAAGATTTTGGTTTCATTTAAAAAAAGTTTTATATGAAGAGAAAGAATATATTATAATTAAAATTATACCAAAGTCATAAAAAATAAAGAAGCTTTATTGGGCTTGAGAGTTTGCAAAATAGACAATATCATGCCATATTTCAGTTGAAAAAATAACAAACACATATACCGTAAATTGCCATTACTTTTATATTTTGAATGATTTGCAGTCGTTTATTATGCATATTAGTACTGGTAATCAGTGTGAAATACCATTTCAAATTGTACCAAAATTATAAAAGGTTGATGTAATGTCGAAGCCTTGCTGTCATCATCGATATCAATGCTTTAACCTTGTTCTTAGCTGAAAAAAACCTGTCTAAATATTCAAAAGAAAGTTGGTACACATGTCCCAAATTCAATGTGCCCCTGTATTGAAAGGCCCTAAACTCAGGCTTTTATCATTTATGTCCTTTGAATGACTGAAAATCACTCATTGTTTCTTTTATTTAAAATATTCTGTTTTCCTATCAACTCATATGCCTGGAAATTGAAGCCCCAGATGACAGCCCTATATCTTGTATGGCCTTTGTTGTTAGAGAATCCACTCTGAACGATCTTGTTTTTTCACAGTCTGTTACCTGCAGTCTGTGAAGAGTGGTTACCGCGGTGTCTCGAAATGGAAGATTGCCCCCAGATGACAGCCCAGAGTTTATACCTTGTCAGGGCTCTTTTGCACCACAACCAGGCTGTATCTCTTCTCTGTACTGCACCATCAGGTAGGGATTATTTATTGTTTCTGATCTTAAAAGTGACTTGCAAGCAGGTTTTAAGTTGATTTAAGCGGGGTTTTTTTTAAGGCTTTGTTAAAATTTTATAACTATTATTAATTAGTTATTTTACTACCTTATTAAATTTTAAACACTTTTTGGCAATACAGAAAATTTCTGTCATATTTTTATTTGATTTTCAACTTTAGAGCTCTAATATAGAAGATGTTTGTTTTTTTGTTACAAGAATTTTGTTCACTTTTTACATATGTCTTTCCATGCCTGGCCTTATTACACATGATTGATTTTCTTTTAAAGAATCATTGGCTGAACTTGGTGGAAAATAATGTTTATTTATATGTAGGAATTACTTTATCGATTTCATCTAGGACCAATTACAAATCCTACTCCCAGATTTCATAAAAAAATGGTTAATTTTTATCAAATACCTTTGTATTCTTTCATGAATGATTGTTAAAAGAACAAAAATGTAACAATGGAAGAGTTGGAGTGAATTACATTGGGTAACTGTTATATTGTAATGGATTGCCAACTTTACCTCATTTGTTTGCTTTTTCACTTACTTACAATCCAATTGAAGTTTGCATGTCCCTGTCCAGGTTGCTTGCTGCTCTCCTTGTACAGCCTGTGTGCTCCAGCCCGCCATCAGAACATCCCATCCTCCACATCTATACTCCTCGCACATGCAGTAAGTTTCTACTTAAATAAAACATGAAGTGAAAATTATGCTAAAAAAAAATTGTGCTTTTTTTAATCATTATGAACTGTCCTGGATTATATTAATATTATGATATAGTGATGTTTTGGTTTTTCCCTTGAATGCGTTTGTGTACATGGCTTTACCTGAACTAGATTAATGGCAAAAACTATGATTTTATTCCAACATACAAAATGTGTATCTGCAAATTCTCTTACTATTTCTACATATGCATAAGGCAGCAATGAGTGCATACATACTTACAAAGCCGAACAAAATGTGTTTCATTAAATTCTTGTACTATTTCTACAGATACTGGGATGTATACAAAGCCTTACCAGCTGTCATAAAGGAGGGTTAAAAATTCTTCTGGAGTCCGACTGCGAGTGCTCTGTGGAGGTATTTTAAAAATATAGTGCTATTCTACCAATATACATGTTCAAGTACAACAGTGAAACATACTTACCGGTATACAAAAATAAAGAAAAAATTTATGCTTTTAATTTTTGCTAAAACGGTTCTTACCTTTAAGTGTTATAGAGTTTTCTGTTTAAAACATTTATCTTAGATTAAACATATTTATTATGCAGAAGAACAACAATACAGTATTTGTTACAAACATATAAAATAAAGGATTGGAACGGTAGAATTAACTAATAAAGTTCCTTTCCTTGAATGGTTGTTTGCAATAGTATTAAATACAGGTTTTACTAAATAAAGGATTAATATGATAGCTCTCAGAGTAGTAAGATGATATCAGATAATAATAAAAAAAAAGAAATGCAAAAGAAGATAATGATAAGCTATGTTGAGATAGGAGAAGGAAAGAAGGAAGGCAGAGTAAAAGTCATAGGATGGATTTAAACTGGAGTCGATTAATCAAATCTTTTTTTGTAAGTGAATATATTGGTGGACTGCATCAAACAGTTTGAAATTCTGTTCTTCAGTCAGAGTGTCAGCATTTATCTTGACCACATATTCTCGTAAAGTTGGCTTTTTTCCGTTTTATTTCAGGGTATTTTAAGCTCAAAAGTTAACATGATGTCTTTATTCATTTCAGGTTGTAAAAAGTTTAGTATACTTACTTAATGTGATATTAAAAATACACAAACACCACTTCACCAAAGTGCAAGACAATAAACTTAATGACAGTTCAACATCACAAACACTTAGTGATATCAAAGAAACAGATCATCAGTTGACGCAGTTTCATGGGGTGTCAAGAACAGTGAATAGTGACATAGTAACACAGTGTGACACTCTGTTACGAGTGGGGCTACATCTTCTACACCTGATATGGCAGCAGGATGCCGAGTTCTACGCAAGACACATCCCCGTGCAGAACGTGTATGTCCAGCTGATCTGTGGGCTCACACACATCTTCAGACGTCTACCCAACCATGATCATGAGAGTAAGTTAATTCATGAATGTAAAACTAATAGATAGACTGATGTAAATCAATAAGTGAAGATGGTTGTCCCACTACTCACCAAAAAGGGTATAACAATTTTTTGCTTTGTCACACCTCTCAATTAAAATGACAATATTTGTCTTGAAATTGATATTACCGTGGGGTATTAGCAAAGTCAATATTGGTTTTTTTATTACTCAATTTTAATTGTCAACTTTTTAAGCATTTTTAGCTTGCCTGTATTTTGAAAAAAGATTTTTTTTAGTTATTGGCAAAGTCTTTGTGTTGTCAGTGTGCAAAATCTTTATTTTTTTCCCAAACTCAAAACCAGTCAAGATATTCTCCCAAAGTTTGTACACATGTTGCTAGTGACAATATGTACATGTTTAGCATTGAGCATATTTCTGGAAATGATATCATTGAGTCATGTCCCTTGACAGGTTGAACACGTTATATGAAAAATTAGTCTTGGCCATAAAGTAATATCAATCCAAATTATTTGTAATAAACGTTTTACACATATAACCAGTATCAATATACTCATACGTGTCAAGACTCTGTGAAGATTCTATTATTGTCAAATTATGCCCCTTGTTGGACTGGAAAAGCCTAGAGGAGTGTTCACTCCATGGTGGTCTTGTTTCATATAACATGTATACTTATACATTTAATAGCTATTGTTTGTCAGCAAATACCTTTAAAAATATGTTTTTCCCGTGAATGTTATTCACAACCTATGGATTTTTTTTACCAGGATGAACAATCTCAGCCAGGTCAGTGACTCTGATGAACCTCACAGCAAATGCTAGTTCACAGAATAACAAGCCTATTGTATTAACACCTGTCTTCTATTTTCAGTGAATGCACTCCATGATCTGTGGGACTTTAACCAAGATGATTCGGAATTAAGCCAGGCCAGTGACTCAGACACAGACATGGATCAAACCTGATAGCAAACCTTCTACTAGAATCTCCATGTACTTCCAGGCTCTCTCAAAATATATGTGGAATCATCAACCAAAAATTGCTGAAAAACAATGACATGAATTAAAGGCTACCTCCAGTTACATGCCTGCTTACAATGGCAGGATGATCTGTAGATAAACTGACTGTTACCCAGATCAAGGAAAAAGTTGAGGGCTACTCAATTTAAACCCAGGAGAGCAGTTACAAATTGGATTCTCTCTCATTTAAGTGTGTGTTTTTTAAATTGTTGTTGGTAGTAAGAAACAAACAGGAATCTTCCTTCTTTATTTTGTCTTACTGGGGTTAGTTGTATGTTTATATGGAATAGCCCATACTCCGATCATAGGAGTTGGAAGTTATACTACGCATCAATGTGCCAGATTTTGTCGAAAGTTTTCTTTCAGTTAGTTTTCAGAGATGGTTGATTGTGACATAGAGCAAAAATGAGATTGCTTTTGTGAGGAGCTAATCATTTATACATGTAGTTTAAACCTCATTAATGGTAAATATTACAATGAGAACATTCATTGGTAGAGCCATTAATAATAGTTAGCAAATAAACCATGTAGTCTTCCTTTCTGATTGCATTGAGAACATTCATTGGTAGAGCTATTAAAAACGGTTAAAAATATACCATTAATTATTCCTTCCTGATTACATAATTATTCCTTCCTGGTGGCATTGTCATACAATACCAGGATACCTTCATTGACTTGTAAAGCAATAAATTACAAATAAAAACACATTCATGATTTTACATAAGGCTTCATTTTGTGATTATGTTTAAGCCTTGATATTTTAAGCATTTACCTGTGTATTATTCAGATACAAATTAGTTTCCACTTGATATTTATAAAAAAATAACGGCTATACATTGGAAGTACTGTAATCATATAAATGTACCTTACAATTGTATACAAATTGCTGTATTTATACATGTATATTCGTTTATACTATTAAACAGTTGTTGTTCATGAATAAAATTATCAAAACCAATGTTCCGGATATTTTTCAATCACATCTTTTAAACGACTACATGTATGGTGGATTTCATTACTGGAGACAAAACTGGCGTATAATATAAAATGCCCCCTAACAATTTAAATGTATTATTACGGCTTTAGCTGAAGAGATCGGGAATGTTGCTGCACCCTGTCCTGACCTGATAGCACTCTTGTCCACCTTACGACCAACATGTGTACCCTTTGAATAGAATTAAATGCTCAAGATTGCCAAGTATTTCTTTTCTTATTATTAAGGCTTAAAATATGATTATAAAAACTTGACATAATTTGCAGTTGAAACCTAGTATTACTTCAATTCAAAACAATTTCTTACATTTCGGGCCAAAGTAATATTTCTCATATTATTCACAGCGCTATACAATGTGCATTTTTTGTTTAAAGTGGGGGCGGGGTGACTGTTTCACCGTTGAATATGTGTTCATGCTCTTTCTTGCTGCTAAATGGTCTATACATGTGTTCTTAGAAGAACACCGAACACGATCGTAACAGTTCTCTTTTTTACATGTGAATGTTATACATCGACACCGTAGTATAAATTAACGACGTTCCCGGACAGAACCCGACCGATAAGCAAATACAAACCCTAGTTCAACATTTTTATTTGAGTCAATACAATTTAAGGACCGGCGGAAAAAGAGGGCGGGCGGGGTGAAATCTAGGAATATATTTGTAGTCGCCTTAAATGTTTCTGTTTTGAACATGAACAAGAGTAGAGTATTCCATTGCAGCTGTACTAAGCTCGTATAATGTTATTACTGATACGGAATGTTCCTTAATTATTTTTGACAGATTTTTGGAATGAAACGAAACTGCACATGTTATATATGTATTGTAACAAATCTGGCCTTGCAATTGAATGAATGGTATTTATAATTTATTTTTACACCTTCAAGATTTATGAGACATCAAACTGTGCTTGACCTTATTACTTCAATATTTGAATGGTAAGACATTGTAATTTGGATAATAAGCTTATATTAGCAGCAATACAGAGATTAATTAAAATTTGGTCGCACTCGTACACAGCTTTAATATGAAGTGGCTACCGTAACGTAACTGTATTAACCTAGATCATATCGCTGTTGCGACTCGTTCGTTTGCTCGAATATTATTGTATCATATATAAATAAAGCAGTTGAGTAAGTATAAAACATTGCCTTTTTAGATAGTTTTCGCTATATAATATTTTTCAAGCATTTTTTTTTATATAAACCAAAAGCCAATTCTCTGTGACTGGGACCTGTTTCAAAAATGAAAGATATTGGTTGATTAGAAATTAATGAAATGAACCTTTGTTTCATATTTTCATTTTTGGTTCGTTTAATATGAGTGATAATTGAGCAACAGCCAGTTTTAAGAATGAGTTTATTAAATTGCGCCTCAAAGCCTCTGAAGTTTTATTCATGCCACACGAAAGACGAAAATGGACAATAGGTCAATGCGCTATTAAAAGAGATATTCACATTCACAATTTTGATTCACGTCAAATGAGATTGACAAACTACCCCTGAATCCGATGTGTTAGTTCAACACGAAAAGAAATAAAACTGAGTAGATAGCAATGAGACCAAACCCCGTTTTGGTATGCAGCAATCTGTGAGTTTCTTAAAAGCATTCGGTACGCACCAGGGTGATACGCGGTCCGCTCTCAATGGACAGTACTCGGTACGCACCAAGGTGATACGCGGTCCGCCTTCCTTCTGGAATGCCGATGTTTTTGCTTCAATATCTGTAGAGTCGCTAAATTTACAGATGATTGCAAATATAAAAACATGATTCATGGAATGTCTTTCTATGAGAAATAATTTCACAATTTTGAGCTCCAAATAGAATCTGCAAATTTAGACCTATTTAGTAAGTGTGACGTCAGGAAAACTATTTTGAGAAATCGCGTTGGTATCATTTATAGCATGACCATGCATGCGATTATTGAATGATTAATTAAAAAAATTAAAAAAAAGAAAGACTTGTACATGTACATGGTACAAACAAAATAACAGTTTGTGTTGTCGTTTCAATTCTTTAACAACATTAAACACAACAATAAGACCACATTTTGTTATAAGTTAGGAGGCATATTTGCCGGTGCACCTTTATCGCCAGTCCTCAAACTCCGCTTTGGCACTCTTGGCGTCATTCCTGACTGAATGGATGGTAGCGCCGACTGTCCATCGACCGGAAGACTAAACTTCCGGCCAGTCCTTTTGGTCCCCCGTGCCGTATCTATTGGCGGTAGCACTAATTGTCCGTTCACCGGTAGACTTAACTTCCGACCCGTCCGCGGAGTACTCCGAGACGTATCTATTGCACGAGCACTATTTAAAGAACCCACAGTATCTTCATTATTGTTAATATCTGACTTCTGAATTCCTGTAGATTCATCGTTTGGCACTTTCGGTCGCGTTTTGTCGCTAGAAGGAGTCATTGTCCGTTCCTTTGTATCTAGGAACGATTGCTGTCTCTTCATCATACTCATCGTGATCCCTTGACGTTTGCCGCCGCCTGTAGCACCAAAAGTCTGGGGTTGGCGTATGGACGTAGTCTTCACCGGACTTCCGGAGTGCTCACGAGAGCTGCGCCCTGGAGTTTTAGCGGGGCTGCTAGAGAGGCCGCGTGGTGTGCGTCCGGGTGTCTTAACAGGACTAGTAATACCAGCGCTGGCTGCCTTGGTTGGACTTCGTATGGGCGGAAGTCTGGCTGGCGATGACGGAGCAGAGTCGATAGATATGTTTCGACGGCGTAAAGTGGCAAGACTCTGGAGTCTCTTCCGCTCACGGTGTTGTTCCATTGTCGGCTCAATTTCCTCTTCCGGTTCCGTTTGTTCTGTGGTGTCCTCTTCATTATAGGCGCCATATCCTGGACGCCACGTGCGTTTCTCTGGACAGAGTCTATTAAACCTGTTTCTGCTTTGATTCAATAAATTGTCATATTTTAGGCGACTTTCCATCATCATTATCTTCGTTTTTCTCTCTCGAACTAAATTCGGTTTCATAAACCTAATCATTTCTTTAATGTCATTTTGAAAGGCGTCGGCAGTGTAGCGCTTGCTCAGGGCCTTTTTCTGGTCTTTAATCGAACTGAACGTTTGCGTTTTAAGAACTAACCGGTACGCCAGTCTTTTTGTTTGATTCTGATTAAGTCTGAACTGAATCCTGTCCAACTTGTGCACTTTATGTCTGAACTCGTTCTGAAGAAAATTTATTTTCTTTCCGGTGATACGTTTCTCTTGCGCGTTTATCACGTTAACGCCACGAAACGTTTTGTCGCTGAAGCGAAGTGCCGCCATATAACGCGAGTTTGGTCCCAACGGCGAATCGTCCAACGTTGTACTAGTGGCTTGAGGCATGGTCGTGTATTCCTCTAACCGTGTACCTGAAATATGATTAAACAAAATATACATCCGACCAATCTTTGACTTTAAGTACGATTTAAGTGCTTGATTAATCATTTTATATTTTGATAATGACTGGAAAAGTTTACAAAGGCCACACAGTGTATTGTCATCAAATCCACGAAAATAATAATGATTGATAATAGCTGTTCACGGAGTGCATCGAAGATAAATCATTAAAGAATAAATCAAACTGATTTTAACATTTCAATTGAAAATAACAAAACACTTACCTAATTCTATGCAATTATTGTCTCAGTATAAAATATGATCTTTTGACAGACGCGAAGACACTACGAAGCTTTGGTGCTATTAGCGAAATCCATAATTTGATTACTTAAATGATTGTCTGTCGGTGAATTTTTGGACGGCGAATGATTATCAAAATGTATCGAAAGCGGTTAATCTCTGTTATTCATGTCGCAGATTTGTGAAGAGATCATCCGGTTTATACATAATTCTAACACTGCTACTTGATCGGGTCAATTGACAATATGCCATGGAGGCCCAACAGCATTTGTTATTTTATAAAGGTGAAATGGGCTATTGTAAGGCATAAAGCTTTACTCTCACAAGTTGACCATTATGAGAACTTTTTTTATTTATTTGTCACGGGATGAGCCAAATTTTGCGTAAATGTCTGGAAACCAGCAATACAAGATTGCTGACAAAAGATAAGATAGTATAGTTTTTCATACATGTTTACGTTCAACAATACATGTTATATGGCATTGCTACCGAAATTAGCGGATTCTGAGACAAAAACTGAAAATGACAAAACAGTCAATATGTGGGAGTGCAGCTTAAAGATAATAAATTTCCAGGTGAAACTCCGTTTTGGGCGTAAACTGCGTTTCAATAATAACTTATCGCAAATATTTTTTCCGTAACTTGACGGGTGTCACCGAGCACCTTTTTTTAAGCAACGTAAGGTTTACGACTAAGATATCTTATTGAAAAGGGCCCTCTTTCAATGCAGTAGTATGTCCATTCAGGATTGCTTGCGTCCGCATCAACATTGATGACGTCATCATTAATCGTTTTGATGGCGTCGGCATTTTTGGAGACGATTTAGTGCATGAAATCATATACCGTCACAATTTAGTCACACAGAAAATTAATTGAATTGGTTAGCGTTAAAACATTAGTTGTGTTGCCTTTGGTTACGACTACAATGCCGGGAGAGGAAAAAATGCAATGACGTTTATGACGTCATTTGGTTGAACTTTCGCGTGGTTTTCCTATTAAATATCAATGCACTTTTGTTTTTGATAAAATAATAAGCATGAAAAAAAAAACAAAAAAAACATGATTGCTCCTGTATTAGATTGCAATATATATCACCTCGTGAACCCCAAAGGAAAAATATTTAACTTATGACAAATTCACTTGTGATCCGAAATACTATGACTTTTGGTGCTCACTCGGTGAAATATATTACATATAATACTGAAACGATTATCCCTTATATATGACCTGCTCTATTTACAACCTTAAACATTGCCAACATACGCCAATAAACAAAAAGCATAAACAACATTTTAATTTGCAAGTAAATAGAATGGAAATTATTCCTATTTTGCAACTGTTTTGAACTGGTTCATCGTAATCTTTTGGGGCACTTCAGATCATACCCTGTCAATAAACAACGGTGCACACTGTCAAAATGAATATCTGATCATTTCTTTAAAAGACTCTTCTCTTAGTTTGGTATCATACATACCCAAACATGTTTTAAATCAGACAGCTACATCAATATTTGTTAGAGAACTGAGATTTTTTTTCAGTCTTAAACTGTCATACTGTCTTCATGAACGCTCTACATGAACATTTTTGATACTCGCAATGTAAGGGCCTCCGACCAGTTGTGGTTGTATGTGTCGCGGTTTGTTTAATATGTTAATCTTAATAAACACTACCATTGGTGAGATATGATTGTATTATGTTTTATGTGTCAGCAAAGTGTTTTTTCAACAATCCTATTTCGTTTTTTTGGTCATCTGTTCGCCGTGAAGTAGGTATATCGCCCTGCTAGGATGTTTACACAAACTATTAACAGAAGTTTTAACAAGAGTCAATGACCTATGAAAATGTTTTCATATAAATGTTTTCAAATAGTTTATCATAAAAAGACACTCACACCGGTTGAACTAACAGCGTTAAAATGTCGTCATTGTAATTGTACATGTCATAATTCGGAAGTAATCTGTATGTTTAATTAATGTAGTATAAATATAGATGTAATTAAAGATTTAAGATTAGACTTTACCATAAAGGAAGAGATATTTGAAGTTTGCGATCACGAACGGTCCGCGGTTTTCCTCAATTGTTCAAGGGCTATAACTCAATAAGTATTTAAGCTAGAGTAGTGGGCCTTGCTACACATAATTGCATTGTCACTGGCACATGAGAATAAAGTACATGTAAATGTCTGGAACAGTGTTTGCTTAATGGCCGAAGGATAAAAGTGTGTGTTTTTTACTTAACTCCGCCGCCACCGACGATACCAGCGCGACTGTATGACTCTATATGTAAATATTTACACCTCAACTTCCATTCCTTAAATTAACTGCCTTTCGGCAATTGCGTTCATCAATCGATGAACGCAACATCTTCGGATATGTTCGGATCGTAATTCATTGCATAACAATATACATGAAAGCTATTGATCTTGTTTTTGGTTGTATTGTGTCTGCAAGTCCCGTAAAATATAGATCACATTTTTTAAAAGTGTTAGTTTATTATATTTTAAATATAATGGTACCAGAAGTGTTTCAATTTTACGTTTAAAAGTGATTTCAAGTGGTTGATCTTTTCCCGCGTTATTGTGACGTCATTTGAAAAAAATAAAATGCTTCCGGTTATAGTCGGGTCGTTCTATTTACGGAATGGGTAAGAACGGATTACTTGAAGGTTTTCTGAAATGAAATGAAGATTTTTTTAACAATTCTTGAAATAATGAACTATTGGTGTAAATATAAGGAATGAATTGCGGGATTGATGTCATTATCGGGGATATGAACGCAATTGGACTGGTCAAAGTACTCTTGGAGTCCTTCGGACTCCACACACTTTGACCAGCCCAATTGCGTTCATACCCCGATAATGAAATCAAGCCCGCAATTCATTCCTTAAATGAACATCGTTCGTTTTCTTCATCCAAGATTGAGTGTTTTTGCTATCGGATTTGTCTCAGAAGTTACATTTAATCGGAATGATTTTCAGTTTAGTTCAAACTTTTTTAAAGACAGTGAAACAAGTTAGTATATCAATTACTCTCGTTCGTACGTGGTCTTGCATTGTGATGGAAACCGGAGTACCCGAAAGAAACTCACGTTTCCAGCTTAGTGACAACAAAACCAAACCTACATGCGCCATGGCTAGAACCTGAACCCGGATCGCCTTTTCTAAAAGCGAGAATAAGTTTGACTTTCATTTACAGCCTGGACAGGCCAGAATTCAAGGAATTTCGAACAATGACCTTTCAGTTAGACCTTGCCCTTTGAACTACATATATAGACCTTGCCCGCGATTCACAGTCTTCTCATAATGAGCATGTGTGCAATGTTATGTTAAAATCCTCCAATGCATGGAAATGTTACATCTCTGAAATTCCACAAGTAATTTTGACCCTTTCCCCTATTACCGTTTGACTTTATCCTTTATCCTTATGTCTTGCTCTGACGTTAATTTCTCCAACGAATGACCTTGGTACAGCCCGGACATGCCTACACAAGGCAGGGGCGTAGCTGGAACCCAATTTGAAGTACTCCCATTTTTAGCGGGGGGGGGGGGTGAGGGGGTCCTCCCCCTGAATGTTTTTGTTTACTCGTGCGATTTGGTGGCATTTGACGCATATTTGGTAACTTGAAATGCAAGTTTTAAGTTAATAATAACTGAAGCAAAAAAGGCAAACTGCAAGATCGAGCAATAAATATTCAAAACATATTTATACTTGGTGGAGATGCCTCCCTCCGAATATATAGGATATACAGATGAACAAGTTGCATTGAGGACAAATATCACATATAGTTTGATTTAAACATGGAAAACATCACAAGCAAATAATACACAAATATATACATAGTTTATCTTATGGATTTTTTCCCATTCTGAAACATTTTTACACAACAACACACGTTTAAACTTTGAACACTAACGCCAGCCGACGGTCTTTTCTACGTGCAAAAACATCCACTATGTGCTCAGCGTTGATATCTCGCTCTTGATAAATGTTAAGAAGCCCAAGCCCTGAAAGCCTCTTGGTGGTCATCGTGTTGCGGAGGTACGTCTTGACTCTCCTCATCGTGGAGAAGGACCGCTCTGCCGTAGCTGTGGAAACGGGCATGCACATCAACACCATCATGCAAAGTCTTATGTTTGGATATGATGCCTCAGTGGCCACTCCCAAAGATGTTTCCAGGTCTGGATACTCAACTTGGGATGTTGTGGTCCATTTAGCAATCCATCTTTTACACTCCCGGACAAACGTCTCCTCGTCACACTCTAAGTCTGGACTGTACTCTGCATAAATCTCTGCGGCCCTGGCAGGTGTCAGTTCAGTAGCCTATAACAAAACAAACATGACCCACTTTTTTATAATTAAACAATAAAATAAGCAATTGATTTAGAGAAAAATATAGATATTCACAGAACTTAACGTTTTGGTACACACACTTTGTTTTTTACGGAACAATAATATAATTGATGTTTTATTTAACTATACATGTATTACATTACGCAATTCCAAGTATTTTCATTGATATCACATATTTTATTTCATCAAAAAAGGATGAATGAAAACCTATTTTCGTAGGCAGAAGATATTGTGCAGTAAATCTCCCATGCGGTTTAAGCAGGCGGGTTGTTAATTCAACGACTAGGTGGTCAATGAAAGGAAGGAACATGTTGACCTTCCAGTATTCTGTGGGTGTTGCCGCTGGTGCGTTAGGCCTGTTTGCCTGTCGCCCCGGGCCTCGAGGAATGGACGGCTCCACCCCAATGTCTCTTGTTAGTGACATAGCCTTTTCGCACAGGTTGTCTCATACTGTTGGATCGTTGCGTTCAGACTGAAATGATATTTGATAGTGACGTAACATTAAACAACGCATTAGTAATGCGCACGGCAACGTCCATCTTTCTTTTTGTAAGTCAAAAGATGGGAAACACATTTAATAACAAATGACTGCAAATAAGTTCAATTCATATGTACACACACAAGTATGAATTGTTTCTGTAAACATATATACAAGCTATGAAATTAGTGCACTGTTAATGAGTGACGGGTCTAGGAAAAAAATATACATGGCCATTTACGCCGATGAAAAGTATAACTATAGTCCGACCCAAAGTAAGATCAAGTACACTGGTACATATTGACTTACATATGATTTTGTCGGTTAACCGAGGCGTGATTAACACTATTCTATAACTTTGCTGTCATAACGAAATGAATTCATCCCACAAATAGCCGTTAGGAAAATGAATTAAATAACAAACCTCTAACATAGCGACAACAACACGTGCTTCTTCTGTTGCCTCCAGTAAATCACACGTCTTCTTCTGGAGGAGTTTCGACAGGTGAACGAGCCCTGACAACGCATGTTCGACAGCCAATAGGGTAGTAATGAACTCGAAGTTCTGAATTGAGCGACTGTATCCCGCGGCTTTGCTGTCACCATAGTCGCTAGCGAGTTCGTCCAAGGAACTGACAACAACTCTGGAAATTCATGACACAATTAATTCAATGTTTTTGCGAGCGAACAATATGAACATCGAAAGCCTTTCTATTCAGACGTACATTATTTTAAATAAAAAAGTGATAAGATAACAGACTAAGAAATATCATATAATTAGGAAAAAATACAATAAACACTTTAAAGAATATTGATTTAGAGCATTAAGGCATTATATAATTTAAGTATGTTTACTCAAGATTACCTAAATGAGCATATTGGCAGCGCCATCATATCCCTGGTCACGCATTTTGTTTACGTCAACACCCGTCAGTTCAAGATTTGCTAAGAAGGCATTGGCCAACGTCTCGCCTGTAGTTGATTCGCACTCAGCGAACCCCAAAAAATCTTCGCGTAAATCAGCTCCGTCGAAGTATCTAAGACACATGGCCATCTGTTCCATAGTGCTGGTATCAGTTGCCTCGTCAGCAATAAACCCGAAGCAGGGTGCGCTGTTGCACTTTGACACGATACTGTCTGCGATTTGTTTTCCACAAATGGAAATAAGCTCATTTTGTATATCGGGGCTAAGGTACATAGATCTTGGATCTCCGTGTTCTAGATGCTCTTTTAAAATGGGATCCTGCTTGGCCTGAAAGCTCAATAGGGCCTGAAAATTTCCCTTATCGCCTTCATGCCCTCTCAAGGCAATGTTCTGTTTCCCACAGAACACTATCGCTTCTGTTATACTAACAAGGATCTTTATGTTCTTTTCAACCACCACATTGTATTGGGATGACATGTTACATAGTATGTCTTTTTTTGCCCTTCATTATTGCTGAATGATGATCTGCTGAATCACAGTTAGACAGGTGGGCCTCTGATTTCATGTGGCTCAAAACTACCTTGGATATGTTGCTCCAATCTCTCAATACTGTGGTGACTAATGTTTTCACGCGAGCATTAGGGCCAGCGAACAGATGGCATTGGGCGCAGTAGACACCATCAGTGACCACAGAATAGCGTAGCCATGGATGTGACACGAAATACTTTGGCTGAAGGGTGCGAAACCGTCCTTGAGCATACCTAAAATTAAAGATAATGTTCCTAATCAGGTTTGCTTCAAAATGGACAATACAATACGTTTTCTACAACAACAACAATAATAATAATAATAATATTAGATAACAATAAAGATGTAAAAGTAATTTTTAAAAATATATGTACTCTCTCCAGATTCGAACTCGAGATGTTGGTTTACGAGTCCTCGACGCTAACCGTTACGCCACAGGAATTTGTGATATGTTGTTCATAACTTTAAATTTTCTCAAGCGATTTAACCGAATTTGACTAGTACAAATTGTATTATATTTTTATAAATTCTTGCTCTGAAAATGTCACCAAATTAACAAAAACACATGCTATTACATTATATATTTTTTTTGAATTCCCTCTTACAAAATTAATTAGTATTTCAGGTAAGTGTTACTTTTCAAGTCTACAGTAGCGTGTGTATTTTTATAAATAATAGTATACCTTGTTGGAAACTTGAAACTTGGAGCCTCATCCCCAGTGTTTGGTCAGCAGGTTGAATTTGAACTCACTATCATACGGGACTAATGTTGCACAAGTTCCATTTTCTCGAAAAATATCGGGATAAGGTGGGTAAAAGGTTGTCGGAGACGCCATTTTTGTGTGTTTAAAATTCGCGCTGTTTAAAACTTGACTTGACGTAATAAAGACGGGATGTAACTATGATTGATCATAGTTATAATACGTAAAAGTAAAGCTAAGTTGTTTACCCTGTTTAAGATTTCATGTTTAAAGTGTGCTTGGAACATCGTAGTAAACGATTCTATGTACAGTTCTACCGATGACATTTTACATTTAACTTTTATAATGCCGAGCTGGATTGGTTTCAAATTCGCCTGTACCCCCTTAGGGTTCAAGTTTTACATCGGATTTAGGCCATTTAGAATTTTCATTTTTCAAAATCGAAGTACTCCCGGGAGTATGGGAGTATGCCTGGCTACGCGCCTGCAAGGAATTTAAATCAATGACCCTTGAATGTGACCTTGAACGATGACTTACAAGCATAGGTCTTGCAGGAGATACGCCGTCTTGTAATGGTGAAAAATTGTAATTAACTATTTCAAATTCTCCCAATGCATGGCCAATTTACAGCCCGGTCAAGCCAATATCGGACGGATGCAATTGTCAGGCCCAGTCCAGGATTTAAAGACCTGAGAGGGAATGCATATTAACTTACTTTCGAACCTATAGTCACGTACATTTTAATCAGTTCACTTCAAATCTTCCTATCAGATCCAGTGAATTTATTCATCCTTTGAGCTGTTTTAAAAGCTTTGCAAGCACGCTGCATGTTTAACATGGTCAATATGCATCTGATAATTGGTCATACTAATAACTTCATATAATACACTGACCCCATGCAGCTCTAATAGTCAACTTTGTGAAGTACATGGCAATAAGTATTATACTTGTGCTAAATATACCTGCCAGACAGCGGCAATCATAATTAAATAAGGACAACATGTACTTTGAAGCTGGTCACGATTTTATTGAGTACATAGACAAAGTAGCACATATAATATTTAACATGTTTCTCGGTATTATTATCACTAAATTGCACAGAACAAAATATAAGGCACAGATAGAAAGTATTAAAACATGAACATAAAATCATTAACAAAATAATTTGATTATAGCAACAAAATAATTGTACTCATTTACAAAACTGTAATGAAGAAAATAGCATCATATGCATTTTAAACCATTCAACAAACCAATTTTCAACTACTAATCAGACAGGGTATCCAACATATTGTTTTTGCCAAATATTAAGTGAGGGAAATGTTAGATGCGGAACAAAATGGCAGTTTTCAAAAGGATTTTGGTGTTTTGGGAGGATATGAGGATATTTTGACCTGGTAAGTAATATCAGCTAAAATTTTACTGAATCTTTGCATCTTTTTTTTTCTGTTCGAAGGCGTGTGCACTTACATGAGCACGATAAATCCATTTTTTTATGTTTAAACACCTTTTATGTCTGGCAAGGAAGTTTTATGCAGTTTTTGTTGGATGCAGAATCAGAATAAACGTGCGTCAATATAAGTATAACTAAGACACGAGTTGTAAGACATGTTAATATTTTTACCCAAGGGCAATTTGTTACTCAATAAGAATGTTATATATCAGATTTGTGATCTAGGTCATAAAGGCATACCAAAGTGAATGGTAATGGTATCTAGCAAATCACGAGGAAAACGTGAATGGGTAAGCCTACCATTAGAAAACCCTTTCTATTATCATCAAGAGTCAAACTCAAGTAAAAGTACATGCCAATCAAAAAACTACAATGTAACAAAAAACATTCAAAAGCAATATAGTGATAGGAAGGAAGGATAGATTTTTTTCTTCGCACTGATTCAGAACGCCCAGTGTCGTTATTTGTAAAACAGCAAGGGGTTATACAAATCATGTTACAAACTCATTTAGGATCTTAAACAAACAAATTAAGGGAACTTTATTTCATACGACTTGATTAGACTTGACAATTGTAAAAATCACACAACCCTAATCTACAGCGATGATCAGCCAAAACTTGACCAATGAGCTTGTGTTAAGGCCAATTAGACACTAAGCGAGACATTTCAAACAACACTGAAGGTAAGTTTCAAGCAAGGTCTCTCTCATCCATTGTTATAAACAAGAAAATAAACATACATTGCGTAATTACAAGTAATGATTAAAAAATATATATATGATTCCAAATATTTCTAGTTAAGGACCTAACTACCTGATGTAAATTTGCAATATCACATTTATATGGAATTTTGTGGAGTACATTCTCAAGGATAAAAACAAAAAGATTGCAAGTGTCAATAGATAAAGAATCACTTAGAACATTTCTGCTTTCATTCTTGATTTGTAACTGACATGATGCTTAAACATGCTGAAGAAGAAGGTTGATTCAATGAAATATAATGAATAGGACATATTTGTGATAGGCCAAGATTACCAGTAATCCAATTAATAATAAATATGCCACGGCTTATATATGCTCTTAGGTAAACAAATTAACTATAAATCATGTAAAAGTACCACAATATTTGCAACTTAATTTATACAATTTATAAGGTAATCAATAGGTATGTACTGTAGATATATGAACAAGAAATTTAGGCACTTCATTTGATTGGTCAATAATAATTATTGAATGAATATTGGCCAATCAATACCCTTTCTTGCTAACTATAACCCAAACAAAAAAATTAACCCAATTTATCCATTTCCCTGCTGGTATTTTAATGTCTCAGTCATTACCACCTTAATATATTGGATAAACATTCTTTTTCTTATTCAAGGGCAGTTTAGCATCATGTCAACTGGTTAAGTCTACTTAATCAAAACAGATTTGTGAGTTTCAGAACCCATGCATATTGACATGGCATTCTGTTGAATGGTATGGCGGGGATGGTGATACTGATCCCTTTTGATCCCTTCCATGTGAGGGGGTCTGAGTAGCCCAGCAGGGTAACCTTGGTGTCAGGAGATGCGGTGGGGGCCCCAAGAACAAATTGACCGGGGTCGGGGAAGTTCAGTAGAATGGCATATACGTCCAATCCTCCATCAGTGTTCTTCTTTGAAGTGTACCTGAATTAACATACCGTAACATAACATATCTTTATTCATCATTCAACGGCATATGCACATTTATAGCCATATAATAAAGTACAATAATATGGAACAGTGAAGACACAAATTATTTACAGAGAGGTCAAACACAGCTTATGACATACAGGATAACTGTTTGTTTCATCTCACAAACAGTGTTAAATTGCAAAAGCCCAATAAATATTTCATAATGTCGAGTGATTAGGGTAATGACTTTATTGATAATTTGCTGAAGCTTTGTACACACTGACGCTGGATTTTGACAGCAGCACAGGTCATGGTTTCAAATCAGTAAGTGATATCAAAATATTTTCTCATTGTTTTTAAACTTTGAAACTATCAAACAAATCTTAACTCAACCATGATCTTTTTTTTGTTAATTATATTTTCTGACTGGCTTTCTTATAAACAAAATGATAAACTAATTAACTGCAATCCGCATCCTAAAGAAATTATACAACATTAACAATAGCATCTTTGAATTTCCCATATATTTGTACATTTCCCCATTTATTTGTAAATTTTCCCATTCATTTGTACATTTCCCCATATATTTGTAAATTTCCACACATATTTGTAAATTTCCCCATTTATTTGTAAATTTCCCCATATATTTGTAAATTTCCCCATTTATTTGTAAATTTCCCCATATATTAGTTATTTCAAACTTCACGTAGCACCCACCACACATTCTTGGCGATGGTGTCATTCTGGTGGGTCCAGGGCTTGGTCCCATATATGGCCTGCCCGTTCAACTGTAGCCACACACCCAGAGCCCGTAGTCGCTCCTCAAACAGTGGAATGATGCGCCCGTCCTTTGTGGGCCCTACGTTGATCAGCATGTTCCCTCCACAGCTGAGGACAAAGATGAAATAAAATGTTATTTTCTTAAGTCACACTGATAAATATGTAAATAAGCTCTGAAAAAACTCTGTATTGACCTCCTTACCTGGAAATTTATAGATACAGGTAAGGCCGTAAGCTTTTATTTGAAGTCATACTAATAGTCTTCTAGTATAAGGGTGTCTTATAGTGACAAAAATATATCAAGTTTTAACATCAGCTATTAATACATGTATTATTTAGATATGGTTACTGTTCCTCAGTCATTATATCCACCCAGGATTTTTCAGGCCAGGCTTACAGTGCATACATGGAGCTACACCAGTTATAAAAATCCCAGATTCATCCTTAAGTAGGATCTCATTGGCTCGCATAATTGACAGCCAAACAGCACGATAATACTGTATTATGCAAGTGCAGACATGGAGATAGACTCCAATATGAATTATGTAAGCAAACAGCTGTCTCCACAACCATGCAAACAAAAAATATCAAGTTCATTCTTATATATATTGTTTTAGGTAGCAGATGTACCAATAATTCACTATATCGATCCAACATTCAGTGCTTAAAGTGAATATTAAAGTTATTATGCAGTAACTTTACAGATATATATTTGATTGGTTTATGTATACACATCCACCAAAGCTGAGTTGTATATAAAAGCTGACTGACAAGTACTTCTATTGGTCAACTTAATGTTGAAGTTCTGCATTTGGGAGGGCAGCGCAATAAATATGTTCTTATAAAATATTTGAGGCATGTTCCGAATGTCAAACAAATATTTAAATAGATGTTCACAGCATTTCTTTCACCATAATAATGAACCAGTCACCTGACAGTGGAAGCAAGTGTTGCAAGGAGTGATTCCATAGTTAGCATGTCTTTTAGAGTGGCATCCCGCCGGTATCCCCATGACTGGCTATCCACTGTCATGGCATTCTCCCATTTACGCTTCTGAAGAACTCCTGGGAAGAGAGAATTATGATTGAGTTGTATTTAATAGCAATTAAAAGACAAGTTAATAGGTCATCAAAATACAACTGTTTATTTGCAGTGCCTATAATCACTTGCCATATTGACCAGAATCATGTTCATTTTGACTCCAAAGGTAAAAAATATTTTGTATCCTGTTGTTTTCTTGTTTTAATTGATGTTATCAAAAGATCGAACAAATCGATACGAAAACGAGACCAGGGCAACACTTGTCTGTATTTTATCTGGTCAATTAAAGCCGGAGTTATGGGTCTTGCTACAAATGTGAATATTATCTATGGAAACGAGTGCAAAGTATTAGGTGAATTTCAAAGTTTTAGGACGACAGTCCCGATGAGAAAAACCAAGGCTATCACAATACCTCTTTGATAAAAAGACAAGCAAATGAAACAATTCTTTCTTTCATTGACAAGCTAATTTTACTTAGAAATTATTAATACTTAATCTGACTTCAACATTTATGACATGAGCATACTGAGGTTACGACAAACTGTGGTAACAGGCCAGAAATATGGTAAATACTATCCAATTTAGCATAGTATCTTGAGTACATGTCTGTTAGCTTAGAGATTATATTTCAGCAAACAGAAATCTTAAAATTTAAAGGCGTTATGATTACATCCATTGTGCAGAAGATATTAGTACACTAATCTACAATAAATAAGTTTCTGTGCTATTACAAAATCTAAAAACAAAAGCTTTAGAAAAAGGTAATATCTGACTACTAGAAAGAAATATGTAATTTTAAAACATGTTGCATCGTTATACAGAAATGCCCAATCCAAAACTGTACACACCTAACAATAATACACTAAGTGGTTGGTTAAGACTAAATAAATGTCTAGCATACAGAATAACTACTACAAACAAGAACCCAAACCTGGATTATATCTGTCACTACATGTCAGAAAGCCTCCATGATGACATGTGACCCCTTGACCCCACCTGTCATTGGTCACAATGGTGTCCTTTACTGGGCTAAAAATAGAAAACTCCTATACTACCTGCGGCAAGTTGATCCGGTCTGTGGTGCTATGTTACTAAGTGACTTTGCAACAGCAAGCTCTTAGAATAAAAAAGCCTCTACTCTAGCAGACACATGTGTATAACCCCTAGCCTGCCATTATTCACTGTTGTGTCTTACTTGGCTAAAGATAAAAGGCAGATACATGTTCATGTGAATGACCCCTAACCTGGATTGTATCTGTCACTACATGTCAGGAAGCCGCCATGGTGACACATGACCCCGTTACCCCATCTGTCATTGGTCACTATAGTGTCCTTGACTGGGCTATAAATAGATATATTTGAAATGTACATTGCCAAATCCTTGGGTTTTTAAAACCAAAGCAAGAGTGTAGACATCGTCCACAAACACGTTACTTAATTCCGTTATACTTCAAAAATACCGTGAGACAATTGACTGACAAAATCTCGTTGAATATGCATGAGGCAGGACAGACGACTCTTCTTCCAATGAATTTGCATGTTCTTCAATAACCACATGTGTCAGTCGCCTTCATGGCCATGTGGTCTTGAATGCTGCAAAAACTTATTGTACTGAAATGGTGAACCCAGTTCAATCCTTGCTTTCACTTAAACATTTTTTTTTACTGGAAAGCATCTGGTACTTGGCGAAACCAAGGAATCTGCTTCATGAATTATTCATGATTACCAGTTTTTCCAAGCCAAACTGCCCACAGTACACAATGAAGCATAGCGTAGTAATGTATGGGGGGTATCAGACGATGGGGTAAAGGTAGGTCACCTGTCATGGTACTTCTATGGTCTTCTCTGCCCCTTTATTGCCTGAACACCAAATTCTGTGTAGCTTGTAATTGTGATTATGGCAAATGCAACTTAGAAAGCAATTTAGACTGATTAAATGCACATGAATAAATTTGCATTGGATTAAAAGAGAGAAAAACAACAACAGAAAGTTAAATGCTAAAGAGCGTTTAGCAAAGCAAGCTCATGAAACAATTCATGCACCGTGAAATACATTCATACCCGGGTTATACCGATCTGTACAAGTTAGGAAGCCACCATGATGGCATCGAACCTTTGGTCCCCAGCGATCATTAGTGACAACACTGTTCTTCACTGGGCTAAAGGGGAGCCAACCAATTAACATTATTTCAGTTGAGTCATTCTGGTATTTCCACTCATCCAAATTGAATGGTGTGAGAGAAAAAAATCAAAATGGCAGTTGAATCAGAAAATTTTGTTTCGTTCAACCTCTCCAGATGTTTTCATTTCCACAATTAAGCAGCAAAGCAATTAAAGTATGTATTCAATATTTAAGAAAACATGTCTTTGAATGTAAAGAGACTGAGTTATAAGTTCTTTTGGTTGCATTAAAATGATGACTTGAGTGACTCCGAAATGGCAGTCTGCGTGAAATGCACAAGTCTGATGGCCCCGAGGCTTGTAAAAATATTGTCTGTGTCAAGAAATTCTAGTTAAAAGGCACTCACTAACAGATTTTATGATCGCAATAATTTTGTTTTAACTTTGTTGAAATTGAAATATTTTACTAACTCTAATAAACAAACACTGGACAGCAGAGATACTCATTTGAACAGAGTTTTATAAACACAATCCTAAATTAATTAATCTTTCCCTAGTGTTACCAACGCTTCGGAGCAGATAAGAGCAATCTGTGAATTCCTATGTATTGTAAAGAAAAAAGAGATAAAATTATATTTATATGTCAAATTCTTTCATTTAGCTTTTTAGATAACAAGTCAAAGACAGTTGAAGCTTCTTCAGAATCAATTTTTTGATGCTGTTCTAGTCAAACCCTGCATAAACACACCATCCATTAGAAATGATTACATAGGTCTAATATATTTAAAGATACCTGTCTATTCAATGACTTATATTTGGGAAAAATGACTCTTGCATGGTTAAAAATTAAATGCACTTTATAGGAACAGTGTCTTGTACAATATGTTAATGGAGAGCATGTTACGGGCAGTCTTCTAATTCATACTAAAATCATACAAACAGATTAAGATCCGAATTGCAACTACATCCAGTACAAATCAAGCAAAGCCCTCATATATAAGTGATTTGATAATAGACAAGTACTGATATGTACTGGTTATTGAAGTGAATGCACAGATTTTTCAAGACTATAAAATAGTAATGTTTAAGTTTTAAACTGTACCAAAATCAGCAAAAAATAAACTGTTTTAATTAAGGTACCTGTCATTGTATAGCCAGGCAATGAACTCAGTAGAGTTCCAGTATGTATCAGGGGCTTCCCAGTCTCCGTCAGACCAGATCACGTCAGGTTTGTATGTGTTCACGAGCTCATAAAGCTCCGGCATCGTCTTGCTCTGAAACAAGAGATCGGCAAGGGGATGCAATGTCTGTTTATCTCAGTTTGTTAATGGGCATTTTGTGAGAGAAACATTCATGATTTGCCATTTAGAGTTAGAATTTGCTAATCATTATCCGTTATTTTTTTATAAAAGCATGTTAACCAAGTTTTATGTTAATATCTCAATGGTCATGCAGTTCAAGGTTGAACTTATTGCAACGCTAAAGCTACTGCTAGTGACAACAGCGACATCAGGGCTATTATAATATCTTTGAAAAACAGAACTTTATTTATGTTCATAAAGAAAAGTACAGTCACAACCAACACTTCAAACTGGTTTGGAATGCGTTCAAAGTCACTGCAATGTTTGCATTTGCAGTTCTGCCTGATATTGGCTGTATAAGTGGCACACACAAATGCCTTTTATTTCAGTAGTTCATATTTAAAGGTTTTGTCACGTAGTACTTTTGTATCCACTACAGGTGGTCTTTTGGTGTTCCCAAAACTTAATTTGTTCAGAAGGGTATCATGAATGTTGGCTGGAGTGAACATCACCACTATTCAATGCTTCAAAATCTTGAAATGAAATTTGCAAACAGTATTATAATAAATAAATGAATTGAACTGATATCCTTAATCATCAAAACGACTTACAGTGACAAATTCATTGGTCTTCCACTTGTTAGCCTTGTCCCGTAGATAGAGGGGGTGGAACCATTCAAACAGGGAATGGTACAGGCCAAAGTGGATGTTTGTCTTCGAGCGGATTGCAGTAGCCAAGTCACCTTTGGAAGAAAAAAAAGCACAAATGTATGTAACCAAAGAAAGGGTGGAAAAATTGTAACTAGAAGAGGAATTTTCTGAAGTCAATGTTCATCTTTGAGTTGATTACAGTAGCCAGGTTAACCTTAGGGGGAAAAAAGCACCAATGTATGTAACCAAAGACAGGGTGGAATAATTCCAACAATAATTCCTGAAGTCAGTGTCTGGCTTGGAGCAGATTGCAAAAGCCAAATTGCTTGAGATAATAATTTTATTTTTGGAAATAAGGCCAAAAAAAAAATAATTGTTTGTTTAGGGTAACCTTCCCAAAATTTCTAGGTAGGGTAGGTAGGGATTTTTTTTTTTTTTCAAAATCTCGTAAGTTCAGAGTTTTTCTTGCACATGGCAGTCTTTCCTACATTACTGTCATTGCCTGACTTTGTTTCATCATATAAACAATAATTCTGATTAAAATCTGCATTTATCCGCCCTTCGTAACTCTCTATTCGCTAACAAATATTTTTTTGCTCAGAAACGGAAAAAAATAGTTAGGGTCGGCACATTTTTATAGGTAGGGTCGGGTTACCCGACACGGACATTTTTTTTTTAGGCCTAATCAAACATGGAGACGGTACGGAACTTTTCAACAAAGGATTGATAGAGATTGAAGAGGGTGTTTGTCTCCAAGCGGTTTGCAAAAGCTTGGTCACCTCAGGAAAATAACTACATTTACAAGACTAGGTGAATATAATCTCATTAAAACTTTAATAAGGTATCACTGAAATATATATAGGGTTCAATAGAAACCAAAGTGGATCTTTGTACCATGGTCTAAGACAGGTCAGTGACCTGGGGAATGAACAATATATATTTTTTTGGTATTTACTGAATGGATCTTAACCAGGCAAGAACAGGTACACAATGTGCCGATTGTTCGGAACTTTGTTAAAGTTACAATGTGATTAAAGACATGGTTTCCGAACTTCTAAAGGTGAACTATTTTATGATGTGCTCATATACTTAGTTAACCAAGTACAGCGTCAAAATTGTGTCAAAACTTAATAGGAATAGTGTGGAACATAAGCATATCTGTAAAACAGGGCAACACGGAGATAAGAGTAAACAAGGATGACGTTAACAATGATAAAGAAAATCATAAGGCTGTGATAATACCTGCATGGACTATTTACTTTGCAAATGTTCAAACAAGCTGAATATTTACTACAATACATTTCATGTCAGAGATGAGCACCGTCTTGACTTACCAACAAGGTCCCTGTGTGGCCCAACATCCATTGAGTTCCAGGAAAACGAGTATTTGGACGGCCAGTTGGTATATCCCTCATGGTGCTTGCTTGTCAACACGATGTATCTGAAACATGGTAAAAATGAAGTAAAAGGAGCATAGTCTCCCCAATTTACTGACACAAAGGTACCTATAAGGGCCAACATCTGTCAAGCCATCCATGTGTCTTTGGTGTGGTTCTGAAAATCCGACTTGAGGGCATATTATGTGGCAGCAAATAAAATAGATTGCAAAATAAAATGTACATGTACCCTCTATGTTTAATGAATACTACAACTTTGCATATTTCTTACAGAACCAACATAAAATATTCACAAGGGCACTTCAGGGTATAGTAAAAAAGCAGTAGGGTGCCGGAAAAGGGTAGTGGGGTGCCCAACCTTGCTATTTAGGCCACAATGGAGCACTGATGTACTATAATACTTTACATATTTCTCACAGAGCAGACATAAAATATTCAAGATTGAGTACACAGATACAGAAACACATTACAAGAGCTTACTTTGCCCCGGAAGCATTAAATATATCCGCCCAATCCTCTGGATCAAACAGATCAGCAGTAAACTCAGCAGCAAAGTCCTGGTATGTGAAATCAGGTTTGTAATTGTCTTGCATGTATTTAACGATTTCCTCATTGTGCTGATCATGCCACATTTCCCAGAACCACTCATTCTGGAGGGCAGGGACCGCGTACAAGCCCCATACTACAAAAATACCAATCTTCCCCTCGTCATACCAGTTCGGCAAAGGTCTTGTGTCCAGAGAAGCCCAGTTTGGGGCATACTGAGCTGATAAGCCTATTAAAGTCACAAACAGCAGATATATCGGCAGTTTGTACCCGATACACATTCTCAGGATAGAGTTCAAATGCTTCAAGTAAAATTAATAACAATAACATTAAACTCCTTTTCTCACTGTTTATTTCTATGTAATGTTACATTAAATTAAAAAAAAAGTTATGTAAACTAAAGATATTAATATCAACCTAAGTTTTGATTACATATATAGATAAAATAACATCTATATAATATACCGTACTGATAAATCATCAACAACTGAGATAAATCTCATCTTACGAGCAAATAATTTTGAACCAGTATTATTTCATGTGATATAAACAAGAGTCATGTGATAACATTAGGAAACGTCAGATGGTGTAAATAATTATCATCTTTCATCTATTATTAATTAGATCTAAAATAATGAAAAGAACCTTAAACAGGAACAGGAAAGTGATCAGTTATTCAAATTTTTTATTACAAATGCAAAAAACGCAAATGCATAGTACCAATTCTATAATTGTATGACATATCTGAGGCATGTACCAAACTTGGTGCCATTTTAAAGACCTTAAAATCTGGCAAATTTGATAATGTTTTAAAAATCTGGCAAATTTGATAACGTTTTAAGCCATAAATTTGTTGAGATAATAAACCTGAAACCTAATTTTAAGAGTCAGACACATTGAAAAATTAGTGTAAAATGTGAACAAAATGCTAGTCGTTGTTTATTAAAATCTAGCTCCGTTTAATCACAGTTATCCTGGTGTATAAATATCACAATTTCAGCTACATAAATTTTCAATTCATACACTCATTGTAAGCATCTGCGCATCAACAATGTCTATTTTACTGATCGTTGCACAAAATTATGCTAAAATATTTTATCATATTTTTATAAATTTATTAATAGATACATATGCAATTTGCCCTGTAGAGTGTGAAGAGAGACGGGCTGGCAAAAAAAGAGAAGATAAATCATGTGTGATGTCTTTTAATTTATTTTTTATTTATTCACATTCTCATTCATCAGAGGTTTGATTATGATAAATTTAACACATAGCACCAACACTCTGGTGAAAGAGAATGTTCATTCATTGTTTATTTGTTTTATTTAAATATATATACACATTGCTTATACATGTACAAGAGCGTATCACCTGAAAGTCATCATTATTCAGTATCAACCATTGTACAATAAAAACTTACTGTGCTCCTGAGGCATTGAAAATATCAGCCCATTCCTCAGGGTCAAATAGATCAACATCAAAGTCTTTTGCAAAGTCGGCATAAGTAAAATCTGGCTTATAATTCGCAGTCATGTATTCTATAGCACGCTTGTTCTTTTCCCCTACCCATTTCATCCAGAACCATTCATTTAACAGACTTGGAACTGAGAACACACCCCAATGCAGAAATATCCCAATCTTCGATTCATCATACCATGAAGGATTTGGGCGAGTGTCAAGTGAGTCCCAGTTTGGCTCGTAATGAATAGCATAGCTAACAGTCAGCCATGATATGAATAAAAACAGTACCCTTTCTTTATTTCCTAACTCCATTTTGTTTTTTGTATGAGCTCTAACAATACAGAAAAAACACTATTGTGAAAAAATAAATGACCTTCACTATCCACAAATACTATTTGTGGGTTTTACAGTACACATGTATACAGTTTATGGCTGTATTGAAACAGGTTATGAAATGGTTTATATAAAGGCTTAATTCAACATGATAACTACTATTGAGCAGGGTAGGACTACAATCTATTATAAATGATCAAATATTGATGAAAATGAATTGTTTGCACTCTGCGACAATCCATTCTGATCCTAAAGGGGGACAATACAGGCTTACACTAAGTCTTCATAGATACAAAAAAGAAACATACTAAACACTAGCAGAACCATGGGGGGTGCAACTGGCACCCGTGTTAAACAGTTGGGCCCCTAAATTATGCTCCTAAGTTTTGCCTACCCATGTTAATTCCAGGATCCGCCCCTGTTTAATGCATTATTATTCATTTTAAATTAAATTTTATATGTACACAAATGCTTTTTTTTGTTTTGATCATTAAAATTTAATGATCAAAACAAAAAAAAGCATTTGTGTACATATAAAATAATAAAAGCTTATTTCAATAAGTATCTATGTGGACACCATTTCCCCAGTTAAAAGCGCCAAAATATATATTTTTTAAGTACTCTAATCATTCTTTTTTGTTTTGATCATAACAGTAAAATGAGTAAAACATAATAATGCATTAAACAGTTTTTAGTGTTAACCTACATCTTCTTGGTATATTTTGACCCTTTTAAAATCATCTTTAAAAACAAAAGCTGCAACAGAAACATTTAAAATGCCACTGATTGGGCCTGGTTGAACAGACAGCTGTTAGTATATGACATTTAAAAAAGGTTTGACTAAAACCCAATCTATCTCGACCAACGCCATCAAATTATTCTCTACAAATCTTATAAGATTGTTTGAATTCTTATAACAGGTAAATCAAATTTGTTCAACATTGACCTTAACCTTTGAGATGAAAAGCATTATGGCATGCACAACACATATTCGAATGGAGCTTGACAATTCTCAGTATAATTGAATTCTCATTATCAAATAATAGCAACGTTATGGCTGAGACACAAAATATTGCAATGAGGTCCATAATATATATATTGTATAACATAAATATGTGACCTTGACCTTTGAGATAAGATCACAAATTACCATGATTCTCAATGTTTCTGTGAAGTTTAATTGAAATTCCATAAATGGTAACAAAGTTACCAGTATTTCTGAGACAAAAAGTACATGAAGTTGATATTGTATAATTGTAAAACATGATAGACTTTTAAGTAAGTATAACCTTGATCTTTGAGATAAGAGCATGGATTTTATGAGTGACATTCCTTAAACCCCATGCTGTTTTACTATTACAGAAATGCCTTATAATACAGATGCATTTTTATAGAGCTGTATTATACATATTTATTTCCTGTAGGTCAATTTGGGGTGTTGGTGCTGACAACAGACATCCCTTCAATAGTTGAGCTAGTACTCCGCCACGACATCCTAACCTTTCCTGGCAAGTGATGCATCATAATTAAACTCATGTAAATTCCTTTTTATGTGCAGCCTTTATCACATCGCTAAATGGAATGTTTTCAAACTTCTGTTTTTAGATTGCGGCCAATTGGTGTTACATCAGTAATATTTATGGTAAATGCAAGATTAGATCACACAACCAGTTTATGCAAATCAGATATTCTTATTTGATATCATTGACAGCAATGGAAAACGTTGGAATAGTTACCCGGTATACCATTTTAATATGACTTGTACAGTAGGATTTTTAAACATTGTACTAGAATGTTTTTGCATAGACACAAAATCAGAATGATACATTTAATGTGTCTAGGACTACCACAATCCTGTTAACTTTAAACAATGGCTGCATCAGTCTAGGCTAAAATAATAGACATTCAAAACGGGGTTCTTCTAATTATATCATATACAGAATCGTAAAAAAAATCCCTCCAGGTACAATTATTTCACTAATTAGTCGGTCAGTCAAATTGCACCAATGAATAACTGAAGTAAGCTTGTTTTCAAAATTGCTTTATTTTTTTTTAGGAAATACTACGTACATGTATTTTCATAGGGGCAGAGTGCATTGTTATGCCTCATTTCTATGACCGCCCCTCCCCCAAAAACTTAATAAATATATAAATATATTCCCAGGCCTATCAGTAATTATCAAGAACTGTAACTAGTAATTACAAACATATCATATATTATATATTATATTTTTTATACTTTTATTATATAATATTTGTAAAGGGAGCTAACTTGCTTCTCTATTTCCCTATTTTGGCAGAGATGACCATAGTCAAGAGGCCATTACTTTGTCAAATCTCAACTGAACTCAACATTGTTGAGTTTTCCCTGGATATTAACTACCATTTTTAAGAAATTCTACACTTTTACGGAAAATAAATGCCATTTAAAATCTGATACGGAAAAAACATGCCATTAAAGGAACTAACCAAGATTTCCAGGACTAAAAATGCAATATCTCTCTATGGCATTATCAAATAAATATGTGTGCCTTAAAAATATCATATATCCAGTACAATACATGCAAATTGCAGTGGTTGAAATTAGCACAAGCCCGCAATTTTATATAGCAGGGCTTGTTATAAAAATTGATGCCAAGCAATAGTATAAGAATTTGGTCTTGTTCATCCAAAAGTCTAATTTCGATGACTGAAATTGGTAGTCTTAAATCATCCCACAAAGCCATACACACAAATAAACAATATTCAGACTTTGTTAATGCCAGAAAGAATGTGTTCACACATTGAACCACACAATGCAATTATATAATTGCATAATAATGCACCACAAAAACAACCAAAAAACTTACTGTGCTCCAGAGGCATTGAAAATATCAGCCCATTCGTTTGGATCAAACAGGTCAACATCAAAGTCTTTAGCAAAGTCAGCATAAGTAAAGTCTGGTTTGTAGTTTGCTGACATGTATTCTATAGCACGTTTGTTCTTTTCTCCTTCCCACTGCATCCAAAACCATTCGCTCAACAGACTTGGCACTGAAAATACGCCCCAATGCAGGAAAATGCCAATTTTCGATTCATCGTACCATGCGGGATTTGGACGTGTGTCAAGTGAGTCCCAGGTAGGGTCATATCGGACAGCATTACAAACTGTCAATAAGGATATGAAGGAAAATACAAAAACAAACAACAAAATTGTGTTGACAGACGCCATTTTGCGGTCTATTGATTATGTCACATGATGGTCACGTGATGTAAATAAACGGTAAGAAAATTTAGTGCAATGAAAAGTCAAGCCCGAATGGTGTCCCTTGAAAAATACACGTTGCGTCGGTTTACTAGAAACTTTCTAAGCCTATCTGGAATGCATTACAAAAACTGTTGAAGATATCTTTGGTACTGTTGATCCAGAACAGGTGTAGAATAAAAACTGTTTGTTTTCGGGAATATGGTATTCTTCTTCTTAAAATTACGTTTGATGTAAATTTATATTTTTGCCAGAACTTATCATCAGTATCTCTCTAAAAATGAGATTGATGACATCATAACAAACTCATGGCTATATTTACACAATTTGCTTTTTTGCATCGTACATCCCACTTAGCCTGTAGCATAAGACAATGTAAATAGTCACATATTGATACAATTCAAATGTTCAAATTTGTTTTACTTTGTAATGATACTGTATAGTATACGAGTACAGATTAGTCTATTTATTAGAGTACACAGTCTGCCGGTTGTATAAAGAAAAATATATATATACTTAATTCCTGATTTTCATTAATTTATTTTTGAAAATGGAATTTCATTGAAATGAATCGATTCCTATTTTTGCTGGTTTGGTGTAAATATCAGAAAATATTGAGGATTTAATAACCTTTTTTAGTGTTTCATCCACAATTGTTTGAAATCCATTATTTAATTGATTGGTTACATTCTTCATCCTTGTTTGCCTTCTTACACAGCGACATTAATTTTATTGTCAATAAAATATTTATTTTTTTCATTTACCATCATGTTTTAATATACCTGGGGCGACCCCTGTGGTTGTTTTACACGGGGACTCTTAGATTCACTGTGCAACATATCAGCACCTTATAAATACACACAAGATCGTGAATCATAATGGTGAAAACCTGAATAAAACCCTGTTCATGCAGCGCTATCAGTGCTTTGATTACTGAATGTTACGCACGAAAGGGGGGAGGGTGTGGGAATATCCATGTAGCCAGTGTGGGATTCGGGGGCTTCCTCAGGGTACAGAAGCGAAAAATGGAACTAATATGTTGAGCTCTGATGTGTATTTGGGTGGATTTATAGGTCCGAGGCCGCTGACCTTGTAGTTACCAAGTGATTGATTAAGGCTCAGAAAGCTATCTAGCAAAAGAAGCAATGCTTACTTTAGCCAATCTTCCTTTTATTCTTATATCAATTTTAAACAAAGCGCTCGACTTTGATGCCATTTTTCAAATTGATGTTACGCACATGCGTAAGTGCGTAACGCTGGCTACGCCCCTGCAAAAGCGTAATATAAAATAATCATGATTAAACTTCGCATACTTATGCGCTTGTTCGTATTTGATGGCTGAGATTCACCATTATGACGTATGAACTGCAGGGAAGCAAATGTACACCTACATGATATATCACAATGTATCGTTTTGTTTAAGTACAAAATGTTAATATTTTGGATTTCTGTTGTATAGTTTTGACGTCCTCTGAAACTGATTGTAGCCTAAACATACCTTCGGTCTTATGTGGTTAAAATAAAAATATTTTGTGATATTTGGGCAGTGCAGTTTTATGAAGTTTGAAAACACGTGCTATCCCTATTTATCGCGAGTAAAATTGTTAACATTATTGATCTGATATTTATTATAGTCAATGAACATGCAGTGCCGTAGCTACACCTTGCCGCCTCGGTGCTTTTCTGGGCATATAACAATTTCATTTATCTCTAAAAATAACTCTATTCGACTTTCTTCATTTGCCTCAATGTACACAAACCATCGAGGCGGAATGTCTATATTTAAAAAAGAACTGAATATTAGATATAATAGAATAAACTCTGCAAACAACGGTACCATACGTAATGTTGATATAATGTATAGTGACGATATGTGCAACGTTTAGAGGTAGGTTTATGGTATTGGTAACAAAGCCTCATATAATTGTGATAGTATTTTTTTTCTAAATGCACATTTGTTTTGTCTAAATTTATGTAAACCGTGTAGAATTAACTTCAACTGTATCAAAAGTTATAGCACTAAAATGTTGAAATGTTGTATTTTTATGTGATATATTCAGCATTTTATTCCACCAAAGATACTCATTAATGCAGACAATCGCTTCTTGCAAGAAATAATTTCCGGGGGGATGCCCCCGGACCCCTTAGACCGTTCTGCCTCGGTGTTATTTTAAGTGAATTAAGGATTTTAAAATAACGCATATATGTCACATGCAACACTCATTTCTGTAGTTTACCATAAGTCATAGTCAAACAAAGGTATGCTTAAGATGTAGGTTAGCCCTGCACCTGGGGATTTGGTTCACAAAAGTTTACTATATGAAGACGGCATGTCTTTTACAAAATCCATATCCATAGGTCAAGGTCACACTCCTTTTTTAGTGTCACTGGTCAGAGATCCTTGTACATGTAGTTTGCCTCATCTGGATTGCAGCTTACATGAGGAGCTTAGCTAGCGCGTCATTCATGTGGATTCATAATTCTCCTAGGGGGTCCAGGGGCATGATTTTTTGAAGTTTCAAGTGTATTTTGCTTGTCCAGATTTTTACATCTCAACGCAAAGAGAGATTTGAAAGAACTTGGCATAAATGTTCACAATGAAAAGACTGCAACTCGCATGTAAATCCCAATTTATATAAGTCAAGTGTCAAGGGAACATATTGAGGATGCAATTCATATATTACTAGGTGAACATGTAATTATCACTGCTAGTGATGTAGCAAGAAAACAAACTCTATTTTTCCGAGAAAGAAATTTATTGCACAAGTCTTTGCATTGAATTATAAAAGAGAATTAAAAGTATAGTACACAATATAAAACACATCAGACTCCATTTGTAAAACATATTTTTAAAGCATGTGTTCCCATTTCTCAAAACCATGATGAAAGATAAATCACAACAACATGACTGACTCAGAGGCTACCACAAACTGGTCTCAACTTTTATTATTTTATTATTCTTATAAATGGCAATAATATTAAGGCCATTTTAATACATATGTGTCACTTAAAAAGATGTATACAATAAGTTATTTTAACAGCATTTGATCCCTTATGATTCATAATAAAAGATGCAATGAATAAATTGTGTACATGTTTAAAAATAAAATGGAAAATCTAGATGCTTATGCTTAACAAAAGTCCAAAACACCATTGGCTGCATAAAAAGTATAAACATTACTATTCAGAAAAAAATAAACATTGATTTTGTACAAAACAAAAATAATGTCATGTTATAGTTAACTGTATCCATTATCATATTAAATTTATTATAAGTATTTACAAGTTTGAACAGACGTCATGTAAATCTCTGGCAATCTTAGAGATAAATTTGAGTCTCCAAGCCGGTATATTGTGTTTAAAAGAGGTAGAATTTCAAATTTCTTAAATTTTCATTCAAAAACAATGATGTAAACAAAATTTTGAAGGGTTGTTACCTTTTTAAATTTTTGGGAAATATGTTTCAAATATGTCATGGAACTTGTCAAATGTCAGTGTTTTTTTAGTGTGAAAATAAGAATATTACATCAAGCTTGTGAAAACAAAAGCTTGCTTTAAGTAGAGCCACTGATAAATCAAATCAAATTGCCCGAACAGGTCTAGTGCAGACAACTGCAGAATTGTGTATGAAGTCGGCCCACAGCAAGATTCTCTTCTTTGTTATATGCAAAATTATTTCATTTCACCACTTGAGTAAAAAATTGTAGAAAAGTTTCTAGCTTAAACACTATTTATCCACAAATTATGAACACTTTGTCTGTTGATTTATCACCAGAAAACTAAATCAAGATGGTTTCATCTATAACATCCATGTGACACAGTCATGGCCACATCTTTGGGGTCATCTCTGAATCCATCCACCCACAGAGAGGTCCTACAAAATATAATTCAAAACCACATATTAATTGTCTTCAAATATGATATCAATCATGTGTAAATTTGAAAAAAAAATACAAGAATGCAATGTTCAAAATCATCAAATGCTACCTAAGTGGTGAAAATTGTTTTAAAGAACTACTTGGGCTACAATGACACGGACGCATTAAAGATGCACTCTTACTCCAAAATAAGATTTACCAAAATTAATATAATTGTATATTGATGATAATAAAAAGGATGAATAAAAGTATAGAACAATGGTTCTTATGGAGGATAACGAGTTGAGTTTGGAAAAACAGTATTTCTAACTATGAGACAATAGTACATCACAGTAAATCTTTTAGCACTCACCAATCATTTAATATCTTTGCGTGTTCAATTTTTAAATTCCTGTTACCAGCTTGTTATAAGTAATTAATTTTCACCATAAATGCATTATTTAGTAAGTAGTTAAAGATTAAGTTAAAGATCAGCCAAAATGTATCTTTGATACACATGTGTATGTATTGATTTTGAATAAGAGTGTCACTTTAATGCAAACCTTTGTTAAACAATTAAAACTATTACTATTACTTAAACATCTAAGTAAGAAATACACTTTTTTCCTTAGTATTTTTCTATGAAAATTCTATCGAACAGCAATTTTAAGACAGTGATTCTAGATTATAGATTCTCATGAAATAAGAAAGATGATACAGTGTTTGTGACACACTTCTTCCTTATCCCTGATTTAGTCCCTTCACTGCATTTAAAATGTTTAAAAAAACTTGGATTTTTATTTTTAAATAAAAATCATGCTAAAATCATGCATTTGAATAATGAAAATAATGAAAGTTCCACAGTGCCTCTTAAAATGAATGAAAGTCCTGTTGACTTGTTTGATTTTAAAGCATAAAACAGGTTTTCTATGTATATTAATTTGGAACATCAATAAGTATCTAGTCTCTGATACTGTCAACTTTTTTTTAGTTGTAAAAATGACAAAAGGAAAGCTTAGACTTCTAGCAGTGTTTAGAAAATAAATATGCAGAAGCTCACCGTCTGATATTAATCCTGGCTCTAGTTCGGCTGCATGGAAATGTCAATCCAGTACTGGAAACTCCGGCCTAATGTACCGGATCTACGCCATCAGCAGTATCTGCAAGAGGACTGGGTGTAAATCTGGGATACCTCATTTATTTAATTATTATCAATTTGAGAAAGTTCTTATCCAAATATTAGTAGTGTACGTACATGAAGCATAGTCAGAACATCTGAGAAAAAGATTTGGTCTGGGTTCTTAAATTTTGATGTGGAATATGAGTTGTGCTCAGAACAAGTACAGACTTAAAACGATTGCATAAATCGTAAGCTTGTAGCCAAAATTTATCCCTTACCTAAAATTTGTAGGGCTATACTGAGGGCTTAGCTGTAAACTGCAGGGACTGTCCACATTAGCCTCTAAAATGAGGGGAAAGGTGGCATAGACGACTGGTGGTACCACTCTGCATTTCTGCCAACACACAATAAGGACTGTCTGAAAATGACAAAGAATGACCATGCACTTGTACTGTCAAACATATATATCTGTCATGTAGCAGTGCTGGTTCAGTGGCGTCAAAACCACTGCAACTGAACAATTTACTACAAATGTCTGTTCAGAAAAAAGATACAAATATTACTGGGAAGCATTTCTCTCCCAGTGCACCACACCCAGTTGCTGAAACCTGTATGTGTGTCATGGAGCTGTGCTGGCTCTCTGGTGGAATCAAAAGTAACAAACAATGTCACATTGACAGTTGTATGCACAGCCTGTGCCCGCTACACTCAATGCTGAAAATCGGGTAACCTTTCTCTTTACACAGGTCACCCCAGTTATCATTATTAATTGAATGCATTATGTGTGACGCCGACGCTTGGTGCTTGGGTAAGTAGTATAGCTCTCCATATTCTTCGAATAGTTGAGCTAAAAACAGTATACTGGTAGTTCCTTATATAAATAAGGAGATATCCCACCAAAGGCACCAATTTTATGCGCAATACTCGTTGGGTTCATTCTGAACTTTATTTGAGACCTATAATACAAATACATGTACACAAACGTTCACTTCATTACAAATAAGGTACCTTGAATAACAAAGTTCCGGAGCTTGTTGTCCAATGTTGTAGTTATTCTGGCAAAACTTCAGACAGGTTGCTGGATATATTCCTATGAACACGCTTTCAAGATGAAATAGTTCAATCCGTCTATAAGAAAAAGATACCAATCATATTTGATATGCAGTATACCAAAAAACGGAAAACATAAACGGGTATCATTTACAAACTTTAAATGCAGCAATGTAAAGAAACCTTGTTGTAATGTTTAGCTTTCAAAAACTTGCATGTACAAAAGACTTTTGTATTAAAAGCATAAGTTGCCATAGTCCCTCCAAAAAATCAGTTTACTGTTTATATATCCTGATTTATATATCCTGCTTTTCAGAAAGACATCTTTGCCAAAAAATAAGATTTGTATGAGCACATGTATGCAGACAAGGAATAAATCTTTGGAATTTGCTGTACAATTTTCCAGAAAAGTCAAGCTTCTATTTGAATACATATATATATATATGTGGTTTCTGTACATGTTTGTTCCATTCTTACCAGCTATGATTGTTTATAGTCGGTAGGGCCTCTGCTGCAGGTATGTAAATGTTGTCATGACTGGTACCAAGATAATTGACAGCAACAACTAAATACAGCCCTTCCCCACTGGTAGTCCTACAAATAAAAAGTACACATTTACCAAAAGGATACCACCATTAATATACATGGTGGCAGCCTTCTGGTTGTACCAATATTCTGTGAGTGGAACCATCAATTAATATTTACACCCCAACTTCCATTCCTTAAATGAACTGCCTTTCGGCAATTGCTTTTATCAATCAATGAACGCAACATCTTCGGATATGTTCTGATATCCTTCGGACTCCACACACATTGACCAACCCAATTGCGTTCATACCCCGATAATGACATCAACACCACAATTCATTCCTCAATGATGTTAAACTTCCTTTGGCTTTATTCATTACAAAATAATAAGATGGTCCTATCAATTAATATGTTTCACACCCATAGGAAAGCTCCTACAATCATAAGAGGGTTGTGCTGTGAGTTACTCAAGAAATTACTCTTGGCACTATTCTACAGCATCACCTATAAATAATCAAAGGAGTCCTCCTAAATATATATACTTTTATTTCCTCCATAATGCTATGAAGAGCAAAACTACAGTTTATAAATGTACAACAAACAAGTTTACAACGTGACAGTATGCAATTAGAGAAATATTTAAACAACATTCACACTTATATAATTCATTTTCGAGTACATATATTGGAATACAAGAATGGTATTACCAGGCCTGTGTCTTTTTCATACTGCTTTATCAATATTTACTTAACTCTATAAGTAAACATAAAGCACAATTTAGAGACCAATATTAAATATACACACTTTAAGACAATATCCACATTGCATGCATTTCCTAGATACGAAAGCGAAATATCTAGATAAATTTGCTTAATGAATATCACATTCTTTCTACACATAAATAATATATATATAAATAGTCATAACGATATATCAGTTATGATGTGCCAGCATGTCTTGGTTTATAAAATTTCTCAGAAAACTATGTGAGAAAGCTGCAAATGAGGTTCACAAGATATACAGACGTGTTTCTTATGAGGCAATCAACAGCACATTCAATCAGTTTATTGCCCTGTATGACTGGCTTTAACTAAATGAAACTAGCATAATTCAATGGAGTGTCAGAGTTGGTGAGAACATATCTCCACATCAAATGCCGTTTCGCATCATGAGCACTACAGAAGCAAATTCGATGCACAACTAAATTGTCTATTAATAAATCACAATGAGTGCATTGTCGTATATAGTCCCTTTCAGTTGTTAGGCTAATAATATTCATCATTTGTTTACAAATGAATCCAATATTATTGCCTTTGTTGGCCAGCAACCAAAGATATGCTGGTTTATTGTCGCATAAAAGTTTGGACATTAACTCTCCAACATCATCACGCGAGCACAAGGACATCAACTGTCGCCGTTGCTCAGCATAGATTACATGTTTGTTCAATATGGTCTTCAAACATGATTTCGACGGGAATGTACCAAAGTATATATAATCACTTATATAATTTATGAGATTATACTTCTGTAAAAGTCTATATATTTCAAGTATGAATCCAAGGCTTTGTTGGTCATAATTAATGAATCTCACCAACCTATGATTGAAAACTGTTTTAGCGAGATACTCATTTGGTAAGCGGCATAGCTGTCCTAGGAACTGTAATTTCCTCTTGTCAATACAAGTCTCCACTGATGTAATATCAATTGCACATAGCTCAAAGTCCGTGCTTACTGTGTGCTTATAGGACTGTATAAATTTAACACAGAACATATGAGATCTCTTCAGTTTGACGATATCGTTTTTGCATATGTTTGTCCATAACTCACTGCCAAATAGTCCTTTTGGTATAACAACGCTATTGTATATAGTTCTTAGGATTATCACGTTTAGTGAATATGGGTTAAGCCCGCTGTTACAAATTTCTAAGAGTGTGCCTCGCAGTTTTCGACATGCGTCGTCGATAAGTTCTGAGGATGCGAGGAATGCATCACACAGCAGTCCAAGGTGCTTATAGCTATTACCTTCAGCTTATATTATAGTATTACCAAGTTTGAATCATCTATTCATTTTAGCATGTCCACGTTCGTTAAAGACAATAACAGAACACTTAGATGCGTTATATTCATAACGCTATCTTTTAGAGTAAATGTCACATATCCTTAACATATCATTCAGTCCGTTAACAAAAAAGGAAGCTAAAATCATGTCATCTGCTACAGTGATGTTGCCAACTTTCATTCGATATAAACATATACCATGTCCACTGGCTTCTAGCTCTTTAATGAGACCGTTGATATACTGGAGGTACAAAATCGGGGAACTCCATCTGCCTTGGCGCGTTCCTTGTAGTATATCAAAGTAGGGAGAAAATAGACCTTGGTTTTTAACACAACTTTTCACGTTTTTATACATTTCTGAGTAGGCAAGAAGTGTTGTTGGGTCTAGCTTGCACTCTGTGATGTACATAATGCCGTCGTGCCAAACGGTATCAAACGCTTTTTGACCATCCATGAAACACAGGTATACTTTAGAGTGACATTCACGTGCATAAAATATACTTTCACGCAATGTAAACGACGCCATCAGGCAACCGAGTCCGTCTTGAAAACCTCCTTGCTACTTGTTGATTACATCCATGATTTGTTGTTTAGATCTTCGAACAGTTTGAAACAGTAGTGAAATATGAAAGGTGACGGTAAGTTGTCCCAACGTCTGCATAGAAATTTCTTTGTAAATTGTCAACTATCATCACTCCAGAATTCATAAATTTTTCGACATTCGCAACTCTTTGGTCAATATGGTCAATCTGCACTTTTAATTGAATCAAACCATTTTGTACACATGGTATGATCAATTTGATCTCTTGTACAGTGTTCCGAAGAGCTTTACTGTAATTGTATAAGTCACCTTTGAAATTATTCACTGCTTTCAAAATAAAATTCATTTGCTCCAATCTTGTTTTCTCCGCTTCTACGAAAGTCTGTTTCATATTAAGCATATCCGCCTATATCGAGGACACACTGTCTTTCAATAAGTTTATTTCACAGGGGTAAGTATCACAAGTACGAGTGTCTGTATTACGTGGCTTCTTCGCCTGGTTCGAGACATCAGAAGTTGATTTCCTGGCCGCATTTAGCAAGTCCTTAATAAGTGAGTAATCTTCGCATTCCAATACTGATATAATGGTATGTATGTCATTTGCTAATTTAACACTCACTTTATCGCCTTTACGACTAGCAATTCTGCGTGTCAACTGGCCAAATTTCAACCAGATAGCTATATTATTCCAATTCCAAATGTCACTGGTATACGTTACATTCCCGAAATAAGAAAAAAACCGCTATCTATAGAAAGATAATTATGTTTCAAACATCAGAGGAAGGCTCCTAAAAAGATAACTTGGCTGTGCTGATACAGCATCCACAAGCTATCAAAGGAATCCTCCAAGATGACAATTAACCACAAGAACAGTACCCCTTAAAATAAATAAAGTGATATTCCATAAGTGGCTCTATCAATTAATGTTTGTCACACTTTTGCCTTGAGTGTAAATGTTAAAATGTCAAAACTATTTAAGAAAATAATGTATTATTAATTTATATTAATATGTATTATTAGATTTACAATTTCATACTCAAACATCAATATTCTTCGGTTAAGCACTGTCAACTGGCCAAATTTCAACCAGATAGCTGTATAATTCCAAAATCCAAATGTCACTGGTATACGTTACATTCCCGAAATAAGAAAAAAAACGTGATCTATCGAAAGATAATTATGTTTCAAACATCAGAGGAAGGCTCCTAAAGAGATAACTCGGCTGTGCAGATAACTGCATCCACAAGCTCTCAAACGAGTCCACCAAGATGAGGATTAACCAAACGATCAGCAGCCCCTTAAATAAACAAAGTGATATTCCATCAGTGGCTCTAGCAATTAATATGTGCAATACCCTTTGGGTTTTTGGAAATGAGCTGGTCCTGTCAATTATTGCAAACAAAATAATTGCCCTGAGATTCGTTGCAGAAGAAAACTTCTTTAGGGCCAATCTGGTGTACAGTCCTTTAAATGAAACTGACTCACTTTTTATTTCTTTTGCCATGAGTGTAAATGTTAAAATGTCAAAACTATAGAAGAAAATAATGTATAATTAATTTATATTATGTATTATTAGATTTACAATTTCATACTCAAACATCAATATTCTTCGGTTAAGCACTGTCAACTGGCCAAATTTCAACCAGATAGTTATACAACTCCAAAATCCAAATGTCACTGGTATACGTTACATTCCCGAAATAAGAAAAAAAACGCTATCTATAGAAAGATAATTATGTTACAAACATCAGAGGAAGGCTCCTAAAGAGATAACTCGGCTGTGCAGATAACTGCATCCACAAGCTCTCAAACGAGTCCTCCAAGATGAGGATTAACCAAACGATCAGCAGCCCCTTAAATAAACAAAGTGATATTCCATCAGTGGCTCTAGCAATTAATATGTGCAATACCCTTTGGGTTCATTCAAATGAGCTGGTCCTGTCAATTATTGCAAACAAAATAATTGCCCTGAGATTCGTTGCAGAAGAAAACTTCTTTAGTGCCAATCTGGTGTACAGTCCCTTTAATGAAACCGACTCACTTTATATTTCTTTTGCCTTGAGTGTAAATGTTAAAATGTCAAAACTATATAAGAAAATAATGTATTATTAATTTATATTATGTATTATTAGATTTACAATTTCATACTCAAACATCAATATTCTTCGGTTAAGCACTGTCAACTGGCCAAATTTCAACCAGATAGCTGTATATTTCCAAAATCCAAATGTCACTGGTATACGTTACATTCCCGAAATAAGAAAAAAAAAACGCTATCTATAGAAAGATAATTATGTTTCAAACATCAGAGGAAGGCTCCTAAAGAGATAACTCGGCTGTGCAGATAACTGCATCCACAAGCTCTCAAAGGAGTCCTCCAAGATGAGGATTAACCAAAAGATCAGCAGCCCCTTAAACAAAGTGATATTCCATCAGTGGCTCTAGCAATTAATATGTGCAATACCCTTTGAGTTCATGGAAATGAGCTGGTCCTGTCAATTATTGCAAACAAAATAATTGCCCTGAGATTCGTTGCAGAAGAAAACCTTCTTTAGTGCCAATCTGGTGTACAGTCCCTTTAATGAAACCGACTCACTTTTATTTCTTTCGCCATGAGTGTAAATGTTAAAATGTCAAAACTATATAAGAAAATAATGTATAATTAATCTATATTATGTATTATTAGATTTACAATTTCATACTCAAACATCAATATTCTTCGGTTAAGCACTGTCAACTGGCCAAATTTCAACCAGATAGCTGTATAATTCCAAATGTCACTGGTATACGTCACATTCCCGAAATAAGAAAAAAAACGCTATCTATAGAAAGATAATTATGTTTCAAACATCAGAGGAAGGCTCCTAAAGAGATAACTCGGCTGTGCAGATAACTGCATCCACAAGCTCTCAAAGGAGTCCTCCAAGATGAGGATTAAGCAAAAGATCAGGAGCCCCTTAAATTAACAAAGTGATATTCCATCAGTGGTTCTAGCAATTAATATGTGCAATACCTTTTGGGTTCATGGAAATGAGCTGGTCCTGTCAATTATTGCAAACAAAATAATTGCCCTGAGATTCATTGCAGAAGAAAACCTTCTTTAGGGCCAATCTGGTGTACAGTCCCTTTAATGAAACCGACTCACTTTATATTTCTTTTGCCTTGAGTGTAAATGTTAAAATGTCAAAACTATATAAGAAAATAATGTATTATTAATTTATATTATGTATTATTAGATTTACAATTTCATACTCAAACATCAATATTCTTCGGTTAAGCACTGTCAACTGGCCAAATTTCAACCAGATAGCTGTATATTTCCAAAATCCAAATGTCACTGGTATACGTTACATTCCCGAAATAAGAAAAAAAAACGCTATCTATAGAAAGATAATTATGTTTCAAACATCAGAGGAAGGCTCCTAAAGAGATAACTCGGCTGTGCAGATAACTGCATCCACAAGCTCTCAAAGGAGTCCTCCAAGATGAGGATTAACCAAAAGATCAGCAGCCCCTTAAACAAAGTGATATTCCATCAGTGGCTCTAGCAATTAATATGTGCAATACCCTTTGAGTTCATGGAAATGAGCTGGTCCTGTCAATTATTGCAAACAAAATAATTGCCCTGAGATTCGTTGCAGAAGAAAACCTTCTTTAGTGCCAATCTGGTGTACAGTCCCTTTAATGAAACCGACTCACTTTTATTTCTTTCGCCATGAGTGTAAATGTTAAAATGTCAAAACTATATAAGAAAATAATGTATAATTAATCTATATTATGTATTATTAGATTTACAATTTCATACTCAAACATCAATATTCTTCGGTTAAGCACTGTCAACTGGCCAAATTTCAACCAGATAGCTGTATAATTCCAAATGTCACTGGTATACGTCACATTCCCGAAATAAGAAAAAAAACGCTATCTATAGAAAGATAATTATGTTTCAAACATCAGAGGAAGGCTCCTAAAGAGATAACTCGGCTGTGCAGATAACTGCATCCACAAGCTCTCAAAGGAGTCCTCCAAGATGAGGATTAAGCAAAAGATCAGGAGCCCCTTAAATTAACAAAGTGATATTCCATCAGTGGTTCTAGCAATTAATATGTGCAATACCTTTTGGGTTCATGGAAATGAGCTGGTCCTGTCAATTATTGCAAACAAAATAATTGCCCTGAGATTCATTGCAGAAGAAAACCTTCTTTAGGGCCAATCTGGTGTACAGTCCCTTTAATGAAACCGACTCACTTTTTATTTCTTTCGCCATGAGTGTAAATGTTTAAAATGTCAAAACTATATAAGAAAATAATGTATAATTAATTTATATTATGTATTATTAGATTTACAATTTCATACTCAAACATCTATATTCTTCGGTTAAGCACTGTCAACTGGCCAAATTTCAACCAGATAGCTGTATAATTCCAAAATCCAAATGTCACTGGTATACGTCACATTCCCGAAATAAGAAAAAAAACGCTATCTATAGAAAGATAATTATGTTTTAAACATCAGAGGAAGGCTCCTAAAGAGATAACTCGGCTGTGCAGATAACTGCATCCACAAGCTCTCAAAGGAGTCCTCCAAGATGAGGATTAAGCAAAAGATCAGGAGCCCCTTAAATTAACAAAGTGATATTCCATCAGTGGCTCTAGCAATTAATATGTGCAATACCCTTTGGGTTCGTGGAAATGAGCTGGTCCTGTCAATTATTGCAAACAAAATAATTGCCCTGAGATTCGTTGCAGAAGAAAACCTTCTTTAGGGCTAATCTGGTGTACAGTCCCTTTAATGAAACCGACTTACTTTTTATTTCTTTCGCCATGAATGTAAATGTTAAAATGTCAAAACTATATAAGAAAATAATGTATAATTAATTTATATTATGTATTATTAGATTTACAATTTCATACTCAAACATCAATATTCTTCGGTTAAGCACTGTCAACTGGCCAAATTTCAACGAGATAGCTGTATAATTCCAAAATCCAAATGTCACTGGTATCACATTCCCGAAATAAGAAAAAAAACGCTATCTATAGAAAGATAATTATGTTTCAAACATCAGAGGAAGGCTCCTAAAGAGATAACTCGGCTGTGCAGATAACTGCATCCACAAGCTCTCAAAGGAGTCCTCCAAGATGAGGATTAACCAAAAGATCAGCAGCCCCTTAAATAAACAAAGTGATATTCCATCAGTGGCTCTAGCAATTAATATGTGCAATACCCTTTGGGTTTTTGGAAATGAGCTGGTCCTGTCAATTATTGCAAACAAAATAATTGCCCTGAGATTCGTTGCAGAAGAAAACTTCTTTAGGGCCAATCTGGTGTACAGTCCCTTTAATGAAACCGACTCACTTTTTATTTCTTTTGCCTCGAGTGTAAATGTTAAAATGTCAAAACTATATAAGAAAATAATGTATTATTAATTTATATTATGTATTATTAGATTTACCATAACATACTCAAACATCAATATTCTTCGGTTAAGCACTGTCAACTGGCCAAATTTCAACCAGATAGCTGTATAATTCCAAAATCCAAATGTCACTGGTATACGTTACATTCCCGAAATAAGAAATAAAACGCTATCTATAGAAAGATAATTATGTTTCAAACATCAGAGGAAGGCTCCTAAAGAGATAACTCGGCTGTGCAGATAACTGCATCCACAAGCTCTCAAAGGAGTCCTCAAAGATGAGGATAAACCAAACAATCAGCAGCCCCTTAAATTAACAAAGTGATATTCCATCAGTGGCTCTAGCAATTAATATGTGCAATACCCTTTGGGTTCATGGAAATGAGCTGGTCCTGTCAATTATTGCAAACAAAATAATTGCCCTGAGATTCGTTGCAGAAGAAAACTTCTTTAGGGCCAATCTGGTGTACAGTCCTTTTAATGAAACCGACTCACTTTTTATTTCTTTTGCCATGAGTGTAAATGTTAAAATGTCAAAACTATAGAAGAAAATAATGTATAATTAATTTATATTATGTATTATTAGATTTACAATTTCATACTCAAACATCAATATTCTTCGGTTAAGCACTGTCAACTGGCCAAATTTCAACCAGATAGTTGTATAATTCCAAAATCCAAATGTCACTGGTATACGTTACATTCCCGAAATAAGAAAAAAAACGCTATCTATAGAAAGATAATTATGTTTCAAACATCAGAGGAAGGCTCCGAAAGAGATAACTCGGCTGTGCAGATAACTGCATCCACAAGCTCTCAAAGGAGTCCTCCAAGATGAGGATTAAGCAAAAGATCAGGAGCCCCTTAAATTAACAAAGTGATATTCCATCAGTGGCTCTAGCAATTAATATGTGCAATACCCTTAGGGTTCGTGGAAATGAGCTGGTCCTGTCAATTATTGCAAACAAAATAATTGCCCTGAGATTCGTTGCAGAAGAAAACCTTCTTTAGGGCCAATCTGGTGTACAGTCCCTTTAATGAAACCGACTCACTTTTTATTTCTTTCGCCATGAGTGTAAATGTTAAAATGTCAAAACTTTATTAGAAAATAATGTATAATTAATTTATATTATGTATTATTAGATTTACAATTTCATACTCAAACATCAATATTCTTCGGTTAAGCACTGTCAACTGGCCAAATTTCAACGAGATAGCTGTATAATTCCAAAATCCAAATGTCACTGGTATACGTTACATTTCCGAAATAAGAAAAAAAACGCTATCTATAGAAAGATAATTATGTTTCAAACATCAGAGGAAGGCTCCTAAAGAGATAACTCGGCTGTGCAGATAACTGCATCCACAAGCTCTCAAAGGAGTCCTCCAAGATGAGGATTAAGCAAAAGATCAGGAGCCCCTTAAATTAACAAAGTGATATTCCATTAGTGGCTCTAGCAATTAATATGTGCAATACCCTTAGGGTTCGTGGAAATGAGCTGGTCCTGTCAATTATTGCAAACAAAATAATTGCCCTGAGATTCGTTGCAGAAGAAAACCTTCTTTAGGGCCAATCTGGTGTACAGTCCCTTTAATGAAACCGACTCACTTTTTATTTCTTTCGCCATGAGTGTAAATGTTAAAATGTCAAAGGTTTATAAGAAAATAATGTATAATTAATTTATAATATGTATTATTAGATTTACAATTTCATACTCAAACATCAATATTCTTCGGTTAAGCACTGTCAACTGGCCAAATTTCAACGAGATAGCTGTATAATTCCAAAATCCAAATGTCACTGGTATACGTTACATTTCCGAAATAAGAAAAAAAACGCTATCTATAGAAAGATAATTATGTTTCAAACATCAGAGGAAGGCTCCTAAAGAGATAACTCGGCTGTGCAGATAACTGCATCCACAAGCTCTCAAAGGAGTCCTCCAAGATGAGGATTAAGCAAAAGATCAGGAGCCCCTTAAATTAACAAAGTGATATTCCATTAGTGGCTATAGCAATTAATATGTGCAATACCCTTTGGGTTCATGGAAATGAGCTGGTCCTGTCAATTATTGCAAACAAAATAATTGCCCTGAGATTCGTTGCAGAAGAAAACCTTCTTTAGGGCCAATCTGGTGTACAGTCCCTTTAATGAAACCGACTCACTTTATATTTCTTTCGCCATGAGTGTAAATGTTAAAATGTCAAAACTTTAAAAGAAAATAATGTATAATTAATTTATATTATGTATTATTAGATTTACAATTTCATACTCAAACATCTATATTCTTCGGTTAAGCACTGTCAACTGGCCAAATTTCAACCAGATAGCTGTATAATTCCAAAATCCAAATGTCACTGGTATACGTCACATTCCCGAAATAAGAAAAAAAACGCTATCTATAGAAAGATAATTATGTTTCAAACATCAGAGGAAGGCTCCTAAAGAGATAACTCGGCTGTGCAGATAACTGCATCCACAAGCTCTCAAAGGAGTCCTCCAAGATGAGGATTAAGCAAAAGATCAGCAGCCCCTTAAATTAACAAAGTGATATTCCATCAGTGGCTCTAGCAATTAATATGTGCAATACCCTTTGGGTCCATTCAAATGAGCTGGTCCGGTCAATTATTGCAAACAAAATAATTGCCCTGAGATTCGTTGCAGAAGAAAACCTTCTTTAGGGCTAATCTGGTGTACAGTCCCTTTAATGAAACCGACTCACTTTTTATTTTTTTCGCCATGAGTGTAAATGTTAAAATGTCAAAACTTTATAAGAAAATAATGTATAATTAATTTATATTATGTATTATTAGATTTACAATTTCATACTCAAACATCTATATTCTTCGGTTAAGCACTGTCAACTGGCCAAATTTCAACCAGATAGCTGTATAATTCCAAAATCCAAATGTCACTGGTGTACGTCACATTCCCGAAATAAGAAAAAAAACGCTATCTATAGAAAGATAATTATGTTTCAAACATCAGAGGAAGGCTCCTAAAGGGATAACTCGGCTGTGCAGATAACTGCATCCACAAGCTCTCAAAGGAGTCCTCCAAGATGAGGATTAAGCAAAAGATCAGGAGCCCCTTTAATTAACAAAGTGATATTCCATCAGTGGCTCTAGCAATTAATATGTGCAATACCCTTTGGGTTCATGGAAATGAGCTGGTCCTGTCAATTATTGCAAACAAAATAATTGCCCTGAGATTCGTTCCAGAAGAAAACCTTCTTTAGGGCCAATCTGGTGTACAGTCCCTTTAATGAAACCGACTCACTTTATATTTCTTTCGCCATGAGTGTTAATGTTAAAATGTAAAAACTTTAGAAGAAAATAATGTATAATTAATTTATATTATGTATTATTAGATTTACAATTTGATACTCAAACATCTATATTCTTCGGTTAAGCACTGTCAACTGGCCAAATTTCAACCAGATAGCTGTATAATTCCAAAATCCAAATGTCACTGGTATACGTCACATTCCCGAAATAAGAAAAAAAACGCTATCTATAGAAAGATAATTATGTTTCAAACATCAGAGGAAGGCTCCTAAAGGGATAACTCGGCTGTGCAGATAACTGCATCCACAAGCTCTCAAAGGAGTCCTCCAAGATGAGGATTAAGCAAAAGATCAGGAGCCCCTTAAATTAACAAAGTGATATTCCATCAGTGGCTCTAGCAATTAATATGTGCAATACCCTTTGGGTTCATGGAAATGAGCTGGTCCTGTCAATTATTGCAAACAAAATAATTGCCCTGAGATTCGTTGCAGAAGAAAACCTTCTTTAGGGCCAATCTGGTGTACAGTCCCTTTAATGAAACCGACTCACTTTATATTTCTTTCGCCATGAGTGTAAATGTTAAAATGTCAAAACTTTAGAAGAAAATAATGTATAATTAATTTATATTATGTATTATTAGATTTACAATTTCATACTCAAACATCTATATTCTTCGGTTAAGCACTGTCAACTGGCCAAATTTCAACCAGATAGCTGTATAATTCCAAAATCCAAATGTCACCTGGTATACGTCACATTCCCGAAATAAGAAAAAAAAACGCTATCTATAGAAAGATAATTATGTTTCAAACATCAGAGGAAGGCTCCTAAAGAGATAACTCGGCTGTGCAGATAACTGCATCCACAAGCTCTCAAAGGAGTCCTCCAAGATGAGGATTAAGCAAAAGATCAGCAGCCCCTTAAATTAACAAAGTGATATTCCATCAGTGGCTCTAGCAATTAATATGTGCAATACCCTTTGGGTCCATTCAAATGAGCTGGTCCTGTCAATTATTGCAAACAAAATAATTGCCCTGAGATTCGTTGCAGAAGAAAACCTTCTTTAGGGCTAATCTGGTGTACAGTCCCTTTAATGAAACCGACTCACTTTTTATTTCTTTCGCCATGAGTGTAAATGTTAAAATGTCAAAACTTTATAAGAAAATAATGTATAATTAATTTATATTATGTATTATTAGATTTACAATTTCATACTCAAACATCTATATTCTTCGGTTAAGCACTGTCAACTGGCCAAATTTCAACCAGATAGCTGTATAATTCCAAAATCCAAATGTCACTGGTATACGTTACATTCCCGAAATAAGAAAAAAAACGCTATCTATAGAAAGATAATTATGTTTCAAACATCAGAGGAAGGCTCCTAAAGGGATAACTCGGCTGTGCAGATAACTGCATCCACAAGCTCTCAAAGGAGTCCTCCAAGATGAGGATTAAGCAAAAGATCAGGAGCCCCTTAAATTAACAAAGTGATATTCCATCAGTGGCTCTAGCAATTAATATGTGCAATACCCTTTGGGTTCATGGAAATGAGCTGGTCCTGTCAATTATTGCAAACAAAATAATTGCCCTGAGATTCGTTGCAGAAGAAAACCTTCTTTAGGGCCAATCTGGTGTACAGTCCCTTTAATGAAACCGACTCACTTTTTATTTCTTTTGCCATGAGTGTAAATGTTAAAATGTCAAAACTATATAAGAAAATAATGTATAATTAATTTATATTATGTATTATTAGATTTACAATTTCATACTCAAACATCAATATTCTTCAGTTAAGCACTGTCAACTGGCCAAATTTCAACCAGATAGCTGTATAATTCCAAAATCCAAATGTCACTGGTATACGTTACATTCCCGAAATAAGAAAAAAAACGCTATCTATAGAAAGATAATTATGTTTCAAACATCAGAGGAAGGCTCCTAAAGAGATAACTCGGCTGTGCAGATAACTGCATCCACAAGCTCTCAAAGGAGTCCTCCAAGATGAGGATTAAGCAAAAGATCAGGAGCCCCTTAAATAAACAAAGTGATATTCCATCAGTGGCTCTAGCAATTAATATGTGCAATACCATTTGGGTTCATGGAAATGAGCTGGTCCTGTCAATTATTGCAAACAAAATAATTGCCCCGAGATTCGTTGCAGAAGAAAACCTTCTTTAGGGCCAATCTGGTGTACAGTCCCTTTAATGAAACCGACTCACTTTTTATTTCTTTCGCCATGAGTGTAAATGTTAAAATGTCAAAACTTTAGAAGAAAATAATGTATAATTAATTTATATTATGTATTATTAGATTTACAATTTCATACTCAAACATCAATATTCTTCGGTTAAGCACTGTCAACTGGCCAAATTTTAACCAGATAGCTGTATAATTCCAAAATCCAAATGTCACTGGTATACGTTACATTCCCGAAATAAGAAATAAAACGCTATCAGTAGAAAGATAATTATGTTTTAAACATCAGAGGAAGGCTCCTAAAGGGAGAACTCGGCTGTGCAGATAACTGCATCCACAAGCTCTCAAAGGAGTCCTCTAAGATGAGGATTAACCAAACGATCAGCAGCCCCTTAAATAAACAAAGTGATATTCCATCAGTGGCTCTAGCAATTAATATGTGAAATACCCTTTATGTGCAATACCCTTTCGGTTCATGGAAATGAGCTGGTCCTGTCAATTATTGCAAACAAAATAATTGCCCTGAGATTCGTTGCAGAAGAAAACTTCTTTAGGGCCAATCTGGTGTACAGTCCCTTTAATGAAACCGACTCACTTGATATTTCTTTTGCCTTGAGTGTAAATGTTAAAATGTCAAAACTATATAAGAAAATAATGTATTATTAATTTATATTATGTATTATTAGAATTACAATTTCATACTCAAACATCAATATTCTTCGGTTAAGCACTGTCAACTGGCCAAATTTCAACCAGACAGCTGTATAATTCCAAATTCCAAATGTCACTGTCATACGTTACATTCTGGAAATAAGAAAAAAAAACGTGATCTTTTGAAAGATAATTATGTTTCAAACATCAGAGGAAGGCTCCTAAAAAGATAACTTGGCTGTGCAGATAACTGCATCCACAAGCTCTCAAAGGAGTCACTAATAAGGTACCTTGAATAAGAAGGTTCCAGTGCATGTGGTCCAATGTTGTAGTTGTTCCGGCAAAACATCAGGTAGGTTGCTGGATATATTTCTATTAACACACTTCAAGATGGAAGGTTCAATCCGTCTATAAGAAAAAGATACAAATTTATATGATATTTGATAAGCAGTATAGTTAAAAAAACATAAATGGTTATGCCAAGAATACATTATATACATTTATGTGCCACCATGTTGAAATTTGGAACAATACAATTACTACAGTTTTGATACAAATAACAGTTCAACTGCAATCATAACCAACTAGAAAAAGTACCATGACTAACCTCTTAAATGATCTTGAAAGTATTATATCATCATATTAAATTCATCATATAAAATTATCAGCTGTGTCTACCACAGAAGTCAGGTGAACAATGACTTCCAAAACTCCCTCCAAAACTGAGCAAAATTTGAAATTACTGGTCACACCTGATGACCACAAAAGGCCACTCAGGTCAATATACCTTCAATCACCACTTATGGTCAAAGAAAGATAATCACAATATGATCTCAAATTAGACCTGGTTAGGCCTTAAAAAATTGTTTGGTTAGGGTCACATCCTTTTCATTTTTTATTAGGCTTTGGAGAATAGTGTTAAAGTTATCTTCTTTATAAGCATTTAAGGTTTTAAACTTTATATTAGTATGTGCTTAAAAGAACCCTTAATATTCTCATAGAAATTTTAATTTCAAATTGACATAAATTCAAAACTGTGACTTCTCCACCCAAGGAATGCTTGCTTTTTTGCTTGAATGGTGACTAATACGTCAGAACAATGACGCAGGTCAGTCAAATAACTTGTTTTTCCTTGCCAAAACATGTTTAAGAATATAAAAATGTGCCTGTCAAACGAAACAAGAGGCCCAAAAGGGCCTATGCTCTACTGGCATGGCTCTTGTGGTCATTTGAGTACGGTTTGAGTAATAGGCAAGACATATATAGTTCACTTTTAGTGTTTGGGTTAGCTGAAAACGCTGCACGTTCAACATCTGAGGACAGGAAGTGTTGTAAGCAGATTAGTTGCATGAACTATTTTAATATGTGCAAAGTAAAGGTAATCTGAAGGTAAAAAATATTTGCTTTTAAAACTGTAGTCATCGTCAAAATTTCATTTCTGTAGCTTTAAAAAAGTCGGTCAAAGTCAAGGACATCCGAGGACAACATTAATGCTTGTTTGCAAAACTGTTCACATGGTCAAAATTTCATTACTGTAGCTTTAAAAATTAATAAGTAAGTCAAAAGGGGTGGGGCCAGCTTTTGCCTAAGGGGCATTATTTCAAATGTTTTCAATTGCATCATATGATGCTCCACAACAAATATCAAAGGTATGGGCCTTGTGGTTTGAAACAAGAAGATTTTGAAAATATTTCTTAAATAAGTTGTGACACCCAGGGCAGTGCCAGTTTTGACCCAAGGGGCATAATTTGAACAACCATGGTAGTGGACCACTAAATAAAGCCTTGTTCAAAATAGCAAGGATTTGCATAATGGTTTCAGACAAAAAGGTTTTTAACATATTCCAATTTAAGGGGGGGGAGGGGGGGGGAGTCCGTCCCTTCTTTTCTGAATTATTCCCTGGGCCTCCACGAACATTGCCGAGGTCGTTTGCATTTGCCGCACTGGTCCCTTGCAGGACAATATCCGTGGGGGGGGGGGGGGGGGGGGGGAGGGCAGTAATGACCCCAGGGGCAAAACTGAAGACTCTATCGTGTTCACAAGCAATTGTTTACAGACCCACAGACGCACGAACACACATACTATGTACACATTACCATCGCATAAGCTCTTCTGGCCTTTGGCCAGTAGAGCTAATAAAAAGAAAATTTAAAACATAAGGGCCATAATTTGTATTTAGGGCTAAAATGGAGTTATGTAACCTGATTGTAAGATTGTCATCATTAATTGTGTGAAGTATTAAGTCAATTGAATGAAGGGTGTAGGAGATTTTTATTAAAATCTGAACTTGACCTTAAATGTTAACATGCCCTTCAAATTTAACAGAAGTTCCTAAGTCAATCAGGGGCCATAACTTGTAATAAAGATATTATGGAGTTATGTTTCCTCATTATTATGAACAATTGTGTGAAGTATTAAGTCAACTGAATAAAGAGTATAGAAGTTATAAATAAATATCAACCTGCCCTAAAACTTTAACCTTTAAATCAATCAGGTGTTTGAAAATTTTCAGCATGTACCTAATCTTTTCACCAGGTTAGGATTATTAGCATATATTCCAAAAGTTTCCAGATGTTTACAAAAATCCCATTTTACTCCTGCATGGAAACACAAAGAGTGCGTGGCAAAAAGCACAGCATTAAATACGGGCAACAGTTAGGTTATACGCTTTATTCGGTATATACAACCTTTTTTGGTTTATGATAATATTCATATTTAGTTAAGCAATTTACTTTACACAGGTGCTAAAAATAGGTCATTTAATTTTTATGAGCTTCATGGTATATGTATAAATGTACAGTTTTTAATGAAAAATAATAAGATATATATTACTAACTGGTTTAAATATTCCACTTTTAAATGTATCAAATAAAAAAAGCACATGTTTCCCAGTTTTGTTAATTATTTAACAGTGTTCAAGAACTACTTCTGTCAAACTAAATTTTGACGCTTTTTGAGCTCCTCATTCGAACCTATGAGAATGGACACAAATTGTTTAATTTCACTAGATTTAGCATTATTTCAACAGAAGAAACATTGCTGTATATATCACAGTCATTTGATGGGAATGAACGCCTGCGTTGGTGTCATTTGACCTGTACAAAATTTAGTGACATTTAACCTAAAATAAAAAAAATCAGATTAATCATAGGGGTCACTCCTACTCCTTTGATAAATCTGAAGAAAAAAAATATATTTTAGGTGAAATGTCACTAAATTATATATATATTTTATATCATATATCTGAACTTTATTATGAACATTGATATCATTTATAACATCATTTATCTTTCAAAATAAGGATACTTTATTTGATAAAACCATTAAAAATAAAACTACTCGCCTACTGGAAGTCCTAGTCCAAATAATTGTAGGTTTATGGATTTTTTTAATTTTTTTGATATGGCAAATCCTTCACATACAAATTGTTTAGTATCAAAAGTGGGTAGTTATTCCGATCGGGATTCCGGGTTAAAGCATATTGCATCTATAAAATATCATAAAAACAAGAAATATTACCAGATAAAGTTATTTTATATTAGTTCCGTACACCAAAAATAAATATCCAACTTCTGATTATGAGTTTGACGGTTTTCTTCATAAATTCATTCTGTCAAAACATAACGATATACCCAGTATACATGAAGGGCACCTGCAGGGCTTCCGGGCACAATTTTAAAACAATCTTAACATTTCGGCCATGGCCAAGTTGTTACGATTGTATTAACAAGGTCTATCTCGAAGCTTGTCGGAGGTGGCGGAGTTATTATGATTGGATCAAGTTGTTTCTCTTGGCATTAATTGTTGTCTGTGTCAGTCAACTTTTGTTTTATTGGAAAGGAAAACAATGTGTTTTAATGCATTAAATGCTTGTTTTGTGCAAAATAACTTTTAACTTACATGGTAAAATATGAATTTAAACCTTCATGATTGGCAATTACCATTCTTATGAATTTATTTATTATATATGTCATATGATAACAGCTAATTAAGGAATTTTAACACAGAAAAAACTACCTAACATAATATGGATTTACATGTTTATTTAAAAAAATAAATAAAAAAAGGAAATAATCACACTCTTTGTCACTAAAATCAATGTTTGTTATTAAATAAAAAAGGCAAAACATGTTGCATCTCATGAGAGCTTTTCATCAACATTTACAATATGAACCAAAATTATGTTTTTGCATACATGCACAAGAATTCTGAGAAATGACAAGTTAAATCATTGCATAAATGGCAAGTAACTTTAAGCAGAGATGTGATTTAACATTCTGCCATAATTGTAAGAAAGGTGGATACATTTTATTTCTTCAAAGTTGCAGTTATTTTTACCAAACTTTACATTGCATTTTATAAATATGTACAAACAGTATGGTGTTGAAACATGAGTATACAGACATGTTAATGTGTGCTTTATTTTGTTGGCCCTTCGGTAACATTAAACCACCTGATAACTAAATAGTTAAAGTATAAAAATTATGATAGTTTGCTTACAACATGTATATCTCTCTATGTATATCTCTCTCTGTTTTAATGTTATCATAAGATGAAATAATATCAAATGTATTAGAATATACAGTCCTACAATGAAATTATTTATGCACAGCCATCCAAGAACTATAACTATTTGATTTGTTAAGGAAGAGCAAGTATTTTTTAAGCTGTAAATAAAGTAACACTTGCATGTTTAATAATAAGAAAGCTATATGATATGTTATGTATAGAACTATACCAATGGGCTCGATAGGAATTTCCTATTCGCCTCTCTCATAGAGAACCTGCGTTCAATTCTCAGCCTAGGCGAGTGTGAGTTTGGTTAGTGGTCACCAAGTTGGACGAGTGGGCTTCTTTTCCGGGGTTTCCAGTTTCCCCTAGTACACAAGACCCACTCTCTGGTATCATTGTGCCAATGAGAGTTGCAAATACTTGTTTCACAATTGTGAAAACAAATAAGTTTTAACTAACACTCCCTTTATGAATTCAATAAGTTACAAAATTAACTACTTACAATGGTACCAGGGTGGATGGCATAAAATGGGTTCTTCCCCCCCCCCCCACCCCACCCCAAAAAATGTAAGCAATTTGTAGTCTGAGATGTTGCATTTTGAATGTATAAAATTACTTTTTATCTTATTTCTCTGATATAGAAGAAGTAAATTTGAACAATGTGAGGGGCGTTGCCTGGTGCACATCCCCCACTAGTGCAGTCAGTGGGTACAATGGGCAACTTGTTTTTAAGTATTGGTTCTATCCTGTCAATCTAAAGTAACTGCTTGTTATTGTTTATTCAATACATGTACATTAGAAGATGCGATAAACTTCTTTTTCACTATTTTAAAGCTCATTTAATTATATACCATATGCACTTTTGATACTGTCCTTATAACCAAGTCTTGAGTACTGCTACTAAAGAAGACTAGTTCAGTCGCTGGTTGGAAATAACAAATATAAACATTTGTTTCCTTTAAGAAACATGATTGTACTTATAATATTTAATTAATACTGGTCAAACGCATGTTTTTGATTCATTATCTCATGTTGTGTTTATGCAGTCTCAAATGACTACAACTTAAGAATCGTATCTTATTGGTATACTGTTCTTTTAAAAAAAAACATAGTTGATGTTTCCATAGCAACCTTTTAAAATTGAAATGAAATGACTGAAAGATACATAATTGTGGAATGTTTATTTATCAATCATGCTCCCCTTCAGTAATATTGTAATATCAATTTCATACTGGACTATTGTTTTGTGATCCTTTAAACAGGGTATCAGGTCTGTGCCATTAGTATATTGTTAACTGTTCTTCTTTCCATAGCTAAGCATCACTAAAATACCGTAATGTGAATTTTTATTTGCTGAAAATTATTTATTATGACATTAAATTAGATAAAGCAGATACATATTCATAAAATAATGGTAATGTAGTCAATAAAAAACCTGAACATTGGTCAAATTCTTTAACTTTGGTATGAATATCAAATAAAGAAGATTGGTTGCCATGGGAACATGCAGAATAACTTTCTCACAAAGGTTTTTGTTGCTTCATAGTATTGTATTCTTGATCTGAACACTAAAGCTAGAAAAAACAAATGAATGACCATTGACATATTTGCTTGTTTCTCTCCAATAAACAGCTGTTTTTCAATTATATTGTAGCACACGCCATATAACAAATGTTGTCCAAAATAAACAATAACATAAGTTTTCATTTAATTGCGTTCAATATCAATGTGAATCTTCATTTTACCCAAAAATTCTTCAATTGATGGATTTTATTGATGAACACAAATGTGTTTTTATGAAAAACAATAGCATATGCAAAATAAAAGTATAATTTTTAGACAAGAAATTGTCTCCATGGTTACCGTGGAATCAATTTCAATTACTGATAGCTTAATTAAAACTTTAACATTTCAATATCACTGTCTGAAAGTTTGAATGTTGTAGAACAAGTATTATTTAAATTGTATTCTTTTAAAGTCAATGGGTGATATATTTAACATTCACTCAAAACAACTCAGCAGTGAGCACTGAACTGCACTTACAACATTGCAGCATGGTAAGGGTTAATATTAGATTTAATTAACATGTAATACAAATATTATACAATATACCTGAAGCTTGGGTGGCAGGTTGTTCACTGTTCACCTCTACTTCCCCACTGTTTTCAGGTGCTTCATCAGTTTCCCCTGCAAAAATAAAACAAACTGAATTACACTGCAGTAAAAGCACTGGTTACCTTACACATTACATGGGTATCTAATCACAATTTGCTAACTCCTTGCTAGAAGCCAGAAACAACGTCCCTACATGACACAGATGTGGTTGAACATGGTATGTACAGGTACGTATTGGAAAATCGATAGGCTTGTGTGGCTCGACTGCTCAGTGGTTAGTCCCAGTCTGGCCACAAATTTTTCACAGGTCCTGTTATAGTTTGAGGGCTCGTCCAGCCCGAAAGGACAATATGAATATCATAAGACATCAGTTCAAAGATGGAAAAAACAGGAAATAGAACTTTAAACCTTAAATACATGTACCCAAGCCAGTAACTGGTTTAATTTGTAAGTTTTTTGTGTTTTATTTCAGGACTTTTTCTCGACCTATACATCTATTTCGTGCTGCTACGCCATAGACTGACTGGCTCCACAACTTGACAGTTAGTACGCGTGTAAAGAATGACAATTTCGAAACAATATTTAATTTTATACTCAGAGACATGGACCCTAGAATGGCCTAGATAAACATTCGTAGCCAAAACGAACCTGTTGGTATGAACTTTTTCGGCACGAATTCACTTTCCTGAAATTCCAACAAATTCCTTCATTTTTGAGCAAATACCGTAGCTGTACATGATTATTTTATTATAAACGTAAACTTCTTACGTGCAGTTTCTGAGCACAAGGTACGATTACATCGATGGGTCTGCATGGCAGACAATGTGGCAAAGAAAAGGCCGCACGCTCCACATCTGAAGACGAAAGTCGCCATAATTCTGACGTCACTGTGCTCGTTGCACCAGCTATTCCCCCGGGTACAGTCAGGACATGTTCCGGACACTGTTCTGTGCCGTTCCATTCTGTACCGGACAGTTCGTTACATTCCGAACAGCATGCATGTTTACCATTTTTCTTTCGCACGCAAATTTCGAAAGGCAAAACGTATTATCCCCAATGTATAAAACCGGTGCGTGACTTAACCGGAGATGCAGGAATTCATGTAATTACAACAGGAACAAACATAAACTTATTACTATTGTCTTCATTGTATGTGAATTGGAATACACTTTATAATTGGTTAATATTTCAATACGAAAACAATGACTACGACGAAATAATATCTCATGTCAACTGGCTAAGTACAAAGTCAAATTATGTATGTATGTGTTGCCAACACCGGACACCTAAGAAATTGCACTATCACCCGTGATGGAAGTGGACAGTAATTCTCAGCGTGTAGAAATTCCATCGGCGGTCTTCTTGAAGCAAGTGAAACATACATACATAATTTGACTTTGTACTTAGCCAGTTGACATGAGATATTATTTCGTCGTAATGGATGTGTACTTGGATGTGTACACGCTGAGAATAACTGACCACTTCCATCATGGGTGATAGTGCAATTTCTTAGGTGTCCGGTGTTGGATGTGCACACGCTGAGAATTACAGTCCATTACCATTTTGGGTGACAGTGCACGGCAGGTGTCCGGTGTTGGATGTGTACGTACACGCTGAGAATTACTGTCCACTTCCATCATGGGTGATAGTGCAATTTCTTAGGTGTCCGGTGTTGGATGTGCACACGCTGAGAATTAATGTCCATTACCATTTTGGGTGACAGTACACGGCAGGTGTCTGTTGTTGGATGTGTACGTACACGCCGAGAATTACTGACCACTTCCATCTTTGGTGATAGTGCAATTTCTTAGGTGTCCGGTGTTGGATGTGCACACGCTGAGAATTACTGTCCATTGCCATATTGGGTGACAGTGCACGGCAGGTGTCCGGTGTTGGATGTGTACGTACACGCCGAGAATTACTGGCCACTTCCATCTTTGGTGATAGTGCAATTTCTTAGGTGTCCGATGTTGGATGTGCACACGCTGAGAATTAATGTCCATTGCCATATTGGGTGACAGTGCACGGCAGGTGTCCGGTGTTGGATGTGTACGTACACGCCGAGAATTACTGGCCACTTCCATCTTTGGTGATAGTGCAATTTCTTAGGTGTCCGGTGTTTGATGTGCACACGCTGAGAATTACTGTCCATTGCCATATTGGGTGACAGTGCACGGCAGGTGTCCGTTGTTGGATGTGTACGTACACGCCGAGAATTACTGGCCACTTCCATCTTTGGTGATAGTGCAATTTCTTAGGTGTCCGGTGTTGGATGTGCACACGCTGAGAATTACTGTCTATTATCATTTTGGGTGACAGTGCACGGCAGGTGTCCGGTGTTGGATGTGTACGTACACGCCGAGAATTACTGGCCACTTCCATCTTTGGTGATAGTGCAATTTCTTAGGTGTCCGGTGTTGGATGTGCACACGCTGAGAATTAATGTCCATTACCATTTTGGGTGACAGTGCACGGCAGGTGTCCGTTGTTGGATGTGTACGTACACGCCGAGAATTACTGTCCACTTCCTTCATGGGTGATAGTGCAATTTTTTAGGTGTCCGGTGTTTGATGTGCACACGCTGAGAATTAATGTCCATTACCATTTTGGGTGACAGTGCACGGCAGGTGTCCGGTGTTGGATGTGTACGTACACGCTGAGAATTACTGTCCACTTTCTTCATGGGTGATAGTGCAATTTTTTAGGTGTCCGGTGTTGGATGTGCACACGCTGAGAATTACTGTCCACTTCCATCATGGGTGATAGTGCAATTTCTTAGGTGTCCGGTGTTGGATGTGTACGTACACGCTGAGACTTACTGTCCACTTCCATCATGGGTGATAGTGCAATTTCTTAGGTGTCCGGTGTTGGATGTGCACACGCTGAGAATTAATGTCCATTACCATTTTGGGTGACAGTGCACGGCAGGTGTCCGTTGTTGGATGTGTACGTACACGCCGAGAATTACTGACCACTTCCATCATGGGTAATAGTGCAATTTCTAAGGTGTCCGGTGTTGGATGTGCACACGCTGAGAATTACTGTCCATTGCCATTTTGGGTGACAGTGCATGGCAGGTGTCCGGTGTTGGATGTGTACGTACACGCCGAGAATAACTGTCCACTTCCATCATGGGTAATAGTGCAATTTCTTAGGTGTCCGGTGTTGGTTGTGTACGTACACGCTGAGAATTACTGACCATTACCATCGTGGTTGACAGTGCAAGCTCAGAGTCAAGCTCAGTACGGATGGCAGTGGACATCATCACGAAATACCACTGTAAATATTATAATTGTTATATTCTTTGCACGGCAACTTCTTAAATGTTCGGTGCTGGTTGTTCACAAGCCGAGACTATTCCTATTCAAACACAGCAGGGGTCCTCACGAAGTACCATTGTGAATAAGTGTTCTTTTCATTCGCCCTCAACGTCCTTTCATTTTGTATATGTGTTGTTTTTCATTATTGTAAATCAACATCATGCATTGTCCGACAATAATGTAACCCCTGTTCCTAGTATCCGGAAACATACTGATTATTTTTGTACACCGAAAACAAATTATTTTACATAGTTAACCTGTCTGTCCGTTTGTATGTAACTGCATGTATGTTTTTGATAAATGAACTGTATGATTATTGTAACGGGTGAACTTAAATGTGCAATAACAAATTTACAAGTCCAAGAATAAAACGTTTCATATAAATTGTTCTTCAACATTTCAATGTGCTATATTATGCTTTTCAACTCCTCTCTCCACCTCTTTTTCATTTCTCTTGGAACACTCAGTTTTTATACGATTTCACATACGCCTAATGCCACTCAAGCTGCGAAGGCAAAGTTACCGTTTCTGAATTTGTTTGTTCAAAGTGACAGTCATATAACTTTAAAGAAATCATTACTTATGGTCACTTAGGGTTAGTTTATAGTTACCGGGGAAAACAATCTGCGGATCTACATCGTTAAATAATAAGTAACAAAAGTTCCATAACACCCTGTCAACTCATCAAAATTAAGCTGTAGTACCATATGATGTTTACATTACGCATATACCGTGTACACTTGTATCAGAAACATTGCCTGCTAACCGTTTAAACATTTGATTTTGAATGTATTCAACAATCAACATACTTGTATTTTATTAAATCTGTTAAGTCACATTTGGATATAAACGAAACCCTATAGCCGAGTCGTTTGAAGACAACCACAACATTTTTAAATAAACACAATATTAATAAATTAGATAACTACATTTACATAAAGTCCCATAAGCCACTATATTACATTATACATAAACATAAATGAACATGTAAATATAACCTGTTACCAATAACTAAAGTAAATAGAAGTAAAAAGCAAACATTATTTCAGAATAAAAACATGATACATGTATATCGATGATATAAAACAGTTTGTGTGTGTGTGTGTGTTTTAATTGTGATTCTATAAAACGCACACAAAAGGGCTCATCGTAGTATAGCCTGGAAGTTTATGGACGTTGTGTATATCTGAAATTAGGTATTGTACATTATAACACACATACAATTAATGAACAAATGTGCATACACAGAACGAAGTGTTTTGCAATATAACTAAAATACGAAGATAATTCTAAAAATATATGTGAATTATCAGTTGATCCGTGTAATCCGAAATCGGATTTCCATTGAATTTTCATTTCATTTATTTTTTTGTTCAAGTATCTATAACTTGTATCTGTATCTAACACTCATGGTTGCATTAGAAAGATGAAATGTTTGACCTTAAACAGAGATTATCCCATATTGTTTCAAACGCCTAGTTGAAGCATTCAATAAGTGACAACCAACCCCACCCCCAATCAGTGTATAGTACACAACTTTTGTGTATTGATTTTTGTTTTTATTGCTGACTTCTGTATATCAGATCTAAGATCTGAGTGTCCTGCTGTTCAGTTCTTGAAGTTTATAATAGAAATGAATAAATGTTTTGTTTTGTTTATTTTTTAAATTTCAAATAGTGATACTTAAATTATTTTTACAATGCTTTAGAATAATGATATATATATGATAGCCCATTTATATAACTGCACATGATACTTCAAAATGTGGATAATACCATAAAAGTGCATTGAAATATGTCAGTCAAATGTACAACAAATGTATATATAAGCACTCGTAATTTGAACTTTAAAATGAAACTTGGATCAGAAATTAAGCTATATATAAAGTCAACATTTCCGTTTATTATTATTTCAAAAGGGTGGCATTGCAGCCTCAACAGCCGTGCTGGGATTGCGCCGCCCTTTTACAGCCTTGTACGGCTGCTAAGCATTGAGGCCGATTCGATCGACAATCAGATCCGCCTGGTCTCAGAGCAACGCTTGCAGCGTAACCAGAAGGCAGCGTACAAGTCCATGCAGGGACGTGTGTTCGCTGCATGGGACCTATACAGATCTTGCGATCTGACCGACACCGGCCTGCTAAAAAATATTTCCTCTTTATATGTGCACACCGTACCAAAAACAAATGAAACAGAAGATTAGTGACAGCTGCATAAGAACCTTATTATTATGTATTGACATATTTAATATACATTTATTATCTATGTTAATGTATATTGTTTTGTACAATGAGAATACATTTTACCATACATTGTAAATGTGTATTTAAAAGATGTGAATAATGTGTAAATTATTTCAAAATTAAATAAAAAGTTAAATTATATATTCTTGTTGTTCCTTAATTTCGATGCGTAATAAATATTAAAATAAAGAAAAAAAAACTTACGGCTTAGAAACATATTAAATGTAGATTTGATGTAATAATAAATAAATATATAATATTTTAAAACGTTTATTATTCTTACTTGGTAAAATTATCAGATTTATTAATATACAAATAATGTTAATTGCACTTCATTTTGTAAAAATAAAGGTTTAAAAATGTTTTGGAACAACATAAATAGGCATACATACTTATAAAAAAGAAGAAAAATGGGGGCGTTTGTTGGGGGCTATTTGACCAATTTACAAATGTGAGTGGGGGCTATTTGACCAAAATGGGGGCTATTTGACTTGCGGGCTATTTTTACTAGGAAGCTTTCAAACTCTGTGCCCAACGTTGGGTACCATTTTTATTAACAGTATTATACCCTATACCTTATCACCATAATACTACAGTTGGTCAAGCGTGAATAGGGTGGATCTGTACCATTCTATGCTTGACACTTGATGATAACGCATCGTATTCAAATTTATATATTATACATTATATATTGCAGGTATGTTTATCTTATCATTTTAATTACCACTCCCATTGTTTTGTCATTAGTACCAATTCATAATGTCATTTGTATTTATGCATTTTGCCGTCGACAAAACATTTTTCTTTATATTATATGTCCATTATATGTTTGCCACTTGATGATAACGCATCATATTCGCTGTGTCCATGTAACCCGTCGTCAATAATACGAACCCGAGCTAGACCTCCGGTAACATCAATATAGGAGAAAAAACACGACAAAATTGCATCATTTCCGACTACAATTGTTTAAATTTTCTTAATTGAGTAAGTCCAAATCCCCATGCAAAACAGTTTATGCCATATACTTTCGGATTAGAGAAAGGGGTGCATGTCAAAAGCGGTTGCGACCCTTAGTTACGCCCCCTTTAACGTCAATTCCTGGAGCCGCCCCTGAGGACGAAACTGACTTTTTTTCTTTTTTCCAGATTTTAAACATACAGTACGTACGTGGCTCTCTGGATTCATACTTACGCAGCACTATCATCAAGTTAAAAAATGACAAATTTACGACAGAACTTACATACCATTTATAACAGCCATATTAATTATAAACGGATAACTAAATTAGTAAATGCATAGCATACGATTACAAAAGTAAATGTAGCATGTTCAACTATAAAGAAAATGAACAAATGTTAACACACTGTTTAAAATGAAACCGTCTACGCATTTGCTTCTAAACAGGGTTCATTTTTGAATTATCGGCTACTGGGCTTGTCCCTGTAGTTTTCATTGTACTTTTGTATTTCATTCATGTTTGTTAAAGCTGCACTCTCACAGATTGACCGTTTTGACAACTTTTTTTAACTTTTTTTTTGTCTTGGAACGAGCCAATTTATGCGAAAATCCATGTAAACCAGACATGTCATAAGACTGCTGACAAAAAATAGATCGCATGCTTTTATATTTAAAAATGATGTTTTATGCATTTTCCGAAACCGTTAGTAATGCTTTTAGCTATAAAACATTAGTTTTCGAACGGAAATATGAAAATCTGCGATCTGATCTTTTGTCAGCAGTCTTTTATCACTGGTTTGCAGATATTTACGCAAAAATTTGCTCAATCCAAGACAAAAAATTAAAAAAAGGTTGTAAAAACGTTAATTTTCTGTAAGAGTGCAGCTTAAACACTAAGACCAAATACTTGATGACTGCGAAAGTAAGTATGTTTGTAACTTTGAATTTTGGAGCACATTCAGATTTGTTAACATAGTTGCCAATGCAAAATATATATGGTCAATGCTAAATGTGTATGCGATAAGAAAGATAAACAAGATTCCATCAATCCCTCCAATCCCGTCATCTCTTAAAGCATAAACAATGCTGTGCCCTTGAAACCGCTCGTATACCGGAGGCATATATTCTTATCCGTGTCATTGCACGGTTCCAAGAAACTGCAGCTTGTCTTGTCACCGATAACGAATTATGCCTGAGTTCATTCTGATACCGTCTCATAAAACATATATTCCAGTAGAAGACACTTTGTATCGGCTCTATATACGGCAGTTCCAATATCGATCTTACGAGCACTTTGCCTGCATTGCGGAGAAGTGTATTGTTAGCGCAAGAAACTGGCTTATAAATGCAGTAGCGTCGGTAATGAATGGACGTCTGTGGCATTTGCTGCTATTTGTGTTCAATTGACGGGATGTGTTTGGATAGTATGCGTTGTTAAAACGAAGATCACTGATTAATTGCATGTGTAAGAGATGGGGTGTAGACCTAGCAGAAGCGCACTGGGTCGGGTTTCTGACAGCACATGTGAATACAATAGAAACTTACTTGAGGAGATTGATAGACGGAAGAAGGGTAAAGGAAAACGTAAGGCGCCAAAGTACAACGACTTCTCGTCAACTACACGGTTTTATAACCGTACGGAAGGGACTTCTAAAATCACTGTCCGCCTTTCGACAGACGGTTCTATGCTGGAAATCGAGCAGTTTGACTTTGAATCTCCTTCAACGGAGCATGCATCAGAGAACAGTTGTGATACATTAGAGTTTGAAAACTCGAACGACGGTGTTTTAAACCAAGACAAATTGGTGTCTGCTGACGGCAAAGCTTACTGCCGTTCCAAAAGTGCACCGTTGCTTAGCATCGGTCAAGTTAATGAAAACAGAGGAAACCAACCGAATTTAAACGATAACAACATAGACAAGGATAGCCTATATGACTCAACAACTTCCATTCGAAATCAAACGGACAGTATAAAAGGAACTGACAATGATATGGTTGAATCTTTCGAATCTATGTGTTCTAATAAACATAAACTAACAAATTGTCGTGAAACGGTATGCTCTGTTAAAAATGGATATTTTCCGACTTCGAATTACCCGGGATATATTTCAAGTACAAAATCTCTGCTGGATGAAACTAATGACAAATATGAAACAACCAGACAAAGTCAGACCTGTAGAATGAATGCCGAATGCGTTCATCCACCACGACCGGGTAATAATGTGAATATGGACCCTAAGATGAACCCTCTTTCTTGCTCAATATGTCAAAATGGTGCTGAAGCGAACAGACTGAGGTCAAACTGTGCTGAAGGGGGCTTTGAAACTTTACGAGACGGTACATCTAAGCATCACGGTAATAAATGTACCAAAAGGACATTGAACGACAAAATAAAAGAACATGGCCTGTGCATAATATGCCCATGCTGTTTTGGTAAGCACGCTTTTCGGAGGACGTCAAGTATCACAGAAGATGAAAACAGTGCCAGAATAAAGGACAACAGTATCACATGTCGCGCCTTTCACAAGGATGGTATAGCTATTTCGAGTGACAATCCTGAAGTTGCGAAAACAGTCAAAGCTGTTCCTTCCGTGAATTCTATATTGGCGAATATGGATCACTCCCTTGTTTCCTCTCCGTACAAGCAGACTCAAAACACTACTAACACGGAACACTCCTTACAGGAGATTAACACTTGTGAATGTCGCCCAGATCTTTTTAATACCAGAATTGATCCCTGTGGTGGTTCTACCAGCATGCCAATCTTCCAAACAACACGCGATTCCAATAACACTGAATCTCTACAAGGCGAGAAAACGGACCACTCTAAGCTCCAAGATCCGCAACACAAATCGATATCGCCACTGAATGACAATACATCTAGGGCGGAAATGAAAACACAACTCGAGAAAAGCTCAATTGGAATCACACCGACAAGTGAAACCTTACTGGCTGATAAATTTCTGAAATCTATTTCCATAAGTACGAGGTGTTCTGACGAAATTGAGAAATTTTGCTACTCTCAGGAACTTTCATGGCTTAACCAAACACTACCGAAAACCCGCATTATCTGTGGTAATTATTTATACAATTTTACATTTATGTTTGAACCATATTGAAGAGTATTTCTTGTTTTGGTTTATGTATTAATTCTCAAATCGCATTCTCATTCATCAGAGGTTTGATGTGATAATGATAAATCTAATCTGTGGTACGCATAGCATCATCACTCTGGTGAACGAGAATGTCAACTCAGAACTGTAAACCAATCTTACCGTGCAATAAATAATTTCGTAGGAACGGTTAGTTCAACCATATTTCAGTATATACACGCTACTATTACACAATTCAATTTTTTTCAATTCAATTCAAATTTTATTTGTAAAGAAAGGCCTCCGGCCCATAATACAACACATACAATACAAAGCATAAGATCTTTAGAGTTGTGATTCCTTAATGACATTCATTTTTCCTTATCTTTTTGTTTCATTATTACTTTTACAAAGAATGCTATATTTTTATTCGGTCATTGTTTCGACTTTGCATAAGATTTATGAAGTTTTGGAAGTCTTGCCTACCCGTGTACCATTTATAGATATAAAATTGCCTTTCTTGCCTGAATTTGTTACATTGAAAGAATACATGAAATTCATCTTCTACACATCTGATATCAAAATTAATTAAGCAATATCTACACAGTCTATTTTACCTTTCGATACTCAAATGTCGACCAGTCTCAATAAACAATTTATGGCTAGAACATCGGAATCCCGCTAACGATTTTCTCACATAAAATGGTAGATTAATACATAAATATTTTTCTGGATTTAACAAAGTTTTAAAATGCTTATATGTGTCACATCGTGTTGAGTCTCCCACATTTTCGAGCCAGTTTTGTCTTTTACATAGTAAAGTTCAAACTAGGGTACAAATCAGTTACTACACTCGGCCCTCATGATTAAAATGATACATTTCTCGCACTCCGCGAGATTAATTCCCATATTAGAACGGTAGCTCTTACAGTGCAACATGAAGGCTTCGGATAATATTCAAATATACAGACGATAGTAATGATGCAATTACTACTTCAAGTTTGTTTGTTATTGGGGGGGGGGGGGAAGGTAAAAACACAGGTAGACAATTTTTGTATTGCCTCAACGATTTTAATAATTTTGCCTTTGATTTCAGCATAGTTTTATTTGTTAAAATAATTGTACATGTATTTTTAGTATGCTTATTCAGAGCACTGTTGTCACTATAACTGCCTTGTTTAGTTGCAGAGAAGACCTAGTCAGCTTCCGGTATGAACAGCTTTGGTTGTGTTTGATTGCATGTGTGTTATACTCGTACGCCTTGATCTATGGTGGTGGGGGGGGGGGGGGTGAACGTGTTCCCGATATGCAGCGGTTTAAGTAAGAATTTTGAATCTGAGCTGTGGGATGGCAGCGAAACTTTAAAAAAAATGGGAACATGTTTTCGCTAGGTAAGTAGTAGAAATATATATATTTCCAAACGCTCATTCGGCCCTTTAATCTTCATGTCTCTCTTGGCTTTTTTTATTTCAAGCTATTAGGTTATTGAATAAAAAAAGTTTTTTCTATTAAAGGAAATACTTCGCCCAGTCCGTTGTTTACAAATGTTGGAAGTGAGATTTGTATCCTTTGAAGTCATTTTAGTTCAAAATACATATTTTTCGCAATGGTTTCTCCTTCAATATTATTAAAATGTGGTATTTTAACTTCCTTTCGCTTTCTTTGTTGTACATGAGCTATCATGGTCAAATTGTTTAAGTTTAAACACCCGAATGTGTGCTAATAACAGTTTAACTACGTTTGGGCACCTGCGCTGAATGAAATTTGACAAGCACATTTATAAATTACTTTAGTATAGCAATCTGTGCGACGGAATGAACTTATGACCACGTTTTATGATATTATTCCACCTCATGTTGCCATCAACTGACATCAGAGTGATCATAGTCGGAAGAGAGACTCGCTATTCACATGCTGGTGTGTCCTATGGATAATGATGATACATGTAATTTTAAAAATAATTTGGGAATATCCCCAATCCCCCCTGCCAACATTTTAAACCATATAAATTTCAATTCTGAGGGAGGGGAGTATGTCAAATTATTGCGACCCTGGGGTTAGCCCCTCTTACTTTCTGGAGCCGCCTTTGCATCGTTAAACAATGTCGATGTAAACCAAGCCACAGAGCTTTTTTTATGGCCTTCAAAGCGATTTATTCATAGATTCATAAAAGCCGAGAGAAACATGTGATTGAAGTGCCGAATGCGCGTCATATTTGTTTGGAAATATACCAACCAGGCAAAAGCATGTTCCCCAAACCCTATATTTTAACGTTTCCCCGCTTTCTTGCAGCTCAGATTCAAAATCATCACTTAAACCGTTGAAGGCTCAGAATACGTGTACCCCCTCCCCCTGAAAATACTCCATATTTGTATCAAATAATTGCACTTACACGCACTTAAAAATGTAGGCATGGTATATAGTACATTCACGTTTAACTGAAACGTTATTTTTGCACCATGTTAAATGGCTTGACAATTTGATGTTATGCCTTTTATGTTGTTGCACATTGTATGTTGTCCTACTTTTACTGCTTGCATATTAGTGTCGCGCAGCGTTATCTGTAACTTCGAACATGCATTTCTATATCATGTAGAATTTGTTTTCTTACTCAAGTTCATTCTTCTTCGGTTTGTGTTACATCTTGCTATGACCCCGAACTGCGGCATATTGTAATCAGACCGTCTGTCCATCAGTCCGTGGCTTCCGATCAATAACTTGCGAACATTTTTCTCCAAGGATCTTAAACTTGGTAAGCAGGTTAGTCATTTTAGTAAATGAACCCTGCCGATATTGAGATCTGTCGGTCGAAGGTCAAGGCCGTGATGACACTGAGCTAAAAATCCGTTTCGGACCAATAATTGAAGAACACTTCGTCCCATGAAATTCAAACTTGGTAGGCATGTTGGTTATGGCCAGTAGATGAACGATAGAGATTGTGAAGATAGTGGATCAAAGTTCAAGGTCGTGGTAAACTTCAGTTGAAAAACCGTTTCATTAACTGAAAATGTTGGGACCCAGGGACCTCAAACTTGGTAGTCAGATTGATCTTGCCTAGCACACGACATCTGTTGATATTCAGGTTTGTGGGTCAAATGTCAAACTGATGAGCACTTGGGTCTAGAAACCTCATACTTGCTTGACAGTTGGAACACAACACGAGGATAATTCATGTATGATTTTAATATGGTAAAAATGATAAAGCCATTCACTTTCATCATTCACTTAAACATTAACCAGTGCTAGCTTTTGTGTTGTTTTTTTCATTTTTTTAACAAACAAGTAAAACAAATCAAACCATATTTTTCTATTTTAGGTATCCTTAAAAACCTGAAAACTGGCAAAAAATATATAATGTATTTATCTAACCTAATGTAAATTTTCGCGTGCATACATGTTCAATATATCCAACAATCTCATTCGTGAGTAAATCAGACAGCAGGTGACATCCACTCAATCTTGAAGTGACTTATCGTCTTCGTGTTCATACTTTACTTTTCTTTGAAATAGCAATAATTCCAATCTGCATGGTTGTCATGAAAATATGTTAGATACTAAACGCTATATGTTCATATCGGCCCAAAAACGTATGGCTATCTGTCCAACGAGGCATTCGGGGGCATTTGTCACGTTCCCGTGACATATCTTGTTTTTGTAACACATACAACAGAAAACAGCACACGGTCATTTCTGAATAAGTAATATCCGTAATGCTTGTTCTTAGTAGTGAAATTGTATGCTAAATATTTCGGATAGATATCCGAAAGTAATGCATCTTATCTGACAACATTTCAGACAGTCGCGACAGTGCAGCGGAGGACGAATACCTAGATACGTGCGATTGCGAGTTTTGCCGTATTCACACGGCTGCCACCGGCTCTAGCCTTTCTACCCCGGGTCCGCTTACAGGAAAGGTGACCGAGACAGTGGACAAAGAAGACTACGGACTGTATGTATACAATGAGAACGATAATGAATGTATTTGGAAGTACGATGAGCAAGATAAAAGTGACGGCGATTGTAGCGATGGCGCGGTTCACGGCGACGAGGAGGATTGCCTGCGGTGTGGAGAGACAGACAGGAGTTATAGTTACCAGAACGATACAGATTGTGCGTCAGCGTCCGACTATAGCGAAAGTGAGAGAGTTGGACGTCTGGTGTCGTCGCTGTTCACGAGGAATGGACGGAGCTACACGTTTACGGACGATGAGGAGAATGACGGGGACATCGACTCGAGTGACGATGGCAGGGATGTATACATGGACGCATTGGAGACGTCATACGTTTAATATGAATGTGTAATAGTCTGGCACACGAGTTTCATTTGTTGAAAAACGTGATGCAATCGCAGAAAACATAACAACAAGGTGATTGTATATTCAAACGAAAGCTGTAGAGAATATCGATAGACATATTGCTGTTTTTAAAATTATAGTTTTGCAACTCTTATACACTACAATACAAATCATAATAGCTGACATTAAATTGCGGTTTAGCTGTTTTAAAATGGTATATATACTAATGGTTCACTTACTCGAGGAATACATTGTTGAAATTTATTCCCATATCTCGTTTAAGAACAATTATTTTATGTCATGCTTTCTAGACCAAACTCGTTGTGGATATAGTCCGAGCAGTGTTTTGAAAATATTTCTTACGCGGACTCAGCATTTTTTTTAAATAACACGCTATGGACTAAATATGGAAGTTTAATGTTTTTTGTCTATATCAATATTGAGTTATACATTTTACCAAAGAAATTGTTAACGTTGTCTGTGATATACAGCTTTTAGAAATGTTAATTATCATAATATTTATATTTTTTTAGATTAATTCTGAGTTAATGGTTCTTCTGTAGAATTTAATTATAATACATACGAGTGTTTATTTTAATGAGCAATAGTAATCTTTCTAAACCATGAATTTTCGACAGTGTTTTACATGTACAAATGTTTGTACATATTTTGTATAATTGTAAATAAAGAATAAACCTCTTGTTATCATTAAAAATGGTACAGTAATATATTTAATAACGATAATATATAAGCAATTTATTATATATTGTATATTATAATTTATGTGCGAGTTTTATTGTTCTGTCCAGTTATTTTGACCATCTAATTGCCTCGCTGATTTAACAATAGACGTAAGTGAACTTTCTTGATATTGAGAAACAGAACAAAACAAATTTAACAGTACAACTACATTAGTAAACAGTTGGCTATACCATTTGCTCATTCCATTTGCCTAACATATGCTATGTGTGTATTTTTATTTCCCATCAGCAATTAACTTCCAATTATTTGCTAATACTGTTTGCAATTAATATCTAATCATCCAGGAGCATAATCCAAAGATAGACAAATTCTCTATGCTTACTTTTTAAATTAGTTGTGAATAAAATATTTCGGTCAGATAAGATATACATATTAATATGTTATTTAGCTTTTCGAATTTGTATACAAATGCAGTTAAATATTGAAAGTAACAATTGATAAAACCATATCCCTCTCAGGCCGATACTGCCATAAATGATTGACAATGCACAACAGAGAACTTGTCGTTTAAGCTAAATTAAATACCTCGGCATGTTCGGCCTTTGTTCGTCTGTTCTATTTTGCTAAAGATCATTCAGATAAGTTCAATCTCAATTTGATTATTTGATTTTTGATTATTTTCAATCAATAACATATGTTCGTATAAGATATAAATTATACGAATATGCCAAAAACAATCCAGTGGGGTTTTGTTGTGTCATTTATGCTATGAAATAAGATGTGGTTCCGATCGAGAGCTTCGATGCTCTCCCAAAGGTACTCAAACGTCTCGTCAATCAATTTCATATGTCTGCACAAAATACTGTGTATCTGATTGTTCTTTCAGTTCAGTTTTGAACGTTAGCAAAAATGAACATATTCGGAACTATTTACTCACCATAAACTCTTTAATTTATCGACCACCAATGCTAAACCCAAAGAACATCAAACATTGATTTGCTACGTATAGCAATGCAATAATAAACTGCATTTATAATACCACGCTTAACCGAATGAAATTATACCAAAATACGCGCTTGAGGCAGATGAAGCCAGAGAGGGGTCTGGTTAAGTTAAAGTGACACTCTTATTCAAAATCAATACATACACATGTATAACAAACATATATTTCAGTGATAAACCTTTAACTACTTACTAAATAATACATTTATGAAAAATATTAATTAATTATTAAAAGTTTATAAGCGTGTATTTAATAACTGAAAACGCAAAAATATTAAATGATTGGTGAATGATAAAAGATTTACTGTGTTCTACTGTAGTCTCATAAGGTAGCAAGACCGCGTTTTCTGCACCTTTCTTTCAAATTTAACGCAGTATCCTTCATAAAAACCATTGTTTTCGACATTTATTAATCTTTTTTGGTGAATTAAAACAATTGTATTAAATATGGTAAATTTTATTTGGGAGTAATAGTGCATCTTTAAGGTATCCGAGTTAGAATAATGTGAAATGGTCATTCATGGCAACCCCATATTATTTTCGTTTCATATCAAAATGTTTAATTTGTAGAGAAAGAATTTGTGAATGTTGTACTTTTGAATGTTAGAAAAAATGTCTGAACGTTTGAAAAATCAGTCAATTCACTTCTTATTTCAGTTGAATTAAACAACAAAACTACACACTGCCATAAGTTTATCCGTAACGCAATTTCAGTCATTTGTTTTACATACTTGTATTCAGCAGGCAATACCCTTTCAAATGATAGGGGTCACCTCGCATTGCAATATTCCATTACGGCCAATGACATGATACAACGAAAATTTCATTCGGATACCTTAAATTCTTAACATAATAACTTTATGCCGGTAAATGTGAGGTTGAGCGCTGACAAACTGGTGTAAACTCCAATTCAGTTATTGACGTTGTCAAGACGGTTACCCCAACAACTACTGAACTATATTGTGATATTTGTATAATGTTGAGGTTGGCCTCAATCACTGCGCCTTTAAACAAAATCATGGGGTGGGTAACGCTCAGGACAAAAGGTTGGCCCTGTGCTTTCTATTGTATTACCAATATAAAATTTTGCTTAAATATATTTACAGCGGGGTACTGCTTTTCCTATGTCAATTAATATTTGTAGAACTATTTTGTCTACATCTAAGTTAACAAACTAAAGCATCATTGTGAAAATCATTTATTCAAAACTCGAAGCAGGTAATACAACAAACTGATCTCTCAGAGACATATTTTATAACACAAAAACAACATTATACGAAATATCATTTTTATTCAGAGTAAACATGCGAAAACACGGTTCACGGTCGTGGGATAATATTCTGCATATGTAAACATTAATTTATTTTTTAAGAAAATTCTACATGTAGTTCTTAAACTTGCTTTTCAATACATTCAAGATAGTATTCTTATGTATAAGTATTATTTACAGCCGAACCCCGTTGGCTCGAACTCCTAAGGACCGACGAAAATACCTCGAGCCTCGGAAACTCCGCCAAGCGGCAATTATTACCATCAATTTAGAGAAATGGGTCCTTAACATCCAGTTCGAGCGAACGAGGAATTCGAGCCAAACGAGCTCGAGCCAACGGGGTTTGACTGTACATCATCTTCTCATTTTATAACACTATTGAATAGAAGGTTTGTCGTCAAAAATTACAACTGCAAAATACTGCATCAAACCGCCGCTCTGTTCTCAGCAGTACCCCATCTCCTCGCGTAACAAAATAACTCGTAAGCAAACGCTTCAGTAGAGGTTCTTTCATCACAATCGGTTTTGGTACCATAGTAAAAATCGGGTCCGGTTGCACCTGGCACTTCTGGTGGTTGGAAAGCGCCTTCAAAATTTGTCAGAAGGTTTCGTGAAGTACCTTCTTTGAATCGAGGGCACAGTGAGCCGTTACACCTGCCATTACAGCCGAAGGCCGGATGTGCAATTTCACTGTTGGTACTTCCGTTCGTTGAGTCGATCCACGGGATGTCAATGTCGAGGTAAACTGTAGTTGGCTCATCTGGTTTGCTGCAGCGATATGTAATGCAGACTTGGACAAAGTCGACACCAGCAGCGTCCCTGGCTATTCGCAAGGCAGCAGTATCTGTATAGTAGTAGTTATTGTTGCCAGACGCCCAAACGCTGGTGGCTGTCAAAGACGGCAGATCCGTTAGCGCATCTATGAACGCCCCGGTCCTGCTGCGCAAGGCGATTCGGCCTGTGCATAGCTTAGTATCGCCAGGGATCGGGTCGTAGCTAGGTAGCGCAGGCTTATAAAAGTGAAATGCGGGTTGTGCAACATTGGTGGCTTCACAAACTGCTCTGTCTGAATAAAAAGGCCGACTGTGGTCGTTCGCAGAAATAAAATTTACGTAAACCTGTTTTTTATCGGGAAGCAATCTGTTATAGAAAATGGACGAATGTGGTACTTGGATGGGTGGAATGTAATCGGTAAGTTTTTTGGCCTTCAATTCTGTGACCAATGGAATGTTGACACCGCCGACAGAAACACTTTCATATGCGGTGTAACTGATGAGGCCAGTGAGAACATTGGTGGAATCAGCCGGGTTGAAATCAAGACAGCGTACTTCAAAACATTTGTTAGCAGGATCTGTGGTGAATGGGTGGTACAATCGCAGTCTCTCGTTATTTGGTGTGAAAGCAACAACGGTTGGCCGAAAGGCAGCAGGAAAGTTGGCCTCAGCGGGATTTTCATAAAATACACGAGCTTTGAAGTAACACCGTGGGGCACCGGGTATCTTGTCGATATTGTACCACTTTCCAGAGTTGATCTGGATCAAGAACTCATCCGTCAACTGAATCTGTCTGGCTTTCCGACTTGGTGATGCCGAATCTGCTTTATTAGGACGCTTGGTTTTAACCTTTTCCCAACGGCCTGTCCCTCCGTTAATCTCCCACAGCAACATCTCGGCATTGACCTGGATTAAGGCTTCGACAAACAGTGTCTCACCGTCCGCCGTCGTGATTACTGGTTCAAAGACAAGATCCGAGACCAGCTGGTCATTGTCGGCCGTCAGAAACCGACCAGGGAGAATATCGTCTGTCTCCGCTACGGAGACATTGATTGACGTTATTCGTACGAGTACCTGCTGATCGTACAAATTGCCTTTTGCGTCTTTTACCGAGTTAGCTTTTATTACCATTTTTGCAACATTTGCTCCGGGTAACAGATCCATTGCAGTTTCGATGGTTGGATCTACCGAGACGGGTGCAGCTCTTTTTAACATCGAGATTTCAACGTTGACTGGTCCTCTAAATCCGATAGGAATGTCTATGGTTTTTACAGCGTCGGCGTATTCGCCGTATCCGCGGTCGGCGTTGTTATTTTTTACTAGAATAACAATATCTCTAACGTAAGAGCCAATAACAAACTCAAAGTTGCCCGTTCCTGTGGTTATGTCTACCTGTTTGCCTTTCCAAAGAACCAACATTTTTGGCAGAGGTTCTCCGCTATTTCTGTCTTTTACGAGTCCTTGTACAAAGACACCCTTGTCAGCACAACATACACATTTGTCTACAATCTGTACCTTAACCCGTCCAAAAACTCCACAATCAACGACCTCTGACCTGTACTTTGGACAAACAACACCGTCATGAAGGAACCTTCGGTGTCTATAGAGATCGTAGCGGCAACTTCCGGTAGGACAGAATCCGACGTCTGCCTTACAAGAGCCGCGTATTGTTCTAACCAGTGGTTGCCGCTCAGACATGTACTCTGAAAAGTAGATGAATAATTGCTTTAGACAGTATCAAATTTAACGGTTGAATCGAGTTTTTTAGTCAATTTTTAGTATAGCTATTCAATTACTTCTATTGAATATCAAGATTTGTTTTTTATTAACAAAATAAAGATCAATTTCGTTTAAAAAATGTTAAATCTTATTAACATTTTAGTAAAGAACTATCGTATTTACCGGTTGTCCACGGTAATTTGATCATTTTTTGCCACAGTTTATCTAAAAAATAAAGAAACATATCCTTAGATTTTCACATACTGGCATATGTCAGATGCATTCCTTTCTCGATGTGTGCGTATAAACATTCTGTCACTTATTTGGAGAAAAGAGAGTATTTGAAAAAAATAATCCTTATAAAATAGATATTCATTGGGAGCACGAAATAGAAAATAGAAATAACTTGAATGAAAATATAGCCATCGCCATTGATAAATACTGTTTGTTGATAGATACGGACATCAAAGGTAGGTTACGCTGGAAAAGCCGCCTAGCATCATCTTAAATGGTAATTTATTTAAAAATAACACTAAGGCATACCGACAATAATGTCGATTAAGCTGAAATTTAACTACGTCGTTAGAAATATAGCTAAATTCACGTCCACCTACCTTGTCCACGTCTGATCATCTTCACTGGAGACCTTGCTACAACCAGCGCCATCAGCGGCAGTAGCCAAACACATATCCGCATCTAAATGATAACAACAACAACAATAATAATAATAATAATAATAATAATAATAATAATAATAATAATAATAATAATAATAATAATTAATAAATAAACAAACAAACAAACAAACAAACAAACAAATACATACATAAATAAATAAATAAATAAATAAATAAATAAATAAATAAATAAATAAATAAATAAATAAATAAATAAATAAATAAATAAATAAAAAATAAAATAAAAAAATGAATGAATGAATGAATGAATGAATGAATGAATGAATGAATGAATGAATGAATGAATGAATGAATGAATGAATGAACAAACAGTAGGTTGCTTGATATCCTTGGAATAAACGGTTGCTAATTTAAAGCGGCAACATTAAACGCTCCGTATTTATACATTTTCAGATATTCCTGCATCCCGGATACAATACCTGATGTACGTAAACAAATGTACAAACTTTAAATCAAATAAACAGGATTAACATAAAAATGAACGTAATGACAAAACCACAAATTGTTTGAAAACCTAATCGTTAATGTCGTCGCCGGTGTATTTTGATCCATCATATTTTATTCCGGTAAAGAAATGAGTTGCCAAAACGACTGTGCACATCGGATGTGCTTTCATAAACGGAACAAATTAACAGTAGATAACTGAGTCCCACATCATACAATAAGTTGTTATATAAATGATAATATTTTTAATTGCATTCTAATTTTACTATACCGAACGTTTCAATACCTGTATATGTTCTGCGCAAATTAGAATCCAGGCTTTTCTAAAGTACTAATTAAGCCTTATTAAGGATATAATAAGTGCTAATTATGACAAACTAATAATCCAATGAAAACTACAGGGAAAAGCCCAGGTGTCGGAAATTCAAAAATAAACCCTTTTCAGGAGCAAAAGGCAAGAAACTAGAGACAGAAACGAATTTAAATGTAGGAGGTTATTAGTTTTAAAGGCCTAGTTTAAACCTTCTATAAGTGACCCCCCCCCCCCCCCCAAAAAAAAAAAAAAAAAAAAAAAAAAAAAAAAAAAAAAACAACAACAAACAACAACAACAACGTGTATTTGTACACAACCTCTGTTTATTGATCTTAATCTAATTGCCTAATTGTCTTATCAGATATCCGATCTGACTATCCTGCTGTGCAGTTTGGGATATTTTAAGATAGAAATGGACCCTAAATGGCCCTGAGCCAATAAACGAATACACAGGAAATGGGCCCCTACAGTGACACCAGTGCAATTAGCAGGAGATGCACAGCAGGGGATTATCATGTCAAACATTCCTTAAACTAGGCCTTTAATTACTAGATAATAAGGTCTAATTATGATGTTCTCGTGTCATTACCTCTCTAAATAAGGACTTAGTATCTTCTAGTAGCCATTAATTATCTCAAAATATGGCATAATTCAGACATTTCGAAAAACATTTACAGGTCATGTGACACCAAAACTGGAGTTCATTCCGATCAGACTTCTCTAAAAATTATCCGGATCATTTACGTCATGACCATGTTTGTAATGGCTGTATGCATTTATATTTAAGCTTTTGCCAATAAGTTTTGAACTTGAGCTTATAAACTAAGAATTTGCTGCTGAATCACGAACGGCATTGCAAAAATGCTGTCATATCATTGCACAAAATATAAATTCGAACATTAATCATGGTTAAACAAGAGTTTGTGTTTAAATACTGTAACGTAAAGACGTTAATTAGACGCTCCTCTTTTCATTGTTAATGGCTTTTCAAAATAAGCAAACAAACAACAACATGCTTTATGTATGTATTAAGAATGTAGTTAATTTGCATCACATGATATGTTTCGGGGAAATGTTTTGTTTCTTTAATTCCACGTTTCAATGAAAGCGATTCGAGCATATAGTCATTTAGTTTTTAGTTTGATCAAGCTGTATCCGTTTTTAAGCGTACGCTTCATTTTTTAAATCAATACAAATTTGTTATAGGAGTACAATAGCATAGACCTGGTGGTATCATTATTTATAGAAAATTAAGAAAAATGACCCTAGGAATAAATCATTCAGAAAAAAGTGATATCAATGCTCACAGTCGTAATTTATTTAATTAATACGAATTTTAGACATGGCTTTCATCCGATTCCGATTCTATACACGATGTAAGCCAAGTCAAGAAAATATTGTTAAACTGGTTTATACAATATAAAACGATCCATGGAATGATGATACGGGAATGAATGAATTCAAACATATCAAATATATGAAACATGATTACTTCCCTTGAACATGAATGTTTAACAAAATAATATAAGAAAGAAATATACACGTAAGATCATTGTTTAAAGATTTACTATTGCAGAAATGAACTTAAAACTATGACCTTATGTTAAGGATTCTCTTAAAGTAAGATTTACCACTCATTAAGTTAGAACGTTATTTTCTTAAGCTTGATTTTACATCTATTATTATAAGCTTTGATGTACCGCATAAAATGTTTACAAACTGGGTATTGTGGGCTTTATGGTTACTAAGGATATACCCGTTGACATAATTTATTGTTATCATTTTGTTGAAGATGAACATTGTACCGGTCAGAAACGACCATTAAAACTCTGCCATTAGAACACCAATAAAATAAGTTTCAAGTTTTATTGGCAATATCGGCAATACGTAAGCGTTCGGCCATGAACACAAACATACAGAATGAGATGTACAAAAGTTGTAAAGGTGAGAAATACAAAATACTTTTCTTAAAGTGCATTTTATACAAAATAAAACATGTCATGAATTATATTAATAGAACTGCAGCAGATATACTAGTAAATTCATTTCCACTTTACGGTAAGAGCTATACATACTTATACCTGCAACATCATACTAACTAAGGATCATAGGATGTAAATAAATATTATAAAAATGGGTGATGTAGTAAAATAAAATGCAAAACAAAGCGAAAAAACAACAATATTAGTGAAGTACATCCACATTTAAATATTTTCAACTCATTGGCACTACAACTGGAGACGCGCATCGGAGCATTTTAAACGCATACCAAAATGTTATGGCTCCAATGATTGCCCTCCATGCATAAGGAACGGACATTTTAACAATTAATATGCGTGAATATGATCTATTTTTGCACGCACTTAGGACTTGAAAAAAATAGGCATGGTAAGTATGGCAACACGTTTATCTAAAGAAATGTACCATGCTTTATAGTTTGACGATTTGCAGTGCTAGCCTTTTATGTTGTTGCACTGTGCTGTTTGTGGAGTATTGTGCTTTGTTCCATTTTCTTGTATGTGATTTTTGATTTTTGTGTTCTATGTCTTTGGCGTTTACCCTGTGCCATTAAACGGGGTTTATGTTTAAACGTTTGGCTACTGAGCTTGTTTCTGTAGTTTTTCACATAGGTATTCTTGATGTTGTTGCTAGAAGTACTGCTTTCGCACTAGTGTCATTTCTACACAAACAGATATTCTTCGTTCTAATGCTCAATCTTCTTCTTAACATGGCTTTACATTCTATATACGCGACATACAGTTTTCTGACCGTCTGTTTGTCAATTCATCCGTCCGTTTGTCCAACGGTTTCCGATCAAAAACTGAAGAACGCGTAAGTCTAGGGTCGTCAAACCTAGTAGGCAGGTTGGTAATGATCATTTATACGAGCCCTATACAGCTTTATTTCAATATTTGATGATTGATTGTTCGCATTTAAACTATTACTTTATGATAAATTCATGAATACACTAGCCTAATATTCTAATGTAAGATTCATGTAGTATCCTATTAAGCCTAAATCCCAAAAGAATAGTACGTTCTTAGTTTCAGAGTAACTCGTGAATGCCCCAACATTACAAATCTATACTTTCTCTTTATAGAGGTCTGAGATATTAGTAAATAATAATGTTGTTTTAACAAATGGGCTCCGATTAAGACTTCGTCCGTCAGTCTCTTATGTTGCACTGACCAGACAATGGACATTCACACTGGTCACTGACAATGGTCAATCGAAAATCTGCAACATGAGAGAACCTCTTCTGGGTGACTTTAAAGGATATGACAGATAATGGACTTTAAAGAGCATGTAGAACTTGTGTTGACTTGGCAGGTACTGCATTAGCTTCACCGGCCAACTAATCATGAATGTCCGGTTAAAGTGGCCATCGACCCATGAGCGCGTAGCTGTAATCACTGGACAATGGAAATCACTTTGTGTTCGGTAAATACCTCGTAAATAAGAAGCAAACAATTAGACCACAGCTATAAAAATGCCAGGCGATAATATCTCGATCAGCATCTTTGGTCTGATGGTTTCCGATCAATCAATAACTGATGAAGGCTGGGTCCAATGACAAAGCCATTTACTTACATCATTCACTAATAAATTATCTAGCGCAAGTTATTTTGTTTCTTTACACTCTTTAGCATAGAAGTTTATTTTTCATACCATTTTTTTCTATGCTAGATTTTCATTAAACACTTAAACACATGCCCAAAATATCTCTAACATTATGTAAAGTGTCATCATACATGCATGATCAAGAAAAGACAGCAATCTCATTTAAAAGTACAACAGGCACTCAATCTTGCAATGATTTGAATATTCGTGTTCGTGTTCATACTTTGCTCTTAATAAGGTATTAGCCGCGTAATACACACTTTTTTAAAAGCTTTAACCGACAACATAGTTATAATCACGGTACACTATGGGACTTTTATCCAAATTTTAAAGAGTTTTTACCGTGAATTAAAAAAGTTATTTATGTTTCATTACACCCACCCCCAAACTCCAAGGGCTACAAAGAGCGACAAGTAAATATTTTGCCTATATTTGATTTTTTTTCGCATTATCAGAGATTATGAAATAAACACAACAGTTTCTGGTAAAATAAACTTCAGTTAACAGAAAACAAATGTTAGCTACCGATATTTCCAAACTGCATATGAAGGCCGTCATGAAAATATGTTAGATACTAAAGGCTATCAGACCATATATGCCTTAATGATATTGACTATCTGTACTACGAGGTATATTCGTGTTGCTGGAACTAGGTAGTGAATTTGTATGCATAATATTTAATAAAGATATCAGAAATATCTTACATCCCATATGGCAACATTTCAGACAGTCGCGTCAGTCCAGTGAAGACAAAATACATAGATACACGTTATTGCGAGTTTTGCCGTGTTAACACCGCTGCCAGCGGCACATATACACATACCGTACCTATTTTTAAATTAACTTGGATTTACGTGGTTGAAAAGGCCAGTAAATGTGAAAAAAAACACGCAAAAACTGCGAAGTTTCCTGTGTCGTAAGCGATGTGATAATTAGTAAGTAAGATTCAATGCGTTGTACACAGCGATACCAAATTCACGTATGTTGTTGACAATTTTCTTCGTCTCTTGTAATTGTACCATTAAGTGTCTCGTCCATTTGATTATGCATGAACACCTATTCTAAAGCATATCAAATATAACTTTTAAAAGGTTTATTTTTTTCATGTGTTCTGATGTCATTAAGCCAATTTATACACTCTAAATTGTTGATTTAACATTTAAAACACACAGAAGTGTTCATAATCAGTGAAATCTATCTGCCCAAAAATAATGTATTTTAATCGTTTTTTTTCGTTTTTTTATTTTAATTCCTCCACAACCTCAACATCAGTTCGACCAATTTCCATGTAGAAAAAAAAAAACGCCAAGAAGCTTACGCCAACAATAACTTGACAATAATTTGATGTGTGTGTGTGTGTAAGTTATCACTGACCGAGCCTAGAAGGGAACCTAACCAATTACTGAACCATATGCTGATATTTTTGAAATGTGTGTTTTTCGAGTGTTGTGAGTGTCTCGTTTATAATTTGTTTGGTCTTGATCATAGTGCCTTTAAACAGGATCTTGGTTAAGGTAAAGTCCACTAAGGTTCACCCATTGTTTTCCTTCGTTTCATTAATAGCATATCTACAATTTACTCGCAAAAAGGTCAGTGTGATTTCCATGAATATGTGTACAATTATTTCGTTTACATCATGTTTTCGAAATAAATTAAAAGAAGAGCATAGAATCACTATTTATCAATGTTTTACTCAAAACTAAAGACTAAAAATACCACAAACATATATCTTTATAACATAAAACCAACATTTTAAGAATGAGTATGCATTTTCACAGTAAACTATAACAACCTTTTGTTTATTCTATTTTTTAACTTTTATTTTAAATCAATTCAAGGATTTTGTATATATAAAGTAACAGTATTGTTGTTATCGCCTTCTATTTGATAACACCATCGATCTATATCGGTTAAGTAATAACATATAACATCATCAAAATGGTGCATCAAGCCGCCTCTCTTTCCTCACCAGTACCCCTACTCCTCGGGGCACAAAATAATTCGTAGGCAAACGATTCTGTTGATGTTCTACCATCACAATCGGTGTCGGTACCATCGTAAAAGTCGGGCCCTGTTTCCCCCGACACTTCTGGTGCTTCGAACGCGCCATCAAAATCTGTGGGCGGGTTTTGTAGACGACACAGTGGGCCGTTACACCTGCCTGTACACGCAAAGCCCGGACGGGCGATTGCGCTGTCCGTACTTCCGTTCGTTGAGTCGATCCACGGGATGTCAATGTCGAGGTAAACTGTAGATGGTTCATCTGGTTTGCTGCAACGGTATGTTACGCATACTTGGACAAATTCGACGCCAGCAGCATCTGTGGCTACTTGCAAGGTGACAGTATCTGTATAAAAATAGTTATTGCTACCAGACGTCCAAACGCTGGTGGCGGTCAAAGACGGAAGAGTAGCTAGGTCAGTCAGAACGTTAATAAATTCCCCGGTCTTGTGGCGCAAGGCGATTCGGGCTGTGCATAGCTCAGTATCGTCAGGGATCGGGTCGTAGCTAGGTAGCGCAGGCTTATAAAAGTGGAATGCTGGGCGAGCAACATTGGTGGCTTCACAAACCGCTCTGTCTACATAAAAGGGCCGACTATTGTCGTTCGCAGATATGAAATTTACGTAAACCTGTTCTTTAGCTGGAAGCAGTCTTTCGTAGAAAATGGACGAATGTGGTCCTTGAATCGGAGGAATGTAATCGGTCAGTATTTTTGCCTTTAATTCTGTGACCAATGGAATGTTGACACCGCCGACAGAAACACTTTCATATGCGGTGTAACTGATGAGACCTGTGAGAACATTGGTGGGATCAGCCGGGTTGAAATCAAGACAGCGTACTTCAAAACATTCGTTAGCAGGATCTGTGGTGAATTGATGGTAAAATCGCAGTCTCTCGTTATTTGGTGTGAAAGCAACAACTGTTGGCCGAAAGGCAGCAGGCAAGTTGGCCTCAGCAGGGTTTTCATAAAATACACGAGCTTTGAAGTAACACCGCGGGGCACCGGGTATCTTGTCGATATTGTACCAGTTTCCAGAGTTAATTTCGAACAGGTACGCATCCGTCAACTGTATTTGTCTGGGTTTCCGACTTGGTGCGGCCGAGTCAGCCTTATAATAAAGCCTGGTTTTAACCTTTTCCCAGAGGCCGGTTTCTCTGTTAATCTCCCACAGCAACATCTCATCATTGACCTTGATTAAGGCCTCGACAAACAGTGTTTCACCGTCCGCCGTCGTGACTATTGGTTCAAAGACAAGATCCGAGACCAGCTGGTCATTGTCGGCAGTCAGAAACCGACCAGGGAGAATATCATCTGTCTCCGCTACGGAGACATTGATTGACGTTATTCGTACTAGTACCTCTTGCTCGTACACGTTACCTTTTGCGTCTTTGACAGAGTTTGCCTTTATTACCATTTTGGCAACATTTGATCCGGGTAACAGTTCTAAAGCAGTATCGATGGTTGGATCTACCGAGACAGGTGCAGCTCTTTTCAACATCAGGATTTCACCGTTGACTGGCCCTCTAAATCCGATAGGAATGTCTATGGTTTTTACAGCATCGGCGTATTCGCCGTACTTCTCGTCGGCGTATTTATCTCTGACTACAATAACAACTTCTCCTACATCAGAACCAATGAGAAACTCGAAGTTGCCCGTCGCTGAGGTTATGTCGACCTGTTTGCCATTCCAAAGAACCAACATTTTTGGCAGAGGCTCTCCACTATCACTGTCTTTTACGAGTCCCTGTACAAAGACTCCTTTGTCAGCACAACAAACACATTTGTCTACAATCTGTACCTTAACCCGTCCAAAAACACCACAATCAACAAATTCTGGCCTATACTTTGGACAAACAACACCGTCATCAGGGCACTTTCTATGCCTGTAGAGATCATAACGGCAACTTCCGGTAGGACAGAATCCGACGTCTGCCTTGCACGAACCGCGTATTGTTCTTACCAGTGGCTGTCGCTCAGACATGTATTCTGAAAAGAAGATGAACATTTGTTTTAAAAAGTTTTAAAATTAATGGATGCACAAAGGGTTTTATAAGCCAATATTTATTAAACTCATACCACTTCGCCTGATAAAGGTCAATATTTGTTTGTATTTTAAAATATATGGATCCTTTTCATTGAGAAAACGCTGGGTCTAATATACGTTTTAAAGAACAAGTATCGTGTTTACCTGTTGACCACGGAAATGTGAACTCTATTTGGCACAGGAAATCTAAAAAAAATAAGGAAACATATGCTTAGACTCGCACATACTGGCATATATCAGAGATATTCATTCTTCAATGTGTGCTTATCAACAAAAATAGTATATTATACAACAACTGTACAGTTGAGCTAATGCTGTAAAATTCCTTATGAATGTGTCCCTTATTTGGATAAAAGATACTGTTTGAAAAGAAATTATTCATTATATAATAGAGATATTTCGAGAGCATAAAATTGAAAATAAAACATGAAGTGTCAGTCTACAGTATACGGTTTATTTGAATTAGGTCAAACGCAGAGGGGTATGTACATTTGGTATTTTGGGGGGACGGAATCAGGGGCATTTTCGAGAAATAAACGTTAAAGGAGGCATTACTTAGGGAGAAAACCTTTTGGTTTCAGAAATGTAAAAAATACATTTCAACAACGTGAGATAAAACATAAATCTTTAAAACATGAATATTTATCCGAAAAGCTACAGAAACAAGCTCATTAGCAAAAAGTTTAAACATAAACACGGTTTAATGGCACTGTTAAACGCCAAAGACATAGCAAATAAAATCACAAACAAGAAAAATGGAAGAACAGCACAAAATTATACAAGCAGCACAGATCATACATACTATATATACAAAACGAGGTATGTTTATCAAGGATTGTTCGGTACCGCCTTGGAACGGTCAGTAAAATGTAAACCTACTTTAAAAAATGAGTATGCTTTTTCATAGTCAACAATAACATTATTTTGTTTTCAAGTACATGTATATTCTTGTTCTTAAAGTTCACTTCCAATAATTCATGGTAGTGGTTAGTTAAAAAAACAGTATTGTTTACATCGATTTGTCTTTGACAACACCATCGATTTATAACGGTGTCGTCAAAAATACTACATAATCAAAACGCTGCATCAAGCCGACTCCAATTTCTTACCAGTACTTATCCTTTTGGCGTCACAATAGAACTCGTAGGCAAACGATTCTGTAGAGGTTCTATCATCACAATCGGTGTCGGTACCATCGTAAAAGTCGGGCCCTGTTTCGCCAGGCACTTCAGATGCTCCGAAAGCGCCATCAAAATTCGTTAGCGGGTTTTGTTGACGACACAGTGGGCCGTTACACATGCCTTTACATCGAAAGGCCGGATGTGCGATTGCGCTGTCCGTACTCCCGTTTGTTGAGTCAATCCACGGGATGTCAATATCGAGGTAAACTGTAGTTAGCTCGTCTGGTTTGCTGCAACGGAATGTTATGCAGACTTGGACAAACTCGACGTCATCAACGTCCGTGGCTACTTGCAAGGTAGCAATATTTGTATAGTAATAGTTATTGCTACCAGACGTCCAAATGCTGGTGGCGGTCAGAGACGGAAGAGTAGCCAGGTCAGTCAGCGTATCTATGAACCCCCCAGACCCATTGCGCAAGGCGATTCGGGCTGTGCATAGCTCGGTATCGTCAGGGATCGGATCGTAGCTAGGTAGCGCAGGCTTATAAAAATGGAATGCTGGGCGAGCAACATTGGTGGCTTCACAAACCGCTCTGTCTGCATAAAAGGGCCGACTTTTGTCGTTCGCAGATATGAAATTTACGTAAACCTGTTCTTTAGCTGGAAGCAGTCTTTCGTAGAAAATGGACGAATGTGGTCCTTGAATCGGAGGAATGTAATCGGTCAGTATTTTTGCCTTCAATTCTGTGATCAATGGAATGTTGACACCGCCGACAGAAACACTTTCATATGCGGTGTAACTGATGAGACCTGTGAGAACACTGGTGGGATCAGCCGGGTTGAAATCAAGACAGCGTACTTCAAAACATTCGTTAGCAGGATCTGTGGTGAATGGATGGTAAAATCGCAGTCTCTCGTTATTTGGTGTGAAAGCAACAACAGTTGGCCGAAAGGCAGCAGGCAAGTTGGCCTCAGCGGGGTTTTCATAAAATACACGAGCTTTGAAGTAACACCGCGGGGCACCGGGTATCTTGTCGATATTGTACCAGTTTCCAGAGTTAATTTCGAACAGGTACGCATCCGTCAACTGTATCTGTCTGGGTTTCCGACTTGGTGCGGCCGGGTCAGCCTTATAATAAAGCCTGGTTTTAACCTTTTCCCAGCGGCCTGTTTCTCTGTTAATCTCCCACAGCAACATCTCATCATTGACCTTGATTAAGGCCTCGACAAACAGTGTTTCACCGTCCGCCGTCGTGACTATTGGTTCAAAAACAAGATCCGAGACCAGCTGGTCATTGTCGGCCGTCAGAAACCGACCAGGGAGAATATCATCTGTCTCCGCCACGGAGACATTGATTGACGTTATTCGTACGAGTACGATCTGATCGTACACGTTACCTTTTGCGTCTCTTACAGAGTTTGCCTTAATTACCATTTTGGCAACATTTGATCCGGGTAACAGATCTAAAGCAGTATCGATGGTTGGATCTACCGAGACAGGTGCAGCTCTTTTTAACATCGGTATTTCAACGTTGACTGGCCCTCTAAATCCGATAGGAATGTTTACGGTTTTTACAGCGTCGGCGTATTCGCCATATTCCTCGTCGGCGTATTTATCTCTGACTACAATAACAACTTCTCTAACATCAGAACCAATGAGAAACTCGAAGTTGCCCGTCGCTGAAGTTATTTCGACCTGTTTGCCATTCCAAAGAACAATCATTTCTGGCAGAGGCTCTCCACTATCACTGTCTTTTACGAGTCCCTGTACAAAGACTCCTTTGTCAGCACAACAAACACATTTGTCTACAATCTGTACCTTAACCCGTCCAAAAACACCACAATCAACAAATTCTGGCCTATACTTTGGACAAACAACACCGTCATCAGGGCACTTTCTATGCCTGTAGAGATCATAACGGCAACTTCCGGCAGGACAGAATCCGACGTCTGCCTTACATGAACTGCGTATTGTTCTAACCAGTGGCTGTCGCTCAGACATGTACTCTGAAAAGAAGATGAACGTTTGTTTAAAATAATTTTAATATTATTGGTTGAACATAGGTTTTTATAAGCCAATATTTATTAAACTTTAAACTTGGACCACTTCACCTAGTAAAGGTCAATATTTGTTTATATTTTAAAATATATAGATCGTTTTTTGTTGAGGAAACGTTCTGTCTTATACACTTTGTAGTGAAAAATATCGTCGTGTTTACCTGTTGACCACGGAAATGTGAACTCTATTTGGCACAGGTAATCTAAAATTTAAAAAAAAATCATATGCTTAGACTCGCACATACTGACGTGTATAAGAGACTTTTATTCTTCACTGTGTGCTTATCAACAAAACATAGTAAAATTATACTACAACGACGTTATAGTTTAGTTAATGTTGTAAAATTCCTTATGAATGTGTCCCTCATTTTGATAAATGATACTAAAGAAATTACAAAAATGAAAGTGAAATATTAGATGTCAGTCTACAGTATAGGGTATATTTGAATGAAGTCAAGAGCAAAGGGGTATGTACAATTGGGATGTTTGGCTGAACGGACTCATGGGGCATTTTCGAGAAATTAACGTTAAAGGAAACATTACTTAGAGGCTCAATCGTTTGGCTTTAAAACTATAGACGATAAATACAACAAAGTGAGTAAAAACCTTAATCTTTAAAACATGAAACTTACATTTTAAAAATGAGTACGCCTATTCACAGTGAATTTCAAGTACATGTATATTCTAGTTCTTAAATTTCACCTCCAATCAATTAATCGTAGTGGTTAGTTTAGTTTAAAAAACAGTATTGCTTACATCGCATTGTCTTTGATAATACTATCGATTTATAACGGTGTCGTCAAAAAATAGTACATCGTCAAAACACTGCATCAAGCCGCCTCTCTTTCCTTACCAGTACTTATCCTCCTTGCGGAACAAACGAACTCGTAGGCAAATGATTCTGTAGAGGTTCTATCATCACAATCGGTGTCGGTACCATCGTAAAAGTCGGGCCCTGTTTCGCCAGGCACTTCTGGTGCTTCGAAAGCGCCATCAAAATTCGTTAGCGGGTTTTGTTGACGACACAGTGGGCCGTTACACATGCCTTTACATACAAAGGCCGGATGTGCGATTGCGCTGTCCGTACTTCCGTTCGTTGAGTCGATCCACGGGATGTCAATGTCGAGGTAAACTGTAGTTAGCTCGTCTGGTTTGCTGCAACGGTATGTTATGCAGACTTGGACAAACTCGACGTCATCAACGTCCGTGGCTACTTGCAAGGTAGCAATATTTGTATAGTAATAGTTATTGCTACCAGACGTCCAAATGCTGGTGGCGGTCAGTGACGGAAGAGTAGCCAGGTCAGTCAGCGTATCTATGAACCCCCCAGACCCATTGCGCAAGGCGATTCGGGCTGTGCATAGCTCGGTATCGTCAGGGATCGGATCGTAGCTAGGTAGCGCAGGCTTATAAAAATGGAATGCTGGGCGAGCAACATTGGTGGCTTCACAAACCGCTCTGTCTGCATAAAAGGGCCGACTATTGTCGTTCGCAGATATGAAATTTACGTAAACCTGTTCTTTAGCTGGAAGCAGTCTTTCGTAGAAAATGGACGAATGTGGTCCTTGAATCGGAGGAATGTAATCAGTCAGTATTTTTGCCTTCAATTCTGTGATCAATGGAATGTTGACACCGCCGACAGAAACACTTTCATATGCGGTGTAACTGATGAGACCTGTGAGAACACTGGTGGGATCAGCCGGGTTGAAATCAAGACAGCGTACTTCAAAACATTCGTTAGCAGGATCTGTGGTGAATGGATGGTAAAATCGCAGTCTCTCGTTATTTGGTGTGAAAGCAACAACAGTTGGCCGAAAGGCAGCAGGCAAGTTGGCCTCAGCGGGGTTTTCATAAAATACACGAGCTTTGAAGTAACACCGCGGCGCACCGGGTATCTTGTCGATATTGTACCAGTTTCCAGAGTTAATATCGAACAGGTACGCATCCGTCAACTGTATCTGTCTGGGTTTCCGACTTGGTGCGGCCGGGTCAGCCTTATAATAAAGCCTGGTTTTAACCTTTTCCCAGAGGCCTGTTTCTATGTTAATCTCCCACAGCAACATCTCATCATTGACCTTGATTAAGGCCTCGACAAACAGTGTTTCACCGTCCGCCGTCGTGACTATTGGTTCAAAAACAAGATCCGAGACCAGCTGGTCATTGTCGGCCGTCAGAAACCGACCAGGGAGAATATCATCTGTCTCCGCCACGGAGACATTGATTGACGTTATTCGTACGAGCACGATCTGATCGTACACGTTACCTTTTGCGTCTTTTAATGAGTTTGCCTTAATTACCATTTTGGCAACATTTGATCCGGGTAACAGATCTAAAGCAGTATCGATGGTTGGATCTACCGAGACAGGTGCAGCTCTTTTTAACATCGGTATTTCAACGTTGACTGGCCCTCTAAATCCGATAGGGATATTTATGGTTTTCACAGCGTCGGCGTATTCGCCATATTCCTCGTCGGCGTATTTTTCTTTGACGAGTATAACAACTTCTCTTACATCAGAACCAATGAGAAACTCGAAGTTGCCCGTTGCTGAGGTTATGTCGACCTGTTTGCCTTTCGAAAAAACAATCATTTTTGGCAGAGGCTGTCCACTATTACTGTCTTTTACGAGTCCCTTTATAAAGACTCCCTTGTCAGCACAACAAACACATTTGTCTACAATATGTACCTTAACCCGACCAAAAACTCCACAATTAACGACCTCTGACCTATACTTTGGACAAACAATACCATCATCAGGGCACTTTCTATGCCTGTAGAGATTATAACGGCAACTTCCGGCAGGACAGAATCCGACGTCTGCCTTACACGAACCGCGTATTGTTCTAAACAATGGCTGTCGCTCGGACATGTGCTCTGAAAAGAAGATGAACATTTGTTTTAACAGTATTAAAATTATTTGTTTAATAGAAGGTTTTATAAGCCAAGTTTTATTAAACGTTAAATATCAAGATTTGTTTATATTTAAAATATATAGATCCATTTCGTTTAAGAAATATCTTATTTGCTTCTTCGTGAAAAAGATATCGTGTTTACCTTTTGACCGCGGTTTTTTGTACGTTTTTTGGCACCGGTTATCTAAAACAAAAACAAAAAAAAAACATAAATAATATGCTCAGACTCGCACATACTGACGTATCAGAGACATTCCTTCTTCGCTGTGTGAGTATCAACACAAATAGTATTAGCTCCAATAATTGTACAGTTGAGTTGATGCTGTTAAAGTTCTAATGACTTTCTCACTTATTTGGATAAAAATAGTTTGTGAAAAGAAATTGCATATTATAAAAAAAAAATTCAAGAGCATAAAAAAGAAATTACTACATAAATTGTCAGTTTACAGTATAGGGTATATATGAATTAGGTCAAAGCTCAAAGGGTTTGTACAAAAGCTAATTTTGGCCGATTGACTAAGGGACATTTTCTAGGAATTAACGTTGAAGGAGGCTTAACT